>NC_084628.1:29275413-29477913 GCF_033978795.1 Nerophis ophidion | reverse complement strand
ACAACACAAGCATATGAGATATGTTGTGTGTGTATGATTGTTTGTACATAGATGTTACATAAATTATGTCGTTCACAACAACACAAGCATATGAGATGTGTTGTGTGTGTGTTATTGTTTGTACATAGATGTTACACAAATGATGTCGTTCACAACAACACACAATGTTTTGTGTGTATGATTGTTTGTATATTGATGTTACATAAATGATGTCGTTCACAACAACGCACCCATCCATCCATCCATTTCTACCGCTAATTCCCTTTGGGGTCGCGGGGGGCGCTGGTGCCTATCTCAGCTACAATCGGGCGGAAGGCGGGGTTGTGTGTGTATGATTGTCTGTACATTGATGTTACATAAATGATGTCGTTCACAACAACAGAACAGATGAGATGTGTCGTGTGTGTATGATTGATTACACTAAAGATGCTATCACATTATTGCCTCTCGTCACCTCACTTGATGATTTTAAGTTTTTTTTTTATTTTTTAATCTTTTATGTTTTTTATTATTTTTTGAGCAATGAGTAAAAAAAAAACCTGGCTAAAATTCTGTTTTTTTTTTTTTTACCTTGTATCAGGGGTCCTCAAACTTTTTAACCCGGGGGCCGCATTGGTTTGAAAAAAAAAAAAATGTGAACAGGGGCCAGGCCATCCATCCATCCATCCATCTAATAATTAAGAAAAAATAAAGAATTTTTTTTTTAAGTAATTGGAACATTAAATTGGTCAATAATTCATATCAACATTGATTTTAATTCATATTTTCTTAATATAAAAAATGGGGATCCAAAATGAACCTAATCATAAAATGTTTTCTAATATTTAATTTATTATTACATTCTTTTACTTTCACTGCCTAAATCTCATGACCAACTTCCGATCCATCTATCAATCTTTTTATTTTTACAAGTTTGCATGTTTAATGCCATTTTTCTCAAAGAAAACTATGTTGTTTTTTTAATTGGAAGAAATAAATATGAAATATTTTCTCCCAAAAATATTCAAAAGTGGAATATGTATTCGAGCCTTATATGTATGTCAATAATTCAATACAACGCTGATTTTGATTCATTATTATTTTTGGGCACAATGACAGTTTTAAAGAAAACAACTTTGAGTTGTTGAGTCAACATTGCAACTACTACACACACAAAATATGCAATATTTTCCTCTAAATATATTTAAAAGTCTAATATTTGATGTGAAGTTATTGTAACATTAAATAGGTCAATAATTGATAACAACATTGATTTTTAATTCATATTGTCTTAATGTAAAAAAAAAAAAATTGCGCAAAAATTAATGGGGATCCAAAATGAACCTAATCATAAAATGTTTCCTAATGATTAATTTATTATTAATTTTTTTTTTACTTTCACTGCCCAAATGTCATGACCAACTTCCGATCCATCCATCAATCTTTTTATTTTTACAAGTTTGCATGTTTAATGCCATTTTTCTCAAAGAAAACTATGTTGTTTTTTTAATTGGAAGAAATAAATATGAAATATTTTCTCCCAAAAATATTCAAAAGTGGAATATGTATTCGAGCCTTATATATATGTCAATAATGCATTACAACGCTGATTTTGATTCATTATTATTTTTGGGCGCAATGACAGTTTTAAAGAAAACAACTTTGAGTTGTTGAATCAACATTGCAACTACTTCACACAAAATATGCAATATTTTCCCCTAAATATATTTAAAAGTATAATATATGATGTGAAGTTATTGTAACATTAAATAGGTCAATAATTGATAACAACATTGATTTTTAATTCATATTGTCTTAATGTAAAAAAAAAAAATTGTGCAAAATTAATGGGGATCCAAAATGAACCTAATCATAAAATGTTTCCTAATAATTAATTTATTATTTTTTTTTTTTACTTTCACTGCCCAAATCTCATGATCAACTTCAGATCAATCCATCAATTATCTTTTTATTTTTTTAAGTTTGCATGTTTAATGCCATTTTTCTCAAAGAAAACTATGTTTTTTTTAATTGGAAAAAGTAAATATGCAATATTTTCTCCCAAAAATATTCCAAAGTGGAATATATATTGGAGCCTTATTATATATGTCAATAATTCATTACAACGCTGATTTTGATTCATTATTATTTTTTGGAGCAATGACAGTTTTAAATAAAACTACTTTGAGTTGTTGAGTCAACATAGCAACTTCATCACACAAAATATGCAATATTTTCCCCTAAATATATTTAAAAGTATAATATTCGATGTGAAGTAATTGGAACATTAAATACGTCAATAATTCACAACGACATATATTTTAATTCATATTTTCTTAATGTAAAAAAAAATGTAATTGCGCAAAATTAATGTGGGTCCAAAATGAGCCTAATCATAAAATGTTTCCTAATAATTAATTTCTTATTAAATTTTTTTACTTTCACTGCTTAAATCTCATGATCAACTTCAGATCCATCCATCAATTATCTTTTTATTTGTTTTAAGTTTGCATGTTTAAAGCCATTTTTCTCCCAAAAATCTTTGTTTGTTTTTTTATTGGAAAAACTAAATATGCAATATTTTCTCCCAAAAATATTCCAAAGTGGAATATGTATTGGAGCCTTATATATGTCAATAATTCATTACAACGCTGATTTTGATTCTTTATTATTTTTTTGGCGCAATGACAGTTTTAAAGAAAACAACTGAGTTATTGAGTAAACATTGAAACTTTTTCACCTTTTTGTTCTTTTAATTCCACTTTTGCTTTTTGTTACAGTATTTGTCCGTCGCATTAAAAAATTATCTGGGCCCCGGGCCGCACTTTGGATACGTGTGTTCTGGTTGGTTGAAGTCTTTGGTTTTGTTCAAAGATGGTGCTCAGACGGTCGGGGCGGTTCAACCGGTTCGACGAGCGTCCCACATCGTTAGCATTTTTGTGGGTGTATAACTTACTGAACTCACTGGGCTCCTCAGATTTGAGAAAGTGCTGCCAGTGCAATCGTCGGCACGATGGCCTCCTACACCGCTTACAGCGGCTACACCAAGCCGCCACCGCTCTCCTACACGGGTTCCTACTACAACTATGATGAGAAGCGGCCCCAGACGGCGTACACGAACTACCAGGACTACCAGGACTCGCTGTACGAGGAGAAAAAGATCATTGAGATGCGGAAGAAGAAGTACGCCATCTGCTGCGAGGTGGTTGCTCTGATCATCGGCTTCATCGGACTGATCGGCGTGGCGGCCGTGACGGGTCTTCCTATGTGGCGAGTGACGGCCTTCATCGAGGAGAATATCATCGTCTTCGAGACCCGATGGGAAGGACTGTGGATGAACTGCTTCCGGCAGGCCAACATCCGAATGCAGTGTAAGGTCTACGACTCACTGCTGTTCCTGCCGCCCGACCTGCAGGCGGCCCGCGGACTCATGTGCGCGGCGGTGGCCCTGACCGTCTTTGCCCTGGTCACCTCGGCGGTGGGGATGAAGTGCACCAAGGTGGTGGACCACCGCGCCCGCACCAAGCACATTGTTTTGGTGGCCGGAGGGTCCCTCTTCCTGCTGGCCTGCATCACCACGCTGATCCCCGTGTCCTGGACGGGCCACCGCATCATCCAGGAGTTCTACGATCCCCTGCTCATCGACGCCCAGCGGCGGGAGCTCGGTGAGGCTCTCTACATTGGCTGGGTGACCTCGGCCTTGCTTTTCGCCGCCGGAGTGATCCTGCTGTGCCGCCACGCTCCACGCACCCAGGAGCCCGACCAGAGGGTGATATACAACCCCGGCTCGTACCCCTACCAGCCCGGTTCCACCTACCAGCCGTACACCTACCAGCCACCGTACACCTACCAGCCGTCCTACACTTACCAGCCCGCCTACTCTGCACCCCCGCCAGGGTCTGTGGCCTACACACCCGTCCAGTAATAGTGAAGGATGGTTCTTTGGTCTATGCTTGCCAAAATAGCTGGCACTACGGTTTAAATTGAAAAGGCTGAGTCTTGCATGACTTCCTCGGAGAAGATGTCGAGTATTGTCGCACCTGGGATTTATGGAACTGTTGAGTTTCTCAGGAAAGTTTCTACGCCGCCATGACAGAACTTTGACTCGACTATCGCGGACACCGACTTTGTTGTGGTTTTCAGAGAACTCCAGATGATTTCTGACTTGTAAATACTTGATGATTTCAAAAACCACCACAAGGGTCAATAAATGGTACAGTTGACTAAGAGTCTGTTGATTCTGTTTTGGGGGTTTGTTGGTTGAAGTTGATTTCAGTGTCATCATGACTCATTGCATATTTTAGACTTCCTGGTCCGACTCCGAGAGAAACTTGTTATCTTCTTTGTTTCCAGCCGCTATGTGGCTAGACTGGCTGAACCAGAACATGACGCAGGTCCACCCACTAAGCTAAACTGCCAGCGGAAGTTTTTGTTCTGACACAAACAGAAGCCTGTGAAAAGGATGTGGACTGCACTACGGAGCTGGAGCCTATCCCAGATGACTTGCAGCAAAAAGCTGTCCAGTTGGAAGTGGACCTCCAGCGTTCCCTGCAGTGAAAACAGGGACATCTGCTGCAGACCTAAACTGATCAACTCAAACCCTGCCGACTCTTAACCGCATGAAGACAACTTATTTATGGAGTATTTTATTCAAACAAACCTAATGTAATAGTGTGCAAACTGTTTCCAAAAGCATGCAGGGGCCATTTTGATACTTTTCATTCTCAAAACGAATACAATATTTTGATTTTTGTTTTTACCTTTAGGGCTCCCCTCAAGTTAAAAAAAACTAATAAATTATGTTTTATGCCCTTTTGGTCAAAGACACCACAGTTTTTTTTATTGCAAACACAAAAAACATGCAATATTTCCCCCCAAAAATATTTCAATGTGTATTATTTGATGGGAAGCCTTAAACAGGTTAAATAATTCATAACATTGATTTTGATTCATTATTATTTCCAAGCAATGACAATTCTAACATTCTTGGGGATACAAAATGGTCCCTCTCATAAAAGTGTTAAAAAGATAGTGATTTTTTTACTTTCAACAACTGACTCTCTAGATCAGGGGTGTCAGGTTATATCCGGCCTGCGGGATAAGTTTGCTAAGTATAAAAATGAGCCAACATTTTGGAATGAAAGAACCTGCTGTTCTAAATGTGTCCACTAGATGTCACAACAGCAATTCTTTGTATCTTTGTAGATGATGCTACATATGTAAATAAAAATAAACCACATGATGTTAGTGCACCTGTCAAGGAAAATGAGCAAACTGCATAAATAACATCCTGTAATTGGATTTTGACATCATTTTTTATATTGTTTGAAAATTAACACCAATGAGTTGACTGATGAACATTATCACAGAATTTATTTAGAAAGTATAGATTACGACAAATAAAGATAGAATACTATTAACCGCAACATGTAAGTGTAAAAAAACCACCAACAACATGATAATTCGTAAATTTTCAGACTGTGCGTCTTCTATTTTTTTAAAAAGAAAACAATCTGAAGTTGTCTTTATTTTTAAGTTATCATGCCAGGATTTTACCAGTCCGGCCCACTTTGGAATAGATTTTTCTCCATGTCGCCCCTGATCTAAAATCAGTTTGACACCCTTGCTCGATATCAACCTCAGATCTATATGTCAATTTTAAGTTTTTTATTATATCATGCTTTTTTTGTTATATGCCCTTTTTGTCACAGAAAACTTGCAATATTTGTCCCAAATAGTATTTTAAAGTGGAATATTTGATGTGAAGTAATTGTATCCTTAAATAGGTCAATAATTCATAACATTGATTTTGATTCATAATTTTTTTTAGCAATGACAGCTTCATAATTTTTGGGGATCCAAAATAGTCCGACTCATAAAAGGGTTGAAAATATACATTTTTATTTTTAACACTTAACTCCGTAGATCAACTTCAAATCTATCTGCCGATTATAAGTTTTTATTATTTTATGGTATTTTAAATGTTTGTATTATGCCCTTTTTGTCAAAGAAAACTATGCAGTGTTTGTCAAAAAAATATGTGAAAGTGGAATATTTGATGTAAAGTAATTGAAGCCTTGAATAGGTCAATATCATTATTATTTTGTGACAGCTTTATAATTCTTGGGGGATTAATAAAGTATTTCTGATTCTGATTCTAATCCAAAATAATCAGACTCGTTAATGGGTTAAAAATACATACATATTTTTTTACTTTCAACAGTTAGGTTTTGCCTTAAATAGGTCAATAATTCATAACATTGATTTTAATTCATTATTATTTTTTGAGCCACGACAGCTTTAGAATTATTGAGTCCAACTCATAAAAGTGTTAAATATATATATTTTTACTTTCAACACTTAACTCTCTAGATCAACTTCAAATCTAGCCGTTGATTGTAAGTTTTTATTATCTTATGTTTTTTGTTTTTTTATTTGTTTGTTTTATGCCTTTTTTGTCAAAGTATTTTAAAGTGTAATATTTGAAGTGAAGTAACTGGAGCCTTAAACAGGTCAATAATTCATAACATTGATTTTGATTCCTTAATATTTAGATAAGTTTAAAAAAAAGCAAATTGAAAAAAAATATTCTCAGGGATTTATAAAAGTTATACATTATAATTTTTTAAAATATTTTTTTAAATTTTATTTTTTGTTTGTTTTTTATGTCCTTTTTTGTTATGAACACTGAAAAACATTTCAATGTGGAATATTTGATTTGAAGTAATTGGAGCCTTAAACACGTCAATAATTCTTAACATTGATATTTATTAATATTTAGGTATGTTTGAAAAAAATCCCACCAAAATTTTCAGGCATCCAAAAGGGCCCCACTCATAAAAGTGTTCAAATTAAGTCATGCGTTTTATATGTGTGTGTGTGTATATATATATATATATATATATATATATATATATATATATACACACATATACATATATATACATATATATACATACATATATATATATACAAACATATATATATATATATACACATATATATACATACATATATATATATACAAACATATATATATATACATACATATATATATATACAAACATATATATATATATACATATATATACATACATATATATATATACAAACATATATATATATATATATATATATACATACATATGCATTTTTTTTCTTATTTGTTTTATGCCCTTTTTGTCATACAAAACTTGGAATATTTTCAGAAATAATATTTTAAAGTGTAATATTTGATGTGAAGTAATTGGAGCCTTGAACTAGTCAATAATTCTTGATTTTGATTCCTTAATATTTAGATAGTTTTACCCCAAAAAATATCCACACAATGTTTTAAAATTAAGTCACACATTATAATTTTTTTCATTATTTTTTTGTATTTTATTTTTTGTTTGTTGTATGCCCTTTTTGTCATAGAAGTCTTTTGTTTTTATTGGGAACATACAAAATATACAACACGTCAAAGTGGAATAATTGATGTGGAGTTTTAAAAAGTTCAATAATTCATAACATTGATTTTGATTCGTTATCATTTTTGTAGCAACGACAGCTTTAGAATTATTGGGGCTCCAAAATAATCCGACTCATAAAACTGTTAAAAATATATATTTTTACCTTCAACACTTAACTCTCTTGATCAACTTCAAATTTATCCGTCGATTATAAGTTTTTATCATCATATGTTGTTTTTTTAATTTGTTTGTTTTATGCCCTTTTTGTCAAAAACAATTTATTTTTAATTGCAAACAAATATGCAGTATTTTACAGGTAATATTAGATGTGAAGTAATTGGAGCATTGAACCGGTCAATAATCCACTTCCAAAGACATGCGCCTGGGGATAGGTTGATCGGCAACACTAAATCGGCACTAGAGTGTAAATGTTGTCCGTCTATCTGTGTTGGCCCTGCGATTAGTTAGCGACTTGTCCAGGGTGTACACCGCCTTCCGCCCGATTATAGCTGAGATAGGCGCCAGCACTCCTCGCTACCCCGAAAGGGAAAAATCGGTAGAAAATTGATGGATGGATGGATTTTGATTCATTAATATTTAGATAAGTGTAGAAAAAAAAAAATTACAAAAATTCCCAGGGATCCAAAAGGGCCCCACCCATAAAAGTGTTAAAATTGATTTATACATTCAAATTATTTTATAATTTAAAAAAATATATATTCTTTTGTTAGTTTTATGCCCTTTTTGTCATCAAAAACTTGAAATATTTTATCAAATAACATTTAAGGTGGAATATTTGATGTGAAGTAATTAGAGCCTTAAATAGGTCAATAATTCATAACAACATTGATTTTTTTTTTTTCATTTTTTATAATAACAGTTTTAAAGGAGAAAACAGCCTGCACAGCAGCTTTGAGTTATTAGTGTCAACAATGGAACTTTTGCTCGTTATATTTCACTTGTATGCTCTTTTATTCCACTTTATGTATTCTCAAGAATTTTCAAGAAAATTTAAAATTTTCAATAAAGTTATCAACATTTTTTTTCTTTGTGTTTTGTAAACACTTTTAGTTAAAACAGTTTCTTTAACTGTAACAAATTAGTTCATTGTTTTATTTATTTGCTTAAAGTAGCAGCAAAATGGAGAACCAAGTTGACTTTTTATGTTTAAGATTAATGTTTCATTGTATCCATTTAACCGGGGGTGTACAAACTACGGCCCGTGGGTCAAATGCGGCCTGCCAGCGTCTTCAATTAGGCCTGCAAGACGTTATGAGTCCAACAAAGCATCGCACCGCAGATTGCTTTCAAATTAATCCTAAATACCAGGCAGTCTCTAAATGCTACATATTTGTGGACAACGTCAATCAATCAATAAATGTTTATTTATATACAGGGATGGGAATGAAGATTTACAAAATCAGCTGAACATTTTTTAATCCTAAAAGCTTTGTTGTATTAGTCAACGTTGCAACTTTTTCTAAATTACATTAAGCCTTTAAGCTTTTTTATTTCACTTTTGTTTATGTTTTTGTTTTTTTTAATAGTATTTTTAGAATGTGTCGTGGGTGTCATGCCTGTAATTCAGTTTTAAGTTTGATCATGTTTGTTTTGTTTTTGGACTCTTGTTTCCCGTTTTACACTTCCTGGTTTTGTTTGTTTCCATAGTAACCCATTAGTTTCCACCTGGTCTCCAAGTCACGCCCAACCCTCAGTCCCACACCGGTTTCTAATCATCATAGCTGCTATTTATACCATTCTGTTTTTGTCCTCATCCTGCGAACTTTGCTATTTGCCTTCATTGCATTGCCTACCTATGCTGCTCATTCTCCATGCCCACGATCACCTGCCACGCACCTTGCTATTCTTGCCTCCTGTTTTTGTGTTCACAGTAAGTGTTTTGTTTTAGTTGTTTATAGTCATGCCATCGTGCTGTTTCTGTTCATAGTTCATTCATGCCATCATGCAAGTGTTTTTGTTTCCTGTTTATATTTTGTAGCCAAGTTTTATACCTCCTTGTGAGCGCCCTTAGTTTGCTTATTTTTCTGTTTAGTGTATAAATAAAAAACCATGTACTCACAGTCACGTCTGGCTCATCCTGTAATCCCTCTGCGTCGAAGGAGCACAAACAATCCAAGTTCATGCCTGACAGTGGGCCTTTTAAACATTAGCTGTGGGCGGGAAATGGCCTCCGGTGCACACTTTTGACACCACTGCTATAGATAATAAAAAATAAAATTTAATAAATCTATGGTTAAAAAGTAGAGTCTGGCGACGCATGCGCATTTATCATAACTCTCTCGCTCTCTCTGTCTCCCCCTTCCTCACGAATGTTGCTGCCGTGCAGCACTTTTTGTTTTTAACCCCTTCTTAACCCTGAACGTACATTGAAAATACACGCAACCCTTAACTTAAAATGCCGGACATTTGAGGCATTTAAGAAACTCCACCTGAACAGCTCCGCAAAGAGGACATTTCCCGTGAAAAGAGGAGGTGTGGTCAGTCTATCGCAGGGGTCACCAACATGGTGCCCGCGGGCGCCAGGTAGGCCATAAGGACCAGATGAGTAGCCCGCTGGCCTGTTCTAGAAATAGCTTAAATAGCAGCACTTACCAGGGAGCTGCCTCTATTTTCAAAATTGTATTTATTTACTAGCAAGATGGTCTCGCTTTGCTCAACATTTTTAATTCTAAGAGAGACAAAACTCAAATAAAATTAGAAAATCCAAGAAAATATTTTAAAGACTTTGTCTTCACTTGTTTGAATAAATTTTTTTTATTTTTTTACTTTGCTTCTTATAACTTTCAGAAAGACAATTTTAGAGAAAAAATACAACCTTAAAAATTATTTTAGGATTTTTAAACACATATACCTATTTACCTTTTAAATTCCTTCCTCTTCTTTCCTGACAATTTAAAATTCAAAGCCCACCAGGCTGCACCAAACTTTTAGTGTCTTGTTGACACAGAAAAGTACAGTGGTGTATGTGCAGCAGGTATAAAGGTTGCAAGCCTGTTTGGTTCAACTTATCTTTGGAAATCAGCCTTTTCTGACATGAACTTCATCAAGAACAAACACAGAACACGCCTCACTGATACACTTCTGCAAGACTCACTCAGAGTTGCAGTGTCAAGTTACACAGCAGAGTACAACACACTAGTTAACAGCATGCAATGCCAGGCTTCCCACTAACTGACAAAGAAACAGATAACAGATTTGGTGTCCAGTTCAAAGTGTGACATGATTTACTTAAAAATTTGAGAGTTGACTTTTGTATTTTACATATGTTATTATTTGTACAAACATGGTGCAAAGTAATTCATGATTTGTTAAAAAATGTTGGAGGATAGCTAGTTAAAATGTGATATTGTGATTTCACAAGACTGTCTTAGAAGTGATTATTTGAAAATGTTCAATTTGAAAAATGTGCACTTAGAGAAAATATCAACCTTAAGTGTTGCACATTGATATGTATCTGTTTCTATATATATTTATTGTGAGAAATCATTAAGATGATCAGTGTTTCCACAAAGATAAATACCATTAATTATTAATAATAACATAGAGTTAAAGGTAAATTGAGCAAATTGGCTATATCATGCAATTTATTTAATTGTGTATCAAACTGGTAGCCCTTCGCATTAATCAGTACCCAAGAAGTAGCTCTTGGTTTCAAAAAGGTTGGTGACCCCTGGTCTATCGTATACCTTGATCGCTGCTAGCATGCCGTGTGTCGTTGTTTTTTTGATTGATTGAAACTTTTATTAGTAGATTGCACAGTACAGTATATATTACGTACAATTGACCACTAAATGGTAATACTCGAATAAGTTTTTCAACTTGTTTAGGTCGGGGTCCACGTAAATCAATTCATGGTGCTTCAGTGTGCATTGTTTACACAACGTGCGGTGCGCTACTTAATATCTCCGTGACGTTCGGTTCACCTCCGAACCAAAACCCCCGTACCGAAATGGTTCAATACAAATACACATACCGTACGTTACACCCCTACTATCCGCGCATCTCTAACGTAGATACAAAAACCACCCTGGCGGCGCGAAAATCCGCGAATCCGCGGAAAATTCCCATCCCTGTGTATAGCCCTAAATCACAAGTGCCTCAAAGGGCTGCACGAACCACAACGACATCCTCGGTAGGGCCCACATAAGTGCAAGGAAAAACTCACCCCAGTGGGACGTCGACAATGATGACTATGAGAAACTTTGGAGAGGACCGCATATGTGGGCAAACGCATGGATAATGATCTCAGCGTCGTAAGTGGACAAAATGGAGCGAATTTTTGCGATATTACAGGGATGGAAGAAGGCCGTTTTAGTAACATTTTTAATGTGTGACTCAAACGAGAGAGTTGGGTCGAAGATAGTACCCAGATTCTTTACAGAGTCTCCTTCTTTAATTGTTTGGTTGTCAAATGTTAAAGTTGTATTATTAAATAGAGGTCGGTGTCTAGCAGGACCGATAATCAGCATTTCCGTTTTTTTGGCGTTGAGTTGCAAAAAGTTAGCGGACATCCATTGTTTAATTTCATTAAGACACGCCTCCAGCTGACTACAATCCAGCGTGTTGGTCAGCTTTAGGGGCATGTAGAGTTGGGTGTCATCAGCATAACAGTGAAAGCTAACACCGTATTTGCGTATGATGTCACGTAGCGGCAGCATGTAGATGCTGAAGAGTGCAGAGCCAAGGACAGAACCCTGGGGAACTCCACACGTTACCTTAACATAGTCCGAGATCATATTGTTATGGGAGACGCACTGCAACTTGTCAGTAAGATAAGAGTTAAACCAAGACAGGGCTAAGTCTGACATACCAATTCGTGTTTGAATACGCTCTAGTAAAATATTATGATCGACGGTATCGAAAGCAGCGCTAAGATCGAGGAGCAGCAACATAGATGACTCATCAGAATCCATCGTTAGCAATAGATCATTAGTCATTTTTGCGAGGGCTGTCTCCGTAGAGTGATTTGCCCTTAAACCGTAGTGAAAGGTTTCACATAGATTGTTAGATGCTAAGTGTTCATTTAACTGCTCTGCGACAATTTTTTCGAGGATTTTCGAAATAAAGGGAAGGTGAGACTAGTCGGTAGTTTACCATGAGGTCAGGATCGATGTTAGGTCTTTTAAGGAGAGGATGAATAACCGCTTTTTTGAATGCTAGGGGAACAGTGCCAGAGGAAAGTGATAAGTTTATTATATTTAGCACTGATGGACCTAATAATACCAAGAGCTCCTTGATAAGGTTCCCAGGAAGTGGGTCAAGCAAGCATGTTGTTTGTTCTATTCCATTTACACATTGTAACAATTCTTCTAATGTTATTTCATCAAAACGAGAGAAGCTAATTTGGAGGGCAGTATTCGCTGTACATACAGTCGTATCTGTGTTAACAGAACCCAGTTGTGGCTGGGACGCATTGTCTTTAATCTCCTTTCTAATGAGTTCAATTTTCTTATTAAAGAAATTCATATAGTCATCTGCCGAGTGGGTGGAGCTACTGGAAGGAGTCCCTTGTTGGGTTAGCGATGCTACTGTACTTAACAAAAATGTAGGATCGTTTTTTTTAAGGCGGATGAGATTTGAGCAATATTTAGCTTTAGCTAAGGTAAGCATGCGTTTATAAGTTATTAAACTATCACTCCATGCTTGATGGTGCACCTCAAGTTTAGTCGTGCGCCATTTGCGTTCCAGCTTTATACATAATAATTTCTGAGCTCTAGTTTCTTCAGTAAACCACGGGGTACGCCTTTTTGGAGCCTTTTTTAACTTCAGCGGTTCTATACTATCAATGGTTTCGCGCAGGGCGTAGTTAAAATTGTTAGTGAGGTTATCAATAGAGCCCACATACTTTGGGAATGGTGCCATTACCAAGGGCAGTAGGCCAGCAAGAGTCATCGTTGTGGCCGTATTAATGTTGCGGCTGCTATAGCAGTTATTATTATTATTATTAGCTTGCCGAACATGAGTCTGAACTTTGAATTTTATAAGGTAATGATTGGACATGATTGGGAGTATCATAACTTTGGAAATGGTGATACCCAGGACAAGCACTAGGTCTATCGTATTACTGTTGCGATGCGTGACTTCATTTATTATTTGTGTAAAACCACAGCTATCAATTATAGTCTGGAGCGCCACGAACGGTGGGTCCGATGGGGTATTCATATGGATATTAAAGTCCCCCATTATAATTATATTATTGGGGTGCGTCACTATATCAGCAACGAACTCTGAGAATTCTTTGATAAAGTCCGAATAGGGCCCTGTGGGGCGGTAGATAACAGCCAGGTATAGAGGCAGCGGTGTGACAGACCTCACAGTGAGCACCTCAAACGATGTATATGTATTATTTAGGTTAGGACTAAGGTTAAAGTTTCCGTTGTATATTAGTGAGACCCCCCACCCCTTTTAAGGGGATGGGCAATGTGCGCATTCGTATAGTTAGGAGAAGCCTCATTTAGCGCAAAAGTCGTCTGGTTTAAGCCAGGTTTCGCTGAGACCGATGACGTTAAGATTGTTGTCTCTAATGACCTCATTAACTAATAACGTTTTGGGAGACAATGATCTTATGTTTAAAAAGCCCATATTATAGGTAGTGGGCTGTTTTAATGAGTTTTTGATCAAATTATCCGTAATATCAATATCAATAATGTTGCGTTTATTATGAGTAATGCACTTAAAATAATTACGACCATATCTAGGAATTAATATGACGGGTATTTTCAGATTGTTTGCTTGGTGCTTTGATAAACTGAACGCATCATAATTTGCCACCTCAGTAGAACGCATGTCCAACTCTGGCACAGTCCTAGCAGAAAAAACATTATGTGAGTTGTGTATTATTCTAAGAAAATTGCTATGTGTGCAGGGATTATTCAGCCTGGCGCTGGCTAGTTCTAACTTAACTGACTCCTCACCCAGACTAGCAGGCTCTGTAATTGCCTGCTCTAGTGCAGTTAGTCAAATGTGACTCAATGAGAAATCTATGTATCTATGTATGTGAGTAAATAAGATCTATTACCCTTGAAAGTACATTTAAATACTAGCACAGCATTTACTTATATGACACAAGCCAAACAACCTTCCCTAGTCATGGTGGGGGGAAAAATGCAACTACCAAAGGTCACACACAGTTACTTTACACGCAGTCGGCTTTCGGCAGCCAAGTCACGAAATGTAGGCACTCTTGCATTAAACCATATACAATTGTATTTACAATTCGCAGTGTGTAAAAACACAGTCTAAACATCACAAATTGCCACAAATTTTGTCTGCCATTTTGAATATTCCAATCCGAATATCTTCAGCAATTTCCGTAGATTCTACGTCACTGTAGTAACGCTTCTGCACTCTGACCATATTATTTGGAAATACGCACAAATTTGAAAGGGATGTGCCGTTTATCATTCACAATCCTTATGTAAGACAAGAACCCGTATGTTAATATTTGTTTATGCGTTCTAAATCGTCTAAAAACATCCAGAAAGCGCCAACAATACTCCATTTACATGTCGTAACCTGAAAATGAACCAAATATGAGTGATATTGTTATTATAAGCGCTAACGCAGACGGACTATTTTAGCGGCGCATTAATAGCAGTGAGCTAATGCTAGTTTACGCTGTTATTGTTGACAAACTTCGGATGCTTCTGCTTGGTCTCAAACTTGCTAAAAGTAACATTTGTCAACCTGCCAGGAGACAATTTTGGCCATGGACCGACAGGCTGGTCCACTTTCATATCCCCCAAGATGGCAAAAAAGACACTCATTACAGGAACTATTTTTAACCTTTCATGACGATTGCGATTGAGTCTTCATCCAAACGGAATATTGAGAACGTCCTGTAAATCGACATCCAACATCACAAATATTATCGTGTTTGTTTTATTTGGATTAATTATGGTTAGTTTGTATGTTTACCACCTAGCAATGCTGCTAATGCTATAGTGTCACAATAAAGCTACGTCCATTTAGTACTCTGCGTCTAAAATTTGTGGACCATCCTCATTATATTCGGCCTCAAAAAATATAAGTTTGTCACAAAGTGAACGTCGTAAAAGTCTGCTTGATTAGCATTGTTGCTGATGGGGAAGGGATCTGGTGTTTTTCCTCCACGTCACGCCATCAAAATGACTCCTGAATATCTGTGAGATTGATACTATTTTGATTATATCAATTTACTCGCAAACTTTGGAAGTCATTGTGTCATAAATCAGATATATATAATACTAGCTTCATAAAAGAGGCAACTTGTTCTTCCACTCTACTGACACTTTAATTAATTCCATAATTTGATTGCACATACTGATATACTAAAGGTTTTAAGTGCATACAGGTCATGTTATGTTGTGCATTCTTGGATAGCAGGTTATTGTTTGCTTTGTGCATCATTTTAGCTGTTAGCAAGTTTTTGGCTTTACAAAATAAATTATTTGAGTGTTCTCCATAATTTTTTGTAACACAGTTGGTGAATAAAATGTACTTTCCCCATATTTCTACTATCTCGCAAATAAGCACATGTGTTATAGAAAAATAAAGGTAATGTGAGGATGTAAATTGAGACCTGCGATTCCTGTTCGCCACACAAAGAAAAAAGTGGCCTGAGGGGAATTGGTCTCTTAGCAACGGGGGTGCTATTCCCACCCCTCCCGTGTACACAGAAAAGGTGAACACCTCCCTCTCCGCTGGGATGCGACTACCTCCCGCCAGGACTGCCGCCTGCCACAGCCTACACGTAGAACGGGATGGCCAACTCCGCACTGGAGCTGCTGGGTCTTCTCGTGACCCTGATCGGGCTGATCGGCGTGGCGGCGAGCACAGGCATGCCGATGTGGCGAGTCACAGCCTTCATTGGAGAGAACATCATCGTGTTCGAGACCCGCTACGAGGGTCTGTGGATGAACTGCTTCAAACAGGCCGACATCAGGATGCAGTGTAAGGTCTACGACTCTCTCCTGGCCTTGCCCCCCGACCTACAGGCGGCACGGGGTCTCATGTGCTGCGCTCTGGCTCTCGGCGGTCTGGGCGTGCTGGTGAGCCTGTTGGGGCTGCAGTGCACGTCGTGCATTCAAAACCACCGAGCAAAGCGGCTGGTGCTCATCATCGCCGGAACCATGGTCATCTTGTCGTGCATCTGCGTCATCATCCCCGTGTCCTGGACGGGGCACGTTATCATTCGGGACTTCTACAACCCTTTACTGCTCGACGCCCAGCGCCGGGAGCTGGGGGAGGCCCTCTACATCGGCTGGGTGGCCGGGGCCTTTCTCTTTGCTGGTGGATGCCTGTTCACTTGCTGCAATTTACAGGCGGAGGACCAAGACCCGAGGAAGTACGTCTACTCCAGGAACTCCGACTACACGGTGTACCCTCCGCAGCCCATCCAGACCCTGCAGCCTCAACAGCTTGTGCTGCTTCCCCAAGCCCAGCCGGTGCTGTCCAGACATCCATCCACCAACTACAGCTACCAGTCCAGGTACCCGTCTGTACGCAGTGGAGTGGCTTATCTTTGAACACTGACTGAGGCCATGACTGGGAGTGGGGCCAATCAGAGGACCTCACTAAAGGTTGCGTGACAGCATCGACAGAAACTAAACAATACCACCTTTGTCAATTATTCGTACCAATCAGATCCCAAGTCCAGTGAGGATAAACTATGTATATCAGAATCCCAATCATCTCATTGGACTTGGTAGACTGTCTTCTTTCTTCAATGCCAGAAACAAGAAAACGCTAACGTAACCGACAGTGGTTTTTGATGTTATGGCTAGTTGTTTTACAAAAATATGATAGTTGCTAGTTGTTTAAAGATTTCAAGGTTCTGAAAGAGCTGATATGCAGAAGTTGGACGGGAAGCCAAGAGATGGTTGCTGTTTGTTGAAGGTGTGGATGCGTCTCTTTGTTTGCGAAGAGGGTAGTCCCTGTGGCCGCCGACCAAGCGTGATCACATGACCAGAAACTGTTTTGAATAGATACAAAGAGCTTTAAGTCTAACACCTGTAGGCCGCACTTCCATTGTCCGCTATCTATGAGAGGAAGCAACTTTTGCTATGTAAATTTGTTTTATTGCCACTTAATCCGCAACAAATAATAATTAGAATGCTCCTAAAACAATTCTCCTTGTATTTTTATACTAGACACTATCAACTATATTAATGCGAAATAAAGTTATGTCTGTTTGTTTCATGTATGTCTGCCTGTAATTCTATTGTATTTACACTGTCAGAAATAAAGTCAGTGGCTTTTACCGCAAAATTTGGGCAGCTCAGTCCCAAGAATTTTACAGGAAAAACAGTGGTACCTTTTTTTTCATTTACAATAATGCTCTGTAAAAACATGACTGTAGACTAAGGTGGTAAGCGTATTTTACGGTGCAAATTCTCGTGAATGAGCTGACAGCTTTGTTTTTTTCACAAAATCTAGATTTGGTTTTACAATGTTGAAATATTGATATTAATTGGGGCTGAGGAATTTGTGAAACAGAAACAATACAAAAATAATGTCATTGTAAATTAATAATGCTAACAATGCAAACGACGCTACCTTGATTACATTACGATAGCACGTACTAATATGTCGGTCACAACCCAATGTTCGTGGCCTTATGTGAGATTTTCACGCAAATAATTTTGTGTGGTTCACCGCGATTAATCAAAATACAAAAGTGTAACTAATCTGAATATGGACCAGTAGAGTGAGCCAATAGTCCAACAACTGATTGATGAATCATAAAGGTGTGCTCTGGTATATTTACGTTTGCCAGGAAGTTATGTAATCGTTGCTGTTGGCTTGACAATTTAATTAGCTCATAGAAATTTCTGTCTGGACTGAGATAAGGAACAACTACTTGGATTTTGGGGCGGATCCAGATCATTTCTACTAGGTTACTTTATGTTTAGACCTCTGTGTGAGTGTGTATGCTAGCAGCCCTGGAGAGACAAAGATAGCAGAGACAGACAACAGTTGTTCTTCAATACGCTACTACCAGCCTAAAATGTTACGGCCGGTTTAACTTTTAGGATTTACTTTTTGGGGCCGATCCATGTTCTGTAGTTTTTTTTTACTAATAGGAGATAGGGATTGTTGGAGTTCAATGCTCTCTGAGTGCTTATCTCGTCGTACAAGTTATCAAACCAGTTTCTAGCCAGACCAACCATAAACACAAAATAAGCAATTATTCGTACCCTCATCTTCTCCCTGAACCAACCAAAGCCTCCAAAGCTACTTTCCCACAACAAACCTTGCTGTACCGTCCACAAACGCATCAGTTGAGCCTGCCGCACGTTGCTGAAAGATCTTCTTCCTCCAAGATGGCCGCAAGAAACGGGAATTAGTTGACTTGCGTCCTGCATTTTAGATCAGAACACCTGGATTATAATCTTCTGAACGATGGTTGAAGGAATTCCCGAGATAGCCGCCATGTGCATCGGCCTGGTAGGGCTTATCGGCGCAGCCGCCACCACCGGCATGCCCATGTGGAAGGTAACGGCGTTCATAGGGGAGAACATCATCGTCATGGAGACCCGCTGGGAAGGCCTGTGGATGAACTGCTACCGCCAGGCGAACATAAGGATGCAGTGTAAGGTGTACGACTCGCTCCTGTTCCTGCCTGCCGAGCTCCAGGCCGCCAGGGGTCTCATGTGCTGCTCGGTGGCCTTGTCCGGACTAGGGCTCATGATAGCCATTTTGGGGCTACGTTGCACTTCCTGTCTCCAGGGTAACAAAAGGGCAAAGAATGTGATCCTGTCGGTGGCAGGCGGAATGCAGCTCCTGGCTTGTGTCTGTGTCTTCATCCCAGTGTCGTGGACTGGTCATGTGATCATCCGGGACTTCTACAACCCGTTGTTAATCGATGCACAGAGAAGAGAACTAGGGGATGCCCTTTACATCGGCTGGGTGACGGGAGCCGTTCTTTTCTGCTCCGCCTTGTTGTTCATCTGCAGTCGTCAGACCTCGGACAAAAGGTCAAATGCTCTTTACCACCCGCCACACTTGCTCAGATACAACACGCCGCCGAGGAACCTCAATCCGATGATATATCAGCCCATTTCAAGTGTTTCCAGCCTTAGATCCAACATCTTCCAACCATCCCTGCAGCACAGCTCTGACGCACATCAGCTGGTCAATCCTCAAATAGTGACAAGCGACGCCGCACGAGCCACACTGCCGGTCCTCCTGAACCCAGGCCGGCCTGAAAGCACAACGCTCTTGTTTCAAGGCAACGAAGTCTATCATTCGTCCATGAGAAGCTCGAACCCGCTCGGAAAGCTGTACACACCAGTCAACTCCTTGTACATGAGCCAGAACAGCGCGCCGTACACGCTGGCGTACGATCCCTCTGTGTCCTACAATCCCTCTGTGTCCTACCAGTCCAGTTTCCAGCCCACGCCTCAAGCTCCTGTGTTCATTCCATACAGAGCTTCAAGAATTGAACCAGGGTCTTACACTGGAAGCGGCGCAGGCATGTACATATAAGGAAAATTCGCCTTTTTTGTTGTGGCTAGTCTTGACAATGAAGTCTGGTTACTTTTGAATACCAAACATTTAGAAGTGTTTGTGTTTCCATGAATGTATTGATCGGCATTGAAACCTATATAAGGTGTAGGTCCCACAGCTGTATATTTGTCTTTCATGTGTTACATCAGGTCTTTAGGTGGCAGTATTAGGCCTTGTTCACACTGCAGATCAATTCTGGTTTGTTGTCCATATGTTGTTGTGTTGTGTTCATGTCGATATGAACGGTCAAATTCGCAACTGGACTGCTTGGTTTGTCTTGGAAGACATTTCGCCGCTCATCCGAGTAGGCTTCATCAGTTCGTGCTCATAGACTTAGATTGGTCAGATCAAGTACGCTGGACTGGTAGTAGTCGATCCACAACTATTGTTCTGCCACACAATACCTCAAGACACTTTACACTCCTGCTCCTAGTGCCACCAACACTGGTTTAAATGTAACTTAGATATTGGGTTTCACAATTTAAAGTGCTTTGAGTCACTAGAAAAAAGCACTATATAAATATAATTCACTTCACTTATATGCATATATATATATGCATATATAATATATTTATGCATCATATATACACATATATATATATATATACACACTATATATACATATATAGACACTATATTTATATATATATGCATATATAATATAGTAATATATTTATACATCATATATACATATATATATATAGACACTATATATGCATATATATAGACACTATATATATATATATATATATATATAAACACACACACACACATAACATGTATTTTTTTCAATCGATTCTCTTAAACTATTAATCGACTTAAAATCGCCACTTAAATGTGAATGGATTTCTTTTAATGCCCCTAACGTATAGTCCATAAAATAAAAATAAAATCAAAGACCGCTTCAATCAAGCGGTAGATGGCAGCAGCTTGTTTACTTGCTATTTAGTGCAAACCTGTTTGTGTGGAGCCAGGACAGCATCATGTTTCCAAAAGCATGAAAGATGAAACCTACAACCGACACGTCCCCTATGCACCGTGTGGGAATACGCACAGCAATGTCCAAACGCCTGCAAAACACAGGAAGGATCCCCAACCATAAACCCACAAATTCTGCAAACAAATTAAAGTTGCACATTCAAAAAAACAATGCCAAAAATACGCACACAAGCGCAAAAAACAAATGTTTGAAAAATTGCAGCAATTTGGCAGGACAAAACAAAGGTTTGAAAGGCTAAACCTACGCTATGTCAATCAGTTGCTTTGTCAAATACTATAGTTAAATTAGGAGTGTGTGACACAACCTACACTCCCTTGCAAAAAGGTTAGAGGTAGACTCAGCTCCTCACTGTTCACATAACACAGACGTCATAACGTCATCAAAGCTCCCATTTATGATTCACACACAGCGCCAACAAGACGGGTACAAATATGATGAATCTATTTGTGGCAGCATCGGACTGAATCATCTTGCAGTTTCACTTTTGCATCTCATATCACATAATTGTGGTGCGTACAAGGACCCTTGATTTAAGTTCTTCATAAGAGGCTTAACCCCCAGTAGATGCACGAACAATAAAATAAAATGTATAAATATGTATTCGTTTGATTATTATTAATATGCACTGATGGAAATCGTACATGGATCTAACATATGCATGTAAACAATTACTGGACAGATAAAATGTGTTGATAGTTTGCACAATAAACAATTGTCTAACAAAAGTCTACGTAGTTTTTTTTTTTTTTAAGCTGCTTGTGTAGGAATGTATATTGTTATGATTTTACCGATACAAATATCGATACTCCTTATCAACACCGGTATTCATCTGTACTCTCATATATACTTGGTGTAAATAAAGATGTGGAAAAATTAATTTTTTTAATATTATAGGTTTCGTATTTGTGATTATTCCAAAGTGATTATTAGACCCTTTGACTGGGAGATGTGACAAAATAATACAAAAAAAAATGTATCTCGATTAATATCACTTTTTTTTAACATGCCGGTTTTAAAGAACCTGTACTAAAAACCAAATAAATTTGGAATAAGTTCAAAAAGTTACAAACATTCCATCTCCTGCCGTGTAATATTTGTCTGTCTGTGCATTATTATTATTATTACCTATTTATTTTATTTGAATTCACTTTGCCGGGGGATTATTCTAAAGGGTGGTAGTTCAAACGTACACACATCAGGTATGGTAGTACAGTTGTGTACCCTGCCAATTTTTATTATGTCCTACTGTTGGTAAATGTTTTATTCATATTTTCTGTATGCATTAATACATTTCATTTGTACTTATTTTCATTTAATTATTACTTATTTTGTTTTTTGTTACAATTCTGCACATTTTTTTAGGTGAGGGAAAAATCCAAACTAGTGAGCAGTGAATATTCACAATGAAAACAACTAAAAACAACATTTTAGCCAATATTTCGGAATCATTTTCAAACCTTTTAATGTTTGTGAAAATGTAATTATTCTGATCTACATCATAATAACGAGCCAGTCTTTTGAACGGCTCCTCGAGATCCGGCTCCCTTTAAAGAGCCGTGAATCCCATCACAGTTAGGTGTGTGATTTAAAGGCCTACTGAAATTAGATTTTCTTATTCAAACGGGGATAGCAGGTCCATTCTATGTGTCATACTTGATCATTTCGCGAAATTGCCATATTTTTGCTGAAAGGATTTAGTTTGCAACTTTCGGTGCTAAGAGAAAAGCCCTGTCTCTACCGGAAGTCGCAGACGATGACGTCACCCGTGTGATGGCTCCTCACATATTCACATTGTTTTTAATGGGAGCCTCCAACAAAAAGTGCTATTCGGACCGAAAAAACGACAATTTCCCCATTAATTTGAGCGAGGATGAAAGATTTGTGTTTGAGGATATTAATAGCGACGGACTAGAAAAGAAAAGAAACGCGATTGCATTGGGACGGATTCCGATGTTTTTAGACACATTTACTAGGTTAATTATGGGAAATCCCTTAACTTTCTATTGTGTTGCAAGTGTTTTAGTGAGTTAAATAGTACCTGATAGTCGGAGGGGTGTGTCCACGGGTGTCTTCACGCGCAGTGTCTCAGGGGAGTCGACGACAGCTATGGACGGCACAAGCTCAGCTTTTCTCCGGAAAGAACTGACTTGTTAACCACAAATTTCTCACCGAAACCTGCTGGTTGACATTTGGTAGGGATCCATGTTGGCTTGACCGCGCTCTGATCCATAGGAAAGTTTCACCTCCAGGAATTTTAAACAAGGAATCACCGTGTGTTTGTGTGGCTAAAGGCTAAAGCTTCCCAACTCCATCTTTCTACTGTGACTTCTCCAATATTAATTGAACAAATTGCAAAAGATTCAGCAACACAGATGTCCAAAATACTGTGTAATTATGCCGTTAAAGCAGACGACTTTTAGCTGTGTGTGTGTGCAGCGCTCATACTTCCTAAAAAAACGTGACGTCTTGCGTACACGTCATTACACAACGTTTCGAAGATGAAACTCCCGGGAAATTAAAAATTGTAATTTAGTAAACTAAAAAGGCCTTTGGTATTTGTTGCAATGTTAATATTTCATCATTGATATATAAACTATCAGACTGCGTGGTGGGTAGTAGTGGGTTTTAGTAGGCCTTTGAAAAAAATGAAACAAGCCAGTGTTTACATCTTTAAAGTAATACTTTTACTCACCGTTAGATGTCAGCAAATAACAAATTTGAGATTGTAAATAGGGGAAGTCTTCTATAATCCCCCAACAGGTGATAGAAAGTCTCCAATTTGCTTGACTTCCTGTTGCACAAACGCAAACATTTCAGCACAAAAATGTATCCATGAGCACTTTCGCCAAAGTAAATAAACTCATTTCAAAAATGGTCACTTTCCTGGGGACTACATAATATTCAAAACTCTATATGCAACATTTTTCTTCGTACCATTCTGTTTCTAAAGGGGGAAAGTAAGTTAAATGAACAGAAATAAAATTTGTATTTGACTTTGAGACTCTGTCGAATCTGCTGTTCGAGACTGTTAATCTTCAAGGCTGCGAGCGGTTTGAAGATTAGATTTGCGTTCGCGTCACGGACCGCAAGGCAGAGATTTTAATCATCATTCCTCGGTGTACCGAAGCAAAGACGTTGTCGAGGTCGACCACACTGGCAGATTTGAAGTTAATCTTCACGACGTATCCATGTTTGCGGATCAGCGGCTCGCCTGTGCCCTGAATCGGGCGCCTGCACGGGAGGCGACAATACACGGCACCAACGACGGAAACGTGCTTTTCAAAGTAAGAGCTTATACTTCCGAGAAAGTGTTAGTTTTCTGTAAAGCCCGTCGTTTGATAATAATAACGATTATAGCCTTACAATACATATCTGAGACAATTCATGACTACAACCTCGTACATGTTTATTTCTCAGTGAACGCGTTTGCTTGTGGTAAGTTTATTTTGAAATGCATAACAGGAAATGGTGTGCCCTTGCAATGCTGACTTGGCAGCTGGAGCATCCTGGTGGTCCTCCTCCTCCTCCTCCTTCAGTTGCATCCCTCAATTCAACTGTGCGCCGGGAAAAAAGATGCTATCGTGATGGTACAATGGGACACAACAACCCTTTTGACGCATGAAGGATTTTAAAGTATTTTTGTTGTTTTTAATTGCAGCGAAAGAACAACTGCTGTTTCTTTTTCCTCCCCATCATGAGACGTGAGCCAAGGATGCGCGCCGGGGGCCAGTTTGTTGTGGTCGTCAGTGATACGAGGACCAGCAAGATCTCAGCATGAGTTATTTGGGGCAAGAAAAGTGATATCCATGTACTTGAGGACCCCCGGGGGAGGACCATGGCAAAGAGGAAAGGACTGTTACTGTCTCTGCTCTCCTTGATAGCAGAGTTCTGGCTCAGTTGGCAGCAGGTCTTGAGGATTGGTGAGTCGTCATCTCTTTTCAGAAAGTCTTCCTGTAGCGGTACAACAGTAACAAAAACTTCAAAATGTTGTGGAGACTTAGTTAGGGGTGTCCAAATATCGGCCCGCAGCTCTCCTTTAAGGTGGCATCGCACCCGCACTATGATAAAAAACCTAACAAGAAAAGTTAAATAATATGATCAAGTAACGACTAAAAATGAAGCGTGTTGTTGCTGATATGTAAAACTCTGCCTCGTCTACAAAAGCCAAATATCAAAATGGTACCTGTGTGTGTCCTCTTGATTTTTGACTATACCACCCTGTTGGAACTCCCCGACCTAAAGTAACCACATTGACAAATCATTTAAAGTACAGGTCTCAAGTTTAAGGCCCGGGGTCCAGATCTGGCCCGCCACGTTATTTAATGTGGTCTGCCGCGTCATTCAATATAGTCTACCACATCATTTGGTATGCAACATAATTTAATGTGGTCTGCCACATTATCCGATGTTGTCTTCAACCTCATTAAAGTGGCCTACCAAATGTTTTTAAATGGCCTGCCCATTCATTCAATACGATCTGGCACACTATTTAAAGTGGACCTTCACATTATTTTCATTTTGGCCTGCGACATCATTCAACTCAGTCTTGCACATACTTAATGTAATCTGCCCCATCATTCAAAGTGGCTTGCTGTGTCACTCAATGTGGTCCGCCGCATAATTTAATTGGCCTGCAACATTTATGGTGGCCTATCATGTTATTCAATGTGGTCAGCCACGTCACCCAATGTTGTCCGCTACATCAATTAGAGTGGCCTACCAATTTTTTTAGATGGCCTGCCACATCATTCAATACGGTCTGGCACATGATTTAAGGTAGCCCATCACATTATTCATTGTGGCCTGCGGCATGATTCAATTCGGTCTTGCAGATACTTAATGTAATCTGCCACGTCATTCAACCTGGCTTGCCTGTCACTCAATGTGGTCCGCCGCGTAATTTAATTGGCCTGCAATATTTATAGTGGCCTATCATGTTATTCAATGTGGTCTGCCACTTCATCCAATGTTGTCTGCAACATAAGTTATCGTGGCCTACCAATTTTTTTTAAATGGCCTGCCACATCATTCAATACGGTCTGGCACATGATTTAAAGTGGCCCATCACATTATTCCATGTGGCCTGTGGCATGATTCAATTCGATCTGGCACATACTAAATATGACCTGCAACCTCATTCAAAGTGGACCACCGCGTTATTTATTGTGGCCTGCAACAAAATTTGTTGTTGCCCATCACTTTATTCAATAGGGTCTGCTACCTCAACCAATGTTATATGCAACATCATTGAGTGTGGCATGCCACATTTTACATTGGCCTGCCAGGTCATTCAACACGGTCTGGCACATGCCCCGTCACCTTATTCAATGTTGCCTGCGAAGTCATACAATACGGTCTGGCACATAATTAACATGGCCTGCCACTGATTCAAAGTGGCTTGCCGTGTCAGTTAATGTTGTCCGCCACTTCATTTAAAATGGCCTGTACCATAATTGACTGTGGCCAGTCACGTTTTTCAGTCTGGACTGCCACATTATTCAGTATTGCTTGGAACAAAATTTAAATGTGGCCCGTCACATTATTCAATTTGGCCTACCACGTCATTCAATACAGTCTGGCACTTAATTTATGTGGTCTGGCTCTTAATTAAGCGGCCTGTCACATCATTCAAAGTGTCCTACCTTCCACATCATTCAATGTCGTCAGCCACACCATTTAATGTGGCCTAACACATTTTATTTGGTAAGTCTCATTCTTTTATATGGCCTGCCTTGTCATTCAATATGGTCTGGTACATCATTTGATGTGGTTTGCCACATCATTAAACGTGGCCTGCCACATTATTTAAATTGGACTGCAATGTCATTTAATGTGGTCTTCCATGTGGTCCTTTAAATCATTTAAATGGCCCTCTGAGGGCAGCCATAGTTGTGATGTGGTCCTCAATAAAACAAGTCATTCCAAAACCAGATCTTAATAAGACTTCCAGTTAGCATATCCTGCCTGGACTTGTAGTTTCAATGCTAGAAATAATGGTCATTATCCCCAGGGTCTGTGTTGGGTTCCAAAACCATGTTAATCCACTCTGGCATTCTGCTGCCACTCAGGTCCATGTGGACTGAGCGCGTCAGAGGACCACGGATGCATGTGAACGCATCACGACTGGCCAGTTTGGCACACAGCCACGGGAAAACAGACACACACAAAATGACGAGCGGGGCGGCCGAGAGTCATCTGAGCTAACAGAGAGCGCTTCCAAAGACGACAAGAAAGAGTTGTCAGGCGGCACATAATTAGCGGTAGACGCAGAAACACTCTTAATTTCTGACGCAAACGCGCACAACCACACCTCCTGGAGGGCCACCAAAACATACCTGTGGTCCGTACTCAGTTGTAATACACTTTTCCACCACTTGTGGCAGTAATGACAATAACAAACCAACCAAGCTATAGTCATAGAGAAGTTATTTAAGCGCAAAAATGATGACTAATGTGGTGAAGCTGTATTTCTATTTGCTATATAAGTTGACTTAGGAAACATTTATTATGAACATCATTTATTACATTTAGCGCAACATATTTGTGTGTGCATTTATTTGTATTCACTTATTTACCAGTCCCTTCTGATGCAGTATATTTTGTTAGTACCTATTCTTCTAATCAGCCTGACCTAAGCCTAAGGTTTAAGTGTTACAGGTTTTTGTTTGGATTAACACATGCTTTTATATCATCTGACAATTGTGAGTAAGTCAGATGTAATGATTGAATATGATTCAAATAAGATTACTAATTCAGAGGTCATATTTGAGTGGGCCCCTGTCTAGTGGAAAAGTTGGGCCTCGAGGTCAAAAGAGGTAAAAACCCCTATTTGGAAAATCTTTGTCTGACCATTTTTGGTCTAATAAGTTAACATATAGTTCGGGCTGTCAAACGATTCAAGTCTTTAATCCCGTTTATTCATTTTTTTTCCGTAGTTAACTTGTGATTAATCACTGGTAAAAGTTTTCTTTTTTATCTTTAACGAGTGTACTTTGGATCATTTTCAAAATTGTAATACTATCAACAAGGGACTGGGAGCACTGAGAGCTGACTCCGACAAACTAAATCTGGGTAATTTAGCGATTTCCAATGCCAACAAAGAAACTGACTCAGAAAACACTTAAACGTTGGTATTGTAAAGCTCCACTTTTCCTAAAAATGTGCAAGGTTAATGCTAATGTACATTGGCTTTGCTATTGATATGCTAAAGATTAGCATGAGTCCTTTATTATTTTAAAAACCACCAAAGCGCTTTGAGTACCTTGAAGGTAGATAAGCGCTATACAAGTACAACCCATTTATGTATTTAAATTTGTTAATAAAAACTACAGCGAAAATGCACGTTGGATAATACAGCTTGTGCATAATAAGTACAATTCTTACAGTATTAACACTTTTCGGGGGCAACAAAAAATAAAAAATAAACACCATAAATTATACGCACTACTGCCATATAACATTTTGGACTTAATTGCAACCTAATGTCATACCTTCAAATCAATAAAAAATAATACGATAAGATATATCAACTGAACAGCAGTTGTCAGTCGCTGTGTTTTCATTACCCCTAGAAATGTTCAGAACCTAAAAATCACAATAAGAAACTGGTAATGGAAACACCCACACTTCGAAAAACCTTTCAAATATCACTGAAACATTTTTGCGATATCATTAGGTTTTTTTTGAGACATTCCATCCATCAATCCATCCATCTTCTTCCGCTTATGTGAGGTCGGGTCGCGGGGGCAACAGCCTAAGCAGGGAAGCCCAGACTTCCCTCTCCCCGGACACTTCGTCTAGCTCTTCCCGGGGGATCCCGAAGCGTTCCCAGGCCAGCCGAGAGACATAGTCTTCCCAACGTGTCCTGGGTCTTCCCCGTGGCCTTTCAATATTGAAATGTTTCTAAAAAGCAGGATGGAAACAATTGTTTTGCGTAGAGGTCAACTGAACACCGAACCGGCTGGGCGGTAATGCGGGATAACAAGGTCAGACTTGGTCTTTCTTCCGATCGGCCATCCGGGGGCGAGCAAGGCGGCTGTGCTGTGACCCCCCATCCCCCGCCCCCCCCCCCCCCCCGTGGCGTCTCGCAGGTCCCTTTCCCACAATAGAGGTCGACCCGCAGGCTCGGAAAGACCCACTTGCCCGAACAATTTCAAGAGGGCAGTAAATCTCCAATCGGCCGGCAGGGATACGAGTGAGGCGGCATCGCCCCACCAGGCCATCTCGCGGGTCCCTTCCTCGCAATAGAGGCCGACCCACAGGCTCTGAAAAACCCACATGCCTGAACATTGTCAAGGGGGGAGGAAATCTCCAATAAGCAAACTGGGGGGGGCCGAAGTGGCATCGCCCTAACGGGCCACCTCGCGGGTCCATTCCCCGCAATAGAGGCAGACTCGCTGGCTCGGAGAGACCCATATACCCAAACAGTTAAAGGGGCAGTAAATCTCCAATCGGCCGGTTGGAGTGGAGAGAGGCGGCATCTCCTGACCGGGCCATCTCACGGGTCTCTTCCCCGCAATAGAGGCCGACCCGCAAGCTCAGGGAGACTTACTTTCCTGAACAATTAAGGGGGACATAAATCTCCAATCGGCTGGCCGGGTGGAGAGGGGCGGCATCTCCTTACCGGGCCATCTCGTGGGTCCCTTCCGCGCAATAGAGGCCGACCCACAGGCTCTGAAAAACCCACATGCCCGAACATTGTCAAGGGGGAAGTAAATCTCCAATCAGCCAGCTGGGGGGGGGGGCCGAAGTGGCATCACCCTACCGGGCCATCTCACGGGTCTCTTCCCCGCAATAGAGTCCGACCCGGAAGCTCAGGGAGACTTACATGCCTGAACAAGTAGGGGGACATAAATCTCCAATCGGCTGGCCGGGGTTGAGAGGGGCGGCATCTCCTTACCGGGCCATCTCGTGGGTCCCTTCCGCGCAATAGTGGCCAACCCGCAAGCTCAGGGAGCCTTACATGCCTGAACAACTAAGGGGGACATAAATCTCCAATTGGCCGGGCGGGGTGGAGAGAGTTGGCACCGCCCCACCGGGCTGTATCGCGTGTGCCTTCTCCGCAATAGAGGCCGACCCACTTGCCCGAACAATTTCAAGAGGGCAGTAAAACTCCAATCGGCCGGCCTAGGATGAGCGAGGTGGCACCACCACGCAACAAAGGTCGACCCGCTGGCTCGGAGAGACCCCCATGCATGCCCAAACAGTTAAAGGCCTACTGAAACCCACTGCTACCGACCACGCAGTCTGATAGTTTATACATCAATGATGAAATCTTAACATTGTAACACATGCCAATACGGCCGGTTTAGTTAACTAAATTGCAATTTTAATTTTATCGCGAAGTATCCTGTTGAAAACGTCGCGGAATGATGACGCGAATGATGACGCGTGCGCGTGACGTCACCTGTTGTAGCGGACATGTTCTTCCAGTACCGATCATGGCTAAAAGTCATCTGCTTTAATCGCATAATTACACAGTATTTTGGACATCTGTGTTGCTGAATCTTTTGCAATTTGTTCAATTAATAGTGGCGAAGTCAAAGAAGAAAGATGCAGGTGGGAAGCGGTGTATTACAGCTGTCTTTAGCAACACAAACAGAGCCAGTGTTTCCTTGTTTACATTCCCGAAGGTGAAGCTTTACTATGGAACAGAGCGGTCGAGCGAACATGGTTCCTGACCACATGTCAACCGGCAGGTTTCGGTGAGAAAATTGTGCAATAAGTCGGTTCTTACCGTAGACATGAGCGGAGCTTGCGTCTTCCTTCAGCTGCGGACTATTACCTCCTCCCACCGGAGACACTGGCGGTCACCACACCCGTGGCCACACCCCTCCGACTTTCAGGTACCATATAATCTCACTAAAACACTAGTAACACAATAAGCAGATAAGGGATTTTCCAGAATTATCCTAGTAAATGTGTCTAATAACATCTGAATCGCTCCCACTGCCCTCGCCTTTTTTTTTTCTAGTCCTTCACTCTCACTATCCTCATCCACAAATCTTTCATCCTCGCTCAAATTAATGGGGAAATCGTCGCTTTCTCGTTCCGAAACGCTCTCGCTACTTCCGGTACAGGCAAGACTTTTTTATTAGCGACCAAACGTTGCGAACTTTATCGTCGATGTTCTCTACTAAATCCTTTCAGCAAAAATATGGCAATATTGCGAAACGATCAAGTATGACACATAGTATTGACTTGCTATCCCAGTTTAAATAAGAAAATCTCATTTCAGTAGTGAAGTGAAGTGAATTATATTTATATAGCGCTTTTTCTCTAGTGACTCAAAGCGCTTTACATAGTGAAACCCAATATCTAAGTTACATTCAAACCAGTGTGGGTGGCACTGGGAGCAGGTGGGTAAAGTGTCTTGCCCAAGGACACAACGGCAGTGACTAGGATGGCGGAAGCGGGAATCGAACCTGCAACCCTCAAGTTGCTGGCACGGCCACTCTACCAACCGAGCTAAACCGCCGCTAAGTAGGCCTTTAAGGGGGACATAAATCTCCAATTGGCCGACCGGGGTGGAGAGAGGCGACACCGCCGCACCAGGCAGTCTCGCAGGTACCTTCCCTGCAAAAGACACAGACCTGCAGGCTCGGAGAGACCCACTTGGCAGAACAATTTCAAGGGGTCAGTAAAACTCCAATCAGCCGGCCGAGGAGGAGCGAGGTGGCACCGCAGCACGAGGTCATTCCGCGGGTCCCTTCCACGCAACAGAGGTCGACCTGCTGGCTCGGACAGACCCATATGCCCAAACAGTTAAGGGGGCAGTAAATCTACAATCGGCCAACCGGGGTTAGAGAGAGGCGGCACCGCCGCACCAGGCCGTCTCTCAGGTCCCTTTCCTGCAAAAGAGACAGACCTGCAGTCTCGGAGAGACCCACATGCCTGAACAATGTCAAGGGGGCCGTAACTTTCCAATCGACCGGCCGTGGGGGGAGCGAGGCCGTCTCGCGGATCCCTTCCTCGTAATAGAGGCCAACCCGCTGGCTCGGCGAGACCCGCATGCCCAAACAATGTTCAGGGGGCCAGGAGGACGTTGCCTTTGAGCGGTCACCCGCTGCCTTCGTCTTTTATTGATATCATGGAGCAGTGGCAGCAATATCTACTTCAAAGCGAAGTCTCGTGGTATGAGATTTTACGGCTCATGACGCAAAACATCATTTCATGAAAACACCTACAAGTCGCAAATGTACTTTAACAAAGTTTTTAGAAAAATGGCTTGTATTTTGCAAAAAATGTCCTAGAAACGCAGCTCTAATCAGCAAATTATTATTTTGAATAAATAATTATTGCAACACACAGAAAAGCAGCAAAGATAGGTACCGTTGAGTCCAAGTAGCGATTCCCAGGTACCAGGATACCATTTTGGTTCAAATGTGAACGGTACCCATCCCCCCTCCCTTCCCTTTACCAGAAACAAATCCAGAACTGCATTCAAACAACCGATGGCTGCTTGGCGGACCAAGTCCCTTTAAAGGCCTACTGAAATGAGATTTTCTTATTTAAACGGGGATAGCAGGTCCATTCTATGTGTCGTACTTGATCATTTCCCGATATTGCCATATTTTTGCTGAAAGGATTTAGTAGAGAACATCGACGATAACGTTCGCAACTTATGGTGCTGATAAAAAAAAAGCCTTGCCTTTACCGGAAGTCGCAGACGATGACGTCACAAGGGTGAGGGTTCCTCACGTCCTCACATTGTTTTTAATGGGAGCCTCCAGCAGCAAGAGCTATTCGAACTGAGAAAACAACAATTTCCCCATTAATTTGAGCGAGGATGAAATATTTGTGGAAGATGATATTGATAGCGAAGGACTAGAAAAAAAAAATAATAATAAAATAAAATAAAAAGCGACGGCTCCGGGCGGCGGCAGTGTGAGCGTTTCAGATGTAATTAGACACATTTACTAGGATAATTCTGGAAGATCCCTTATCTGCTTATTGTTTTAATAGTGTTTTAGTGAGATTGTAAAGACATACCTCGAGGTCGGTTGACTGCGGTGAACACGCAGTGTCTCAGAGAGAAACCGAGGAGCCAAGCTCACAGCTGCCTTTTAAACAGCTACTGCAGGAGGACAAATAATCCAATAATGTCTCCTGTAAGATATATATCACAATTTTCCCATCCAAAAACATTCTGGTTGACGTAGAGAAAAACGTTCGCTTTACCGCTCTGTGTTAAAAACAAAGAAACACCGGCTGTGTCTCGGTGCTAAAGACAGCTGCAATACACCGTTTTCCACCAACAGCATTGTTCTTTATAGTCTCCATTATTAATTGAACAAATTGCAAAAGATTCAGCAACACAGATGTCCAGAATACTGTTTAATTGCGCGATGAAAAGAGACGACTTTTAGCCGCAAATGGTGGTGCGCTAAAATTTCCTGATAGTCCGTGACGTCACGCGTCATCATTCCGCGACGATTTCAACAAGAAACTCCGCGGGAAATTTAAAATTGCAGTTTAGTAAACTAAACCGGCCGTATTGGCATGTGTTGCAATGTTAATATTTCATCATAAACTATCCGACTGCGTGGTTGGTAGTAGTGCGTTTCAGTAGGCCTTTAACCGTCAGCAGAGCGGTGCTTGACATCCGTTGTGTAACCTCACAGGCGAGCAGGTTTCGGATGCCGCCACCTCCGCACTTGTCCCGTGTCAATCTGTGCTCTATGCCGCTAATCTGTCTCAATCATCTGCGAGTCTCCGGGAGACCTAATCTTTGCCATTCTCATCGCATGGTAATCTCTCCCATATGGTGCCAGGCTCGCTCCAATTAACAGCCCAGTGTCTTGGCGAGTGTCGGCGTCAGATTGGGACGGGCTTTCACTCTTCTCGCCGAGGTCGGTAATAATGGTTAAATCCCCCCCCCCGGCTCCCAAACTAAAGCGCTTCAGCAAACAAACAATAATCGTCTTTATGCAGAAATCTCCCGAATACGGTGGTGAGCCAATGAGATGCTGAGCGAGTTTCCTCTCGCTGGAGTTGCAACATCTGACTGATGATGTCATCGCGCCCTGTTCGTCTTCATGCGCCGACCAAAACACAATCCCTAATTTATTCATGTCGAGGGGTCACCAGTCCAACAGAGAGAGCTCAGTGCGCCACATCAAACGGGGGACGTAGGCGGCTTCTCACCGCCTCATTCATTCTGGGGCTGGCCAGGGTCCGAGTTGGAAAGGTCCGGGTGAGCTTGGTTGGAGAGGGAGGAGAAAGTTAAACACTACGTGACTGTCCTTGTCGCACCCTAAAAGACTCCCTTTCATGGGGCCAATGCAGGGTCCTAAAAGTGACGGATGCTAATCAGAACCGCTCGATCGATTTAGACACTGAACATATGGTTCAAATAGACGAGGTACGCAAGTAGGAATTCAGTGAAGTTAGCACGTTGTGTAAATGGTAAATAAAAACGGAATACAATGATTTGCAAATCCTTTTCAACTTATAATCAATTAAATAAACTGCAAAGACAAGATGTTTAATGTTCACACTCAGAAACTTCCTTTTTTTGCTAATAATCATTAACTTAGAATTTAATGGCAGCATACATTGCAATAAAGTTGGCAGGTTTACCACTGTGTTCATGAAAAAAACGTTGCTCCAAAACCTGTATGTACCATTCAGCATTAATGGGGCCTCCACAGATGTGTAAATCACCCATGCCTTGGGCACTAATACACCCCCATACCATCACAGATGCTGGCTTTTGAACTTTGCGCCTCGAACAGTCTGGATGGTTCTTTTCATTTTTGGTCCGGACGACACGATGTCCACAGTTTCCAAAAACAATTTCAAATGTGGACTCGTCAGACCTCAGAACACTTTTCCACTTTGCATCAGTCCATCTTAGATGAGCTCAGGCCCAGCGAAGCCGGCGGCGTTTCTGGTTGTTGTTGATAAATTGCTTTGGCTTTGCACAGTGTTACGAAATATGAGAGTCGATCCCAAGGATGCAGAGACATATTTTGGTTGTAGTAAAGTTCTTCCTTTATTTTAGTGGAAGTGGGACGTAGCCAAAACAAAAGGCGATGGTGGAAATACAAAAACACACCATGAAGAACAACTATATCAAACAAGCAAAAATAGAACAGAAAGTGCTAGACAAAGCTAGGAACAATACAGGCTGGGAAAAATACCAAACAGGGGTACAAAGTACAAAAATAAGGACGCTAGACGGAGCTAGGATAATTTACTTAAAAAAACGAAGTAAAACAAAGAAACAAAATGCTAACTAAAGGCGCTACACAAGGCTAGGATATAACAGGCAAACCTGAGAGGCGCACAAGACAGACTAGAAAGACTGCTAGTGTGAAGGAGGCCAAGACACATATGAGTTGAAACTTGCAGTGGACACAAAGTTTCAGCACTGACAGGCCGTCAGCACCCAGACTAAATAGGCCACCTTTAATCAAGTTCAGGTGTGCAAGATTGCCCAGCGTCAGCTGCACTCCAGACTGTGGGCGAGAGCGAGAGTCAACATGACGTGCAAACCAACACAGAAAAAACAAGGAAAATTCAGTTCACCACAGCACAGTAGAATTTTAACTTGCACTTACAGATGTAGCGACCAACTGCAGTTACTGACAGTGGTTTTCTGGAGTGTTCCTGAGCCCATGTGGTGATATCTTTTACACACTGATGTTGCTTTTTGATGCAGTGCCATCTGAGGGATCGAAGGTCCATAATATCATGACTTACGTGCAGTGATTTCGCCAGATTCTCTGAACCATTTGATGATATTACAGCGCGGAGATGGAGAAATCCCTAAGTTCCTTGTAATAGCTGGTTGAGAAATGTTCTTAAAAAATTTGCTCAGGCATTTGTTGACAAAGTGGTGACCCTTTCCCAATCCTTGTTTGTGAATGACTGAGCATTTCATGGAAGCTGCTTTTATACCTGATCATGGCACCCACCTGTTTCCAATTAGCCTGTTCACCTGTGAGATGTTCCAAGTAAGTGTTTGATGAGCATTACTCAACTTTTTCAGTCTCTTTTGCAATTTGTGCCAGATTTTTTGAAACGTGTTGCAGGCATCAAATTCCAAATTAGCTAATATTTGCAAAAAATAAAGTTTTCCAGTTGGAACGTCAAGTATCTTGTCTTTGCAGTCTCTTCAATTGAATATAAGCTAAAAAGGATTGGCAAATCATTGTATTCTGTTTTTATCTACCATTTACACAATGTGACAACTTCCCTGGTTTTGTGTTTTGTACATACTGACCAGGATCTGATCCCAGATGTCTGCTATTTAGCGGAATACCGATATTCGTCTAGTCCAGTGATTCTCAAACTGTAGTCTTACTACGGCTCCAACTAGTGGTAAAACAAAGAATCACTCAATCAAAGATTGGGATGTTCCGATACGAAATTCAGCTCAGGTATCAGAGTACTTGAAGCTAAAATTAAATACAATACTATAATGTATTTTTGTAAGAAACCTTGGGTGTACGACCTAAATAGAGCGCACACAAGCCAATAATTCCATCAAGATCCAAATGTTCCTACACAGAAATGACTTCTTCTTCGCCTCTTTTCCCCGGTAATGGGAGATCAAAGACCTGTTGGAGGACTAGACTACCAAAGCAAATATCATGATGGCCGTGTGGCGATATTACAAACTCACAAGTGAAATAATATTCACTGGTCTTTAACAGCGCTAGCCAGGAGTCTTTGTGGGTGAATAATACAAATAGTGTCATTTTTGTTTCAGTATACAAACATCCATCCATCCATCCATCATCTTCCGCTTATCCGAGGTCGGGTCGCGGGGGCAGCAGCCTAAGCAGGGAAGCCCAGACTTCCCTATCTCCAGCCACTTCGTCTAGCTCTTCCCGGGGGATCCCGAGGCGTTCCCAGGCCAGCCGGGAGACATAGTCTTCCCAACGTGTCCTGGGTCTTCCCCGTGGCCTCCTACCAGCTGGACGTGCCCTAAACACATCCCTAGGGAGGCGTTCGGGTGGCATCCTGACCAGATGCCCGAACCACCTCATCTGGCTCCTCTCGATGTGGAGGAGCAGCGGCTTTACGTTGAGTTCCTCCCGGATGGCAGAGCTTCTCACCCTATCTCTAAGGGAGAGACCCGCCACCCGGCGGAGGAAACTCATTTCGGCCGCTTGTACCCGAGATCTTATCCTTTCGGTCATGACCCAAAGCTCATGACCATAGGTGAGGATGGGAACGTAGATCGACCGGTAAATTGAGAGCTTTGCCTTCCGGCTCAGCTCCTTCTTCACCACAACGGATCGATACAACGTCCGCATTACTGAAGACGCCGCACCGATCCGCCTGTCGATCTCACGATCCACTCTTCCCCACTCGTGAACAAGACTCCTAGGTACTTGAACTCCTCCACTTGGGGCAGGGTCTCCTCCCCAACCCGGAGATGGCACTCCACCCTTTTCCGGGCGAGAACCATGGACTCGGACTTGGAGGTGCTGATTCTCATTCCGGTCGCTTCACACTCGGCTGCGAACCGATCCAGTGAGAGCTGAAGATCCCGGCCAAATGAAGCCATCAGGACCACATCATCTGCAAAAAGCAGAGACCTAATCCTGCGGTCACCAAACCGGAACCCCTCAACGCCTTGACTGCGCCTACAAATTCTGTCCATAAAAGTTATGAACAGAATCGGTGACAAAGGACAGCCTTGGCGGAGTCCAACCTTCACTGGAAACGTGTCCGACTTACTGCCGGCAATGCGGACCAAGCTCTGACACTGATCATACAGGGAGCGGACTGCCACAATAAGACATTCCGATACCCCATACTCTCTGAGCACTCCCCACAGGACTTCCCGAGGGACACGGTCGAATGCCTTCTCCAAGTCCACAAAGCACATGTAGACTGGTTGGGCAAACTCCCATGCACCCTCAAGAACCCTGCCGAGAGTATAGAGCTGGTCCACAGTTCCACGACCAGGACGAAAACCACACTGTTCCTCCTGAATCCGAGGTTCGACTATCCGGCGAAGCCTCCTCTCCAGTACACCTGAATAAACCTTACCGGGAAGGCTGAGGAGTGTGATCCCACGATAGTTGGAACACACCCTCCGGTCCCCCTTCTTAAAGAGAGGGACCACCACCCCGGTCTGCCAATCCAGAGGTATACAAACACACAATGATAATTGTAGATGTTATCGCACAATCTGTTATTACTGTGTTACACTCTGGGATTATTTATGGTGTTAGTAATACTGAACAGGACACATGATACAGCTTCTAATAGATAGTACGTGTTTTTTTTTCATGTTTGACAACTTCTGTGTAAGAAATGCCTTCCAAAGCATCTTTAAAATGGTGAAATAGCTTAAACCCCCCCAAAGGGCTCCCGATATTTTTCAATTACTCCATTTTTTTTTTACTTGGCTCAGATCCCTGTAAAGTGTGCGCTCGCACAAATCCGAGTACATTTCTTTGTTACGTCGCAATAAACAATGCACGGCGCTCGCTGCCAGCGAACCAAATCATGTGATCTTGCAATCTTTTAAAATGTAAACATGCCAGTATATCACTAAGGTTACACAATAATTTGACTCTTGATTGAGTACTCAATTTATTAATATAATCCAGGTGAGCCTTTTGCGGTAGCAGCCATGTACAAACCCCGTTTCCATATGAGTTGGGAAATTGTGTTAGATGTAAATATTAACGGAATACAATGATTTGAAATCCTTTTCAACCCATATTCAATTGAATGCACTCCAAAGACAAGATATTTGATGTTCAAACTCATAAACTTTATTTATTTATTTTTTGCAAATAATAATTAACTTAGAATTTCATGGCTGCAACACGTGCCAAAGTAGTTGGGAAAGGGCATGTTCACCACTGTGTTACATCACACTTTCATTTAACAACACTCAATAAACCTTTGGGAACCGAGGAAACTAATTGTTGAAGCTTTGAAAGTGGAATTCTTTACCATTCTTGCTTGATGTACAGCTTAAGTTGTTTAACAGTCCGGGGTCTTGTTGTCGTATTTTACGCTTCATAATGCGCCACAAATTTTCAATGGGCTGCAGGCGGGCCAGGAAAGTACCCGCACTCTTTTACTACAAAGATACGCTGTTGTAATACGTAGTTTGGCATTGTTTTGTTGAAATAAGCAGGGGGGTCCATGATAACATTGCTTGGATGACAACATATTTTGTTCCAAAACCTGTATGGACGATTCAGCATTAATGGTGCCTTCACAGATGTGTAAGTTACCCATGCCTTGGGCACTAACACACCCCCATACCATCATAGATGCTGGCTTTTGAACTTTGCGCCTATAACAATCTGGATGGTTATTTTCCTCTTTGTTCTGGAGGACACCACATCCACAGTTTACAAATATAATTTGAAATGTGGACTCGTCAGACCACAGAGCACTTTTCCACTTCGCATCAGTCCATCTTAGATGATCTCGGGCCCAGCCAAGCCGGCGGCGTTCCTAGGTGTTGTTGATAAATGGCTTTTGCTTTGCATAGTAGAGTGTTAACTTGCACTTACAGATGTAGCGACCAACTGTAGTTACTGGCAGTGGTTTTATGAAATGTTCCTGAGCCCATGTGGTGATATCCTTTACACACTGATGTTGGTTTTTGTTTCAGTACCGCCTGAGGGATCAAAGGTCCGTAATATCTATCGCTTACGTGCAGTGATTTCTCCAGATTCTCTGAACCTTTTGATGATTTTACGGACCGTAGATGGTAAAATCCCTAAATTCCTTGCAATAGCTCGTTGAGAAATGTTGTTCTAAAACGGTTCGACAATTTGCTTACAAATTGGTGTCCCTCGCCCCATCCTTGTTTGTGGATTACTTAGCATTTCATGGAAGATGATTTTATACCCAATCACGGCACCCACCTGTTCCCAATTAGCCTGCACACCTGTGGGATGTTCCAAATAAGTGTTTGATGAGCATTTCTCAACTTTATCAGTATTTATTGCCGCCTTTCCCGACTTCTTTGTCACGTGTTGCTGGCATCAAATTCTAAAGTTAATGATTATTTGCACACACAAAAAAAAATGTTTATCAGTTTGAACATCAAATATGTTGTCTTTGTAGCATATTCAACTGAATATGGGTTGAAAAGGATTTGCAAATCATTGTATTCCGTTGCTATTTACATCTAACACAATTTCCCAACTCATATGGAAACGGGGTTTGTACGTGACATCCTCCTCGGTCTCCGGCGCCAGTGTGCGGCAACTACCCGCCTGACATGGCCTAGGAGTCACAGGAAGACGTTTACAGCGATAAGTAGAAAAATAACCTCACAAATACCATATTTTTTAAATTATAAAATCTTTTAATTTTCCCAAAAATCGACAGTGCCCTTTATAAACTGGTGTGCCCAATGGTAAATGGTAAATGGGTTGTACTTGTATAGCGCTTTTCTACCCCTTTTTTTTTAAAGAGAGCCGTTGACAGTATTTCCACATTCGCCCATTCACAAACTGATGGCAGGAGCTGCCATGCAAGGCACTCACCAGGACCCATCAGGAGCAAGGAGGAAGTGTCTTGCTCAAGGACACAACAGACGTACAGAAAAAAATTCTGGTTGTGCTTACTGACCTCGAAGCGGTTTTATTGGGTAAATTATGTAGTGATAAGTGTGACCAGTAGATGGCAGTCAAACATAAGAGATACAAGTAGACTGCTAGATGATACCAGTAAACAATACCAAAACTTTGATGTTCCATTGAGTATATATAAGATTATACACAACGCTCAAAAATCTGTGTAAATGTTTTTGTACGACTTTGGTAAGCTTCGCTTCATGGATTGTCGGAGTATTACGACCACCCTATTCAGACGTACTGTGCTTCAACATACGGTATTATTATGCTCTGTTTATAAGGACCCCAAAATGGCACCTATTAGCAGACATATTATCTGGTGTTTTGTTTTGAAATATAATGCAAAACCAACTTTTCTTAAATAGTAAATGGGTTACACTTGTATAGCGCTTTTCTACCTACAAGGTACTCAAAGCGCTTTGACACTATTTTCACATTCACCCATTCACACACACTGTCACACACTGATGGAGGGAGCTGCCATGGAAGGCCCTAACCACGACACATCAAGAGCAAGGAGGAAGTGTCTTGCTCAAGGACACAACAGAGGTAACTAGGTTGATGGATGGGGATTGAACCAGGAACCCTCAGGTTGCTGGCACTGCCACTGTCCAAACCTCGCCACACCGTTTTTACCGTTTTGTACCTGCTGATCTGTATGTGGGTTCTGCATACGTCCTGAAAATGTGCGCGCGTTTGCCTTTGTAGTCTGTGAGACGCCGTAGTCGAACTGCTTCTTCTTTTCTCCATCTTCTTGTTATGGAACATTCATCCTTCGCTCATGCCATTTCTAATATAAAGTAGCGTACAGTTTTAACTTATATCAGTAGACTCGCTATGGAAGTACTAAAAACTACCGGTCTAGTGGGTTTACATCATTCGTCCACAGAACTTTAGTTCAAGGGCGTAGAATTGGGTGCTGACGCTAGGGACACACAGCCGCTACTGTGTAGTCACTATCAATACAACCGCTGCCCGTAATGTTTAGTCAATGATTATGGCACAGAAAGGGTTAAATGTCGGCTTCTGCTAGAAGTCCCGCCTCTAACCTAAATATCGCTCCCTGATTGGTTGCCGGTTTTATGCTAACTTACGTGTGATTGGCTGTCCCCGCTGTCACTCCTTCTGCTTGTAAAAGCTAGCCTACATGCTAGTTGCTAGCGACCGGACGAGGGGCAGTGCAACTGTCAGTGTAAGTTGTCAACATGTTCGGCATTTGTTGTTCCTGGCACACGGTACCTAGAGGGATTTTAATATCAGTGGTGTGATTTACATTGTGTTTGTGTCTGTTTGCGTGCGTGTGTGCTGTAGGTTTGGAAGGATGTCAATGAAAAGAAAAGTGGATATATGAGACTTCTTTAGGAGTCAAACTGTAAGTTACTTCAAGGGTGTATAGAGGCTCAACAATATTGATTAATAAACAATATATCACTCCAGTCACGCCCCTTAGAGTGCTATAATGAGCATATACCATGGACTGGAGTGATATATTGCTTTTATAAAACGGTTACCAATAAAGGCAATATGAAATAGGAATCAATTTATCAATTTAATGTAGTTTTATTCAACCAGAAATACATATTATCCAATAAAATAGCCTCACTGTAGAAAAAATAGTCCTACCTATCCAGACGTTAGCTCCAAATTAGCACTGCATCTCCTCTTTTCCTCCGCTTTCCTCCGAAAGTCAATGCTCAGTCCCCTCTACCATTGTTAACCTTCCCCGGAGGTGAAAGTTAACCTTAAACATGTGAATTCAAATACTTTAGTCCGTTTTTTAACATCGTAAAAACATCAGCTGTCTTTTACTACGGACTGCAACAGTCCGTTGTAATGCATACATGACAACAACTTCCATTCATGATACCAGTCATATGTGCCTGAGGCGGAGTGATAGCCTACGCTGTGATAAGGCTTTAGAATAGTTGCCGTGCTCAATATTTAAACCACGGTTAACCGCCAATCAGATTGCCGGATTTCACCTTTCTGTTTTATTTTTAAATTATTTTTTAGTTTCATGTATTTGTGTAGAAGTGAGCAAATGTTTGAAAATACCAATGAACAAAACTTTGTGGTGGAAATACAATAAAACCTCACTAGATGATCATGTGATTTTACAATTATAAAATATAATTAATTAGTATTAAGTAATATTCATATTTAGTAAAAGCCTTTTTGCTCAGGCAGTAACTGTACCATCAAGCTCTGTGGTCATTGTCCCTAATGTATCTGTCATTACATAGTAGGCTATGTTAATTGACAGTATGATGCACAGTTGCACTACAGCCCTACACTAAAGAGTAAAGATGAGAACTCTTCGAAGTTGTCTCCTTTGCTTTCATTTTAGTAGTTTTACCCTATAACATCTGCATGACGTGAAATTATGATTGCTAATGTAAAAAAAAAAAAAAAAAAAGTAAACTTTCAGTGTGCTGCCTTGGAGCACTTTTGTGTCCCCACCAATCTCAAAATCAAACCTACTCCCTTGCTTTAGTTATTAGAGAGTTCCGGTCGGATGTTTTTTCGCGGGACACATGTTGCACTAGTGAGCCACGGATGAGGAGATGATGCTTTGTTATTGATTGAGGTAAAGTCTGAATGTCTTTAAAACAGTTAGCTCCATCGTTTGACACTTCTTCCACTCCCGTCCTTGCACGCTACACCGCTACAACAAAGATGACGGGGAGAAGACGCTATCGAAGTGGAGGTACGTAAATTAGAACCACCCACAAAACGGCGCGTCCTCAAGCGACTGTCAGAAAGCGACTTGAAGAGAATCTGTAAAACATCATCAATGCAACAATTTCACCAAATAACCACCATTATATGTTATGTAGACCACTAGGAAGTGTTTTACATTTAGAAAATAATCATAATATGACTACTTTAATGTGCCTTATAATCCGGTGCACATTTTGTATGAAAGTAGACCTGAATAGACCCGCTCATCGGGGGTGCATCCTAAGGTCCTAAAAATACGTTGATATGAATATGAAGTTTGGTGAAGTTTGAATTTGGTGTCCTTGCCTCGATTCTTTTTACATTGTTAACACCAAATGTTGGCAAAGCCCAAACGACCACCTGTGTGTGTCGCCAAAGTATCTACAGCCTGTAGAAAGGTACATACGTAAGCCATGAAGTAGGCACGAGGCAGTGCCCATCTCCGCGTCTACGTCAGTCTTGATACATCTGCCGTGAAAAAGAGCGGATGCCAGGTTTTTGTTCCATGTTTCCATATCAACATTGTAGCTAGTCAGTGAACTCCGTCTGATGATTGTCTGTCGACCATCCGAAGAAGTACAAAGCGTCACTCTTTGATTCTTTCCAATCAAAGGGTGACATTGTCTGGGTCGCAGGTCAGAACCGTGGTCAGTGAAGCATCCACGTGTGGGTGAACTAAAACTCGGATGGAGAAAGACAGATTCCGACAGCAGACGTTCTGGTTGCCGTTTGCCCCGCACTACCCTCTGGGCCATGCAATGTTTCCACCAACCTATTAAAAGAAGACAGCCTGCTGTTTCCTTTAACTTGGAGACACACATCTATACCTTTGACCAATAAAGTGATTAAGGGTGATGGTTCAAACGCAGAGAATAATTTTGCCACACCTAGTGTGTGTGTGACAATCATGGCTACTTTAACTTTAATTAAAAGCCAGTCATTTCCAGGAGTTATCTCACCTTCTGAGTAGCCTCTGATTAACTAATGGTTTCTAATGTTGTAAAAATGTGTGGAATAAATATTACATTTCAACATTTCTGTCAACGAAGATTTGCTTCAGTCTGCGCCACATAGTCATTTTGATAGTAGGCTATTGTAGCTCGTATAGACACTTACGTCATGTGTTGTCTTCATTATAACACAATTTAATAAGACTTTTAAAGTCATTTTGATAGTAGGCTAATATAGACACCTACATCATGTGTTGTCTTCATTATAACACTTATATAAAACTTTTAAAATAATGTTGATAGTAGGCTAATATAGAAACCCACATCATGTGTTGTCTTCATTATAACACTTATATAAGACTTTTAAAGTAATTTTGATAGTAGGCTAATAAAGCTAATACAGACACTTACATCATGTGTTGTCTTCATTATAACACTTATATAAAACTTTTAAAATAATGTTGATAGTAGGCTAATATAGAAACCCACATCATGTGTTGTCTTCATTATAACACTTATATAAGACTTTTAAAGTAATTTTGATAGTAGGCTAATAAAGCTAATACAGACACTTACATCATGTGTTGTCTTCATTATAACACTTATATAAAACTTTTAAAATAATGTTGATAGTAGGCTAATATAGAAACCCACATCATGTGTTGTCTTCATTATAACACTTATATAAGACTTTTAAAGTAATTTTGATAGTAGGCTAATAAAGCTAATACAGACACTTACATCATGTGTTGCCTTCATTATAACACTTATATAAGACTTTTAAAGTCATTTTGATAGTAGGCTTATATAGTTAATATAGTATGCCAATGTAGCTAAAATAGACACATCATACTTTGTCTTTATTATAACACTTATAAAAGACTTTCAAAGTCAGTTTGATAGTAGGCTAATATTACACTTACAATATGTGATATCTTCATTATAACACTTATATAAGACATTTAAAGTCATTTTGATAGTAGGCTAATATAGCTAAAATGGACACATCATGTGTTGTCTTCATTATAACGCTTATATACAACATTTAAAGTAATTTTGATAGTAGGCTAATATAGACACTTACATCATGTGTTGCCTTCATTATAACACTTATATAAGACTTTTAAAGTAATTTTGGTAGTAGGCTAATAAAGACACTTACATCATGTGTCGTCTTCATTATAAGACTTATATAATACTCTCAAAGTAATTTAGATAGTAGGCTATTAGACACTTACTTCATGTGTTGCCTTCATTATAATACTTATATAATACTTTTAAAGTCCTTTTGATAGTAGGCTAAAATAGCTAATTAAGACACATCATACTTTGTCTTCATTATGACACTTACATAAGACTTTTAAAGTCAGTTTGATAGTAGGCTAATATAGACACTTACATCATGTGTTGCCTTCATTATAACACTTATATAAGACTTTTAAAGTAATTTTGATAGTAGGCTAATATAGACACATCATGTGTTGTCTTCATTATAAGATTTATTTAACACTTTTAAAGTATTTTGACAGTAGGGTAATATAGCTAATATAGACACTTACAGCATGTGTTGCCTTCATTATAACACTTATATAAGACTTTGAAAGTCATTTTGATAGTAGGCTAATATAGCTAATATAGACATTTACATCATGTGTTGTCTTCATTATAACACTTATATAATACTTTTAAAGTCCTTTTGAATTGTAGGCCAATACAGCTAATTAAGGCATATTATACGTTGTCTTCATTATAACACTTATATAAAACATTTAAAGTCATTATTATAGTAGGCTAATACAGACACTTACATCATGTGTTGCCTTCATTATAACACTTGTATAAAACTTTTAAAAGAATTTTGATAGTAGGCTAATATAGACACTTACATCATGTGTTGCCTTCATTATAACACGTATATGAGACTTTTAAAGTAATTTTGATAGCAGGCTAATATAGACACTTACATCATGTTTTGTCTTCATTATAAGACTTAAAGTATTTTGATAGTAGACTAATATAGCTAATATAGACACATCATGTGTTGCCTTTATTATAACACTTATATAAGACTGTTAAAGTCATTTTGATAGTAGGCTAATATAGACACTTTCATCATGTGTTGCCTTCATTATAACACGTATATAAGACTTTTAAAGTACTTTTGATAGTAGGCTAATATAGACACATCATGTTTTGTCTTCATTATAAGACTTTTAAAGTAGTTCAATGGTAGGCTAATATAGCTAATATAGACACTTACATCATGTGTTGCCTTCATTATAACACTTATATAAGACTTTGAAAGTCATTTAGATAGTAGGCTAATATAGACACTTGCATCATGTGTTGCCTTCATTTTAACACGTATATAAGACTTTTAAAGTAGTTTTAATAGTAGGCTAATATAGACACTTATGTCATGTTTTGTCTTCATTATAAGACTTTTAAAGTAGTTTAATGGCAGGCTAATATAGCTAATAGAGACACTTACATCACGTGTTGGCTTCATTATAACACTTATATAAGACTTTTAATTTTTTGCGGCTCCAAACGGATTAGTTTTTTTGGTCCAATAAGGCTCTTTCAACAGTCGAATGACTTGAAACAATGAACTTGGTACAGTACTCAATGTACTTCAGTCTTAGTCCTAATCTGCAATATTGAAAATAAGATTGTTGTGACTTTTTTTCCCCCTTCCAAACCAAGAGAATAAAAGCGGTTAAGATGGTCAAAACATGCAACGACTTTGGACGACAAAAAACCTGTACAAAAACTCAGAGCACTGGAGCGTGGAGATGTTCTTCATACTCATCCGAGCTGGGAAAGGAAGGCGACAGAAGCAGAGTAGCTGCAGGCTAATTAATGGCTGCTGGTGTCCCTGCAGCGTGAGCATACTTCCTTGTTGTCCTGACCTCCCAGCATGCATTGCCCCACAGCGCTGTCTGCCCTATTAACAATGAGGTCCTTTGACGCATCGTAAATCAATCACTTTACAACACTAGGTGTGGTGAAATTTGTCCTCTGCATTTGACCCATCCCCTTGATCACCCCCTGGGAAGTGAGGGGAGCAGTGGGACAGCAGCAGTGCCGCGCCTGGGAATCATTTATGGTGATTTAACCCCCAATTCCAACCCTTGATGCTGAGTGCCAAGCAGGGAGGCAATGGGTCCCATTTTTTTTATGGTCTTTGGTATGTCTCGGCCGGGGTTTGAACTCCAACCTACCGATCTCAGGGCGGACACTCTAACCACTAGGCCACTGAGTAGGTGCAGGAGTTCAGAACACTCCGAGAGAGAGAATCTCCCGGAGAAAAGACGCAAACTGTAAGGAGTTGTGTTAGTCTTTCATCTCATTCATTGATTATTACCGTGATTTCCAGACTATAGAGCCCACTTGTAGATAAGCCACACCCACTAAATCTTAGAAGAAGTAAATACTTTCCATATATTAGCCGCACCTGACTATAGGTCGCAGATACAGTATATACATGTTGTGAAATTGTCACAGTTATTTGATGTCGAACCCCAGGATGCAGAGAAGGAGGCAGGCATAGAATGGGAAAACATGGTTTTAATTTAAAATACTAGAACTAGAACAAACAAACTGTAAGGAGTTGTGTTAGTCTTTCATCTCATTCATTGATTATTACCGTGATTTCCAGACTATAGAGCCCACTTGTAGATAAGCCACACCCACTAAATCTTAGAAGAAGTAAATACTTTCCATATATTAGCCGCACCTGACTATAGGTCGCAGATACAGTATATACATGTTGTGAAATTGTCACAGTTATTTGATGTCGAACCCCAGGATGCAGAGAAGGAGGCAGGCATAGAATGGGAAAACATGGTTTTAATTTAAAATACTAGAACTAGAACAAACAAAGGGTACAAACAAAAAGCGCGCACATGGGCGGAATAACATACTAAGGGTATTTGGCATAAAAGCTAGCAAGACACAAAAAATGACCTAGCGTGGAAGCTAGCGGGTAGCAAACAGGAAAAACTGGAAATGGCTTATGCTAACAGTAACAGTTTACAGCTACGACGACCGGGACAAAATGTAGCACGACAGGTAGTAGCTGTAACAAAACGACACGACAAGAGCGACATGTGACAACGACAATACAAATGACAATACAATGATCCAGCAACTGACACAAGACAAAGCAGGTACAAATAGGAGCGGACTGATTGGCAACGGGTGTGGCCAGGTGCCAATCAGCCGCAGCTGAGGAGGAACACAGCACTCAGGGAACAAGACAGGAAGCTGACAAAATAAGAGCACTAGACAGGAACTAAGGACAGGAAATACGAAACACAGAGGAAACAGACAAATGCAGAGGAAAAAACTAAAACATAGACAAACTGTCAGGGGAAAGCCTGACAGAAATGAGTTTATTCTGTAAATGTTTGTTTACATACCTTAATCGTTTCCAAACGGTGTCTGTAACACGGCAGCAAAACGGCTGATCAAACAAAACAGAAGTCATGGGCTGTTAGAATAATTTTATTTAAGTTATCACAAAAACTTTTTGTTGAAATGAGTTCTCAGCGAGAACCAAAAACATGTCTTTGAGACCTACCAAGAAGAAGGCTTGTAAAACTCCACTGTGTAGGGGGGAAAGCAACATGGAGGTGTTTCTGTTTCTTTCATGTATTGAAATCAACAGAAAGATATTGTCTGACCCAAGAACTACAAAAGCGAAGAGGAAGCAGGACCTGACACACCTCCAGACCCCGCTTTTTTGAACTCTTTTACAAACCTCTTTTTGAACTATTTTACTACCTCGTTCTTGAACTGTTTTGCGACCCCGTCCCTTTGGAAGAACCTGTTGCCATGTGGTCAGGGAAGGTCCAAATAAAAGAAGGAGGCGTGCAATCTTTTGGCAGAACGTGTTGAGTCACTATACAAAAGGTACAGTGTCCAGACATTTTCTCCTCAAATAGAGCCAAATTGAATTATGTCTCTGTTTAATTCTTTGCTGCTTGTCCTGTTTAATATATGTCATCAGTGTTTGAACCTGACATGGACATGCGCAAATTAGCTCTCCAATTAGCTAAACCGACTCAACAACTCCAAGGTGACGTTTTGGTGAATTTACTAAGGGATTTGTGAAACTGAAGCAATACAACAAAAATGCCATTGTAAGTTAATAATACTAACACGGACACTCGTAAGCGTGTTAGCATATTAGCTAATGCTAATGGCGCTAGCTTGATTACATTAGGAAAGCACGTACATACATGCATGTAAACACTCCTGCAGACATTGCACGTGGGACGCTTTAGTAAGTAAGAATTGTTTTATTTATATTGTGATGAGTGAAGAATTCATACGAGTAGAAACACTATGGACGGTACTTTCGATCCAAGGCGTTAAAACAGCCGGGACATTTTCTAACCATGACATCTGCAGTCAGCAAACTCGTCCAAAAGATACCGCCGTAGCTCAAACAATAACACACCATTTCAGTCCCGTGCTTGGTTTTGAAAACTATTGAATACAAAAAAAGAGAAGAGACTGAAAGCGGACTGAATTTTCATCCTTAAATGCATTTTAAATGTTAACTGAGTTATCTGTAAATGTTTTACTTGATGTCCATCCTGTCATTTTATGTGTAACTTGGCTGCATCTTGGCCAGGACTCCCTTAATCTCAATGGGAATTATTTCCTGGTTAAATAAAGGTTAAAAAAAACAACCATAAATTAGCTGCACCGTTTTATAAGCCACAGGATTTAAAGCGTAGGGAAAAGGGAGCAGCGTATAGTCCAACATTTACGGTAATTCTCTGTCTGCTACAATAATAACATTTTTACAAGTACACGTTTTTCACTGTAGCGCTACATGAAAAAAACCTAACACAGCTAACATTTTTTTGCGCCTTTTCATGGCAAAATATTTAGTTTAATTTGGTTTTTGACACTTTGATGCTCACGTTACTGTAAATTTGTCCATTTTGAACGCGATGAATTAGTAAGCAGGAATAATTAAGGATTTAATTATTGTTCACTCGCTCATTTTGTAAACAGGTGTCCTTTTGGAGTAGAAAAACATGAAAGGTAGGAGGTAAGTTTGCCGTGATTGCGTACGACAGTAAAGTTGCTAAGTTGGCGTCTTCTTATTCTCTGGCAGACCAAGTGTGTTCCAATGTGTTTGCGATGGAGGGCCAAAACGTAGCGCCAAATCTATTTCTGGCGCTCCATAACTCGCTATATCGCTTATAGCAAGAGGGGGACATATATTTGTTTTCATATGGCAGAAGAAGGGAGCATGAAGTACAGTGCTAAGGAAAAAAATGGCCCATGTTCATTGAATTAAAGAAATACATCATCAAAAACATGACAGAGCGTGTGTAGCGAGCTAACTTGGTGAGGCCGTTGGTGCTTCATACTGAAGCAGAATGAGTTGATAACAGCAGTCAAAGATGTTGACATAACATCAAAACATTTATCCAATAAAATATTAAGAAGTTGGTGAGGGTGTGTTTGACGGAGAAGCAGCCGGAAGGAAATACTGTAAAAGTCCACATTGTATTTTTTGTCATGCAATAGTTATTCTGTAAAGATTTTTTTTTTTTTTTAAGGCATGTTACATTGTACTGTTCTGGTAGCCAAGTGCTAATTAAATTGATTTAACATATATATATATATATATATATATATATATATATATATATATATATATATATATATATATATATATATACAAACCCTGTTTCCATATGAGTTGGGGAATTGTGTTAGATGTAAATATAAACAGAATACAATGATTTGCAAATCCTTTTCAACCCATATTCAATTGCATGCACTTCAAAGACAAGATATTTGATGTTCAAACTCATAAACTTTATTTTTCTTTGCAAATAATAATTAACTTAGAATTTCATAACTGCAACATGTGTCAAAGTAGTTGGGAAAGGGCATGTTCACCATTGTGTTACATCACATTTTCATTTAACAACACTCAATAAACGTTTGGGAACTGAAGAAACTAATTGTTGAAGCTTTGAAAGTGGAATTATTTCCCATTCTTGTTTTATGTAGCGCTTCAGTCGTTCAACAGTCCGGGGTCTCCGCTGTCGTATTTTACGCTTCATAATGCGCCACACATTTTCGATGGGAGACAGGTCTGGACTGCAGGCGGGCCAGGAAAGTACCTGCACTCTTTTTTTACGAAGCCACGCTGTTGTTACACGTGCTCAATATGGCTTGGTATTGTCTTGGTGAAATAAGCAGGGGTGTCCATGAAAAAGACGGCGCTTAGATGGCAGCATATGTTGTTCCAAAACCTGTATGTACCTTTCAGCATTAATGGTGCCTTCACAGATGTGTAAGTGACCCATGCCTTGGGCACTAATGCCCATACCATCACAGATGCTGGCTTTTGAACTTTGCGTCGATAACAGTCTGGATGGTTCGCTTCCCCTTTGGGCCGGATGACACAATGTCGAATAATTCCAAAAACAGTTTGAAATGCTGACTCGCCAGACCACAGAACACTTTTACACTTTGCATCAATCCATCTTAGATTATCTCGGACCCAGAGAATCCAGCGGCGTTTCTGGATGTTGTTGATAAATGGCTTTCGCTTTGCATACATAGTAAAGCTTTAACTTGCACTTACAGATGAAGCGACAAACTGTATTTAGTGAGAGTGGTTTTCTGAGGTGTTCTTGAGCCCATGTGGTGATATCCTTTAGAGATTGATGTCGGTTTTTGATACAGTGCCGTCCGAGGGATTGAAGGTCATGGTCATTCAATGTTGGTTTCCGGCCATGCCGCTTACGTGGAGTGATTTCTCCAGATTCTCTGAACTTTTTGATGATATTATGTACCGTAGATGTTGAAATCCCTAAATTTCTTGCAATTGCACTTTGAGAAACGTTGTTCTTAAAGTGTGAAATACTGATAATTTTTTGGGAAGCCGTTTTTATACCCAATCATGGCACCCACCTGTTCCCAATTAGCCTGCACACCTTTGGGATGTTCCAAATAAGTGTTTGATGAGCATTCCTCAACTTTATCAGTATCTATAGCCACCTTTCCCAACTTCTTTGTCACGTGTTGCTGGTATCAAGTTTTAAAGTTAATGATTATTTGCAAAAAAAAAAAGAAAAAGTTTATCAGTTTGAAGATCAAATATGTTGTCTTTGCAGCATATTCAACTGAATATGGGTTGAAAATGATTTGCAAATGATTGTATTCCGTTTATATTTACATCTAAAACAATTTCCCAACTCATATGGAAACGGAGTTTGTGTGTATACATATACACAGTGGGGCAAAAAAAAAATATTTAGTCAGCCACCGATTGTGCAAGTTCTCCCACTTAAAATGATGACAGAGGTCTGTAATTTTCATCATAGGTACACTTCAACTGTGAGAGACAGAATGTGAAACAAAATCCGGTAATTCCCACTATAGGAATTTTAAATAATTTATTTGTAAATTATGGTGGAAAACAAGTATTTGGTCAACCATTCAAAGCTCTCACTGATGGAAGGAGGTTTTGGCTCAAAATCTCACAATACATGGCCCCATTCATTCTTTCCTTAACACGGATCAATCATCCTGTCCCCTTAGCAGAAAAACAGCCCCAAAGCATAATGTTTCCTCCCCCATGCTTCACAATAGGTATGGTGTTCTTGGGATGCAACTCAGTATTCTTCTTCCTCCAAACACGACAAGTTGAGTTCATACCAAAATGGATACATGGATGATACAGCAGAGGATTGGGAGAATGTCATGTGGTCAGATGAAGCCAAAATAGAACTTTTTGGTATAAACTCAACTCGTCGTGTTTGGAGGAAGAAGAATACTGAATTGCATCCCAGGAACACCATACCTACTGTGAAGCATGGGGGTGGAAACATCATGCTTTGGGGCTGTTTTTCTGCTCAAGGGACAGGAGGAATGATCCGTGTTAAGGAAAGAATGAATGGGGCCATGTATCGTGAGATTTTGAGACAAAACCTCCTTCCATCAGTGAGAGCTTTGAATGGTTGACCAAATACTTATTTTCCACCATAATTTACAAATAAATTCTTTAAAATTCCTACAATGTGAATTCCTGTTTTTTTTTTCTTCACATTCTGTCTCTCACAGTTGAAGTGTACCTATGATGAAAATTACTGACCTCTGTCATCATTTTAAGTGGGAGAACTTGCACAATCGGTGGCTGACTAAATACTTTTTTGCCCCACTGTATATATATATATATATATATATATATATATATATATATATATATATATCCATCCATTTTCTACCGCTTATTCCCTTTTGGGGTCGCGGGGGGTGCTGGCGCCTATCTCAGCTACAATCGGGCGGGAGGCGGGGTATACCCTGGACAAGTCGCCACCTTATCGCAGGGCCAACACAGATAGACACACAACATTCACACACATTCACACACTAGGGCCAATTTAGTGTTGCCAATCAACCTATCCCCAGGTGCATGTCTTTGGAAGTGGGAGGAAGCCGGAGTACCCGGAGGGAACCCACGCATTCACGGGGAGAACATGCAAACTCCACACAGAAAGATCCCGAGCCTGGATTTGAACCCAGGACTGCAGGATCTTCGTGTTGGGAGGCAGACGCACTAACCCCTCTGCCACCGTGAAGGCCATATATATATATATATATATATATACACACATACATTTATGTATTATATACAGTATATGTATGTGTGTGTGTATGTATATGTAAATAAAAACAAATTAGTTTATATACTTATACATATATATTATATACAGTATATGTATGTGTGTGTGTATATTTATGTAAACAAAAACAATTAAGTCTATATACATATATTTATACATATGTATGTACATATATGTGTATATATTTACATAAAATAATTGACACAGACAACTTGATTTGTCTTTGACTTGATCTTTGATAAAACATGGCCATCCTACAGTTTGTTGGTGCAAAAGCGCAGCATGACAGATGACTGAACAGACATAATTAGAATGAAGCGGCGTGGTTATAACGAGCTTTCTGCAGGGAGATAACACACTGGCTGGATAATGGCGGCCATGACTGATGCAGCGATTGTAACTCGCATATTGTGTCTTCAAACTCATTTCCTGACACGTAAAAACATTGACTTTCTTTCTTCAGAATGTTTGTGTAGTGTTGACTCCATGTTGCTCCTGGTGTGTTCTTCATGCTGGACTACACCGGATCAAGAACACTCCTGTAGCTTTAAATCAGGACTGTGTTGACCTCTTCCCCTGAGTAACGCATGCGGCGGCCATTTGGATATTTGCCATTTTCAAAACCAATACAATATATCCACTTTTCTCCCTTTAAGTTTGGTCCTGGCTACACAGGAGTAGTAGATTATTTTTCCCAACACTTAAATCAGATCTGTCGATATAAAGCTTTTGTTTTTTATGTTTTATGCCCTTTTTGCCATATAAATCTTTGTTGTTTTATGGTAAACACGCAAAATATGCAATATTTTCCCCCCAAAATACTTCAAAGTGTAATATTTGATGTGAAGTAATTGGAGCCTTGAGTAGGTCAATAACTCATAACAACATTGATTTTGATTCAATATTATTTTTCGAGCAATTTAAAGAAAAAACATGGCAGCTTTGAGTTATTAAAGTCAACATTGCAATGTTTTCTTGTTACATTTCACCTTTTTGCTCTTTCATTCCACTTTTTTTTTTTATTGTTTTGTATAATGTGCTGTGGGTGGTGAAACATGGCCACACCCCTGCCTCAAACACAAATGTAAAACAGATCTTTTTTGGTGGGACGTAGTTGACATGGCACTTCCTGTTTTGAAACAGGATGATGTCATAATTCCTGGCAGAAATGCTGAAGCTAGTTGAGTCAAACTAGCAGAGATGCCAGAAATGACTTCATAGTTTACAATGTTAAGGAATAACCATTTTTTTACAGTCAAATAAATACATAAATAAATAAAAAGGTACCTTTTCATGCCACTCAGGTTTGCTTCGTATGTTAGTCTAGATGACTTCCTGTTGTCCTGGCTGATTTCCTGTTAGCTTGCCTGACTGTCTGTTAGCCTACATGACTTCCTGTTAGCTTGGCTGGCTGACTTCCTGTTCACCTGGCTGACTTCCTGTTAGCTTGCCTGGCTGACTTCCTGTTCACCTGGCTGACTTCCTGTTAGCTTGCCTGGCTGACTTCCTGTTCACCTGGCTGACTTGCTGTTAGCTTGCCTGGCTGACTTCCTGTTCACCTGGCTGACTTCCTGTTAGTATACCCGGATTACTTCCTGTTAGCCTGGCTGACTTCCTGTTAGTATGCCTGGATTACTTCCTGTTAGCCTGGCTGACTTCCTGTTTGTATGCCCGGATTACTTACTGTTAGCAAGGCTGATTTCCTGTTAGCTTGCCTGGTTGACTTTCTGTCACCCTTGCTGATTTCTTGCTAGCCTGGCTGACTTCCTGCTAGCCTGGCTGACTTCCTGCTAACCTGGCTGACTTCCTGCTTGCCTGGCTGACTTCCTGCTAACCTGGCTGACTTCCTGCTAGCCTTTCTGACTTCCTGTCACCCATGCTGACTACTTGTTAGCCTGGCTGGATTACTTTCTGTCAGCCTTGCTGACTTCCTGTTTGCCTTGCTGATTTACTGTCACCTTTGCTGACTACCTGTTAGCCTGGCTGGATTACTTTCTGTCAGCCTTGCTGACTTCCTGTTAGCCTGGCTGGATTACTCACTGTTAGCCTGGCTGACTTTTTGTCACCCTTGCTGACTTCCTATTATCCTGGCTGGATGACTTACTGTTTGCCTGGCTGACTTTATGTCACCCTTGCTGACTTCCTGTTATCCTGGCTGGATGACTTACTGTTAGCCTGGCTGACTTTATGTCACCCTTGCTGACTTCCTGTTAGCCTAGCTGATTTCCTGTTAGCCTGGCTGCCTTCCTGTTAGCTTGCCTGGATTACTTTCTGTTAGCCTGGCTGACTTTCTGTCACCCTTGCCGACTTTCTGTTAGCCTGGATTACTTCCTGTTAGCTTGCTTGACCAACTATCAATTAATCAATCAATGTTTGCTTGTATAGCTCTAAATCACTAGTGTCTCAAAGGGCTGCACAAACCACACCCATTAGCCCGACTGTTAGCTTGACTGGCTAACTTCCTGTTAGCCTGACTGACTTCCTGTTAGCCTTGATGACTACTTGTTAGTTTGCCTGGCTGACTTCTTGTTAGCCTGGCTCACTTGCTGTTAGCTTGCTTGGCTAACTTCCTGTTAGCCTGGATAATTTCCTGTTAGCTTGCCTGGCTAACATCCTGTTAGCCTGACTGACTTTTTGTTAGCCTGGCTGACTTCCTGTTAGCTTGCCTGGATTACTTACTGTTAGCCTGGCTGACTTTCTGTCACCCTTGCTGACTTCCTGTTAGCCTGGATTACTTCCTGTTAGCTTGCCTGAAATTACGTTAGCCTGGCTGACTTTCTGTCATCCCTGCCGATTTTCTGTTAGCCTGGATAACTTCCCGTTAGCTTGCTTGGCTAACTTCCCGTTAGCCTGACTGACATCTTGTTAGCCTGCCTGGATAACTTCCTGTTTGCCTGACTGACTTCCTGTTAGCCTGGCTGACTTTCTGTCACCCTTGTCGACTTTCTTTTAGCCTGGATAACTTCCCGTTAGCTTGCTTGGCTAACTCCCCATTAGCCTGACTGACTTCCTGTTAGCCTGGATGACTTCCTGTTAGCCTGGATGACGTCCTGTTAGTTTGCCTGGCTAACTTCCTGTTGGCCTGACTGACTTTCTGTTTGCCTGGAAGACTACATTACATTATTATTTAAATAATAATAAAATAATAATAAAATGTGTGTGTAAATAAAAATTACATTAAAATGTAAATAGTCATCTTATGTGAAGTCACGTCGCCATCCTTTTTTTTTCTTTTTTTTTTTTTCTTCTTTTTCATGAAAAAGGGACGTTTTTGTCATGAAAAAGGGAGTTTTTTGTGGTTGGTGCATTATTTGTAAGTGTATATTGTGTTTTTTATGTTGATTTAATAAAAAAAAAAATATATATATATATATATATATATATATATATATTTTTTTTTTTATTATTATTTTTTTTTCATAAAAAATTCTTCTGCGGCCCGGTACCAATCGGGCCGCAGCCCGGTGGTTGGGGACCACTGGTCTACAGGAATATGTAGAATTTAAGATACATTAATACATCAATAATAATCAACATTAATATGTAAATAATCTATATGAATAAATAATTATCGATATTAAGATATAGATAATAATCTACATTAAGAAGTAAAGAATAATCTACATTTATACAGTGTGTGAATACAATCTCTATGAATATGTAAATAATAATCCACTTGAATATGTAGAGAACAATATACATGACTATGTAGATAATCTACTTAAATATATAGATAATAATCTACATGAATGTGTAAATAATAATATACAAAAATATGGTGATAATAATCTACATTACGATGTAAGTAATAAACTATATGATTATTTAAATAATAATCTATATGAATGTGTAGATAATAATATACATAAACACGTCAATAATAATGTACATGAATATGTAATTAAATCTACTTGGGTGTATGAATAATAATCCACATGAATATGTTAATAAAACACAATAAGTGAATAATAGTTAACATTACTATTTTAATATTAATCTACATGAATATTCAAATAATAATCTAAATGAGTTTGTAGATAATATTCCATATTAATATGTAAAAAAATAATAAAAATGAATATGTAGATATAATATAATCTAAATTAAAACGTCAATAATATACATTAAGAAAATAACAATCTACACAAGTGTGTGGATAATCTACATTAATGTGTGGATAATCATGTACATGGGTGTGTAAATAATCATCTACGAAAATTTAAATTTCCGCTCGGGGATTAATTAAGTATTTCTGATTCTGATGAGTGTGTGGATAATCATGTGCATGAGTGTGTAGATAATCAAACGAAAATTAAAATTTCCTCTCGGAGATTAATAAAGTATTTCTGATTCTGATTAGTGTGTAGATAATAATCTACATGAGTGTGTTCGCAAATTGGATGGTGTGTTGATGTTGGAGGAGAAAAACAAAGCATCCGGCTGTTTGTTTGCACTCAAAGATTGTGTTTGTGAAGTCACGTCGCCAGGTGACAGAATCAGGAAGTATCTGTTTGTGAAGTCACGTCGCCAGGTGACAGAATCAGGAAGTATCTGTTTGTGAAGTCACGTCGCCAGGTGACAGAATCAGGAAGTATGTGTTTGGGAAGTCACGTTGCCAGGTGACAGAATAAGGAAGTAGGTGTTTGTGAAGTCACGTTGCCAGGTGACTGAATCAGGAAGTATGTGAAGTCACGTTGCCAGGTGACAAAATCAGTAAGTATGTGAAGTCACGTCGCCAGGTGACGGAATCAGGAAGTATGTGTTTGTGAAGTCACGTTGCCAGGTGACTGAATCAGGAAGTATGTGTTTGGAAAGTCACGTTGCCAGGTGACAGAATAAGGAAGTAGGTGTTTGTGAAGTCACGTTCCCAGGTGACTGAATCAGGAAGTATGTGAAGTCACGTTGCCAAGTGACAAAATCAGGAAGTATGTGAAGTCACGTTGCCAGGTGACAGAATCAGGAAGTATGCGTTTGTGAAGTCACGTCGCCAGGTGACAGAATCAGGAAGTATGTGTTTGTGAAGTCACGTTGCCAGGTGACAGAATCAGGAAGTATGTGTTTGTGAAGTCACGTCGCCAGGTGACAGAATCAGGAAGCAAGTTTTTGTGAAGTCACGTTGCCAGGTGACAGAATCAGGAAGTATGTGTTTGTGAAGTCACGTCGCCAGGTGACAGAATCAGGAAGTATGTGTTTGTGAAGTCACGTTGCCAGGTGACAGAATCAGGAAGTATGTGTATGTGAAGTCACGTTGCCAGGTGACAGAATCAGGAAGTATGTGTATGTGAAGTCACGTTGCCAGGTGACAAAATCAGGAAGTATGTGTTTGGGAAGTCACGTTGCCAGGTGACAGAATAAGGAAGTAGGTGTTTGTGAAGTCACGTTGCCAGGTGACTGAATCAGGAAGTATGTGAAGTCACGTTGCCAGTTGACAAAATCAGTAAGTATGTGAAGTCATGTTGCCAGGTGACAGAATCATAAAGTATGTGTTTCTGAAGTCACGTTGCCAGGTGACAAAATCAGGAAGTATGTGAAGTGACGTTGCCAGGTGACAGAATCAAGAATTATATGAAGTCACGTTGCCAGCTAGGTGACGGAATCAGGAATTATGTGAAGTCACGTTGCCAGGTGACAGAATTAGGAAGTATGTGTTTGTGAAGTTACGTTGCCAAGTGACAGAATCAGGAAATATGTGTTTGTGAAGTCACGTTGCCAGGTGACAGAATCAGGAAGTATGTGTTTGGGAAGTCACGTTGCCAGGTGACAGAATAAGGAAGTAGGTGTTTGTGAAGTCACGTTGCCAGGTGGCTGAATCAGGAAGTATGTGAAGTCACGTGGCCAGGGGACAAAATCAGTAAGTATGTGAAGTCATGTTGCCAGGTGACAGAATCATGAAGTATGTGTTTCTGAAGTCATGTTGCCAGGTGACAGAATCAGGAAGTATGTGAAGTCACGTTGCCAGGTGACAGGTTTGGGGGTTTGTGAAGTGACGTTGCCAGGTGACAGAATCAAGAAGTATATGAAGTCACGTTGCCAGCTAGGTGACAGAATCAGGAAGTATGTGAAGTCACGTTGCCAGGTGACAGAATCAGGAAGTATGTGAAGTCACGTTGCCAGGTGACAGAATCAGGAAGTATGTGAAGTCACGTTGCCAGCCAGGTGACCGAATCAGGAAGTATGTGTATGTGAAGTCACGTTGCCAGGTGACAGAATCAGGAAGTATGTGAAGTCACGTTGCCAGGTGACAGAACCAGGAAGTATGTGAAGTCACGTTGCCAGGTGACAGGTTTGATGGGTGTGTGAAGTCATGTTGCCAGGTGACAGAATTAAGAAGTATGTAGAAGTCACGTTGCCAGCCAGGTGACCGAATCAGGAAGTATGTGTATGTGAAGTCACGTTGCCAGGTGACAGAATCAGGAAGCATGTGAAGTCACGTTACCAGGTGACAGGTTTGGGGGGGTTTGTGAAGTCATGTTGCCAGGTGACAGAATCAAGAAGTAGGTGAAGTCACGTTGCCAGCTAGGTGACAGAATCAGGACGTATGTGAAGTCATGTTGCCAGGTGACAGACTCAGGAAGTATGTGAAGTCATGTTGCCAGGTGACAGGTTTGATGGGTGTGTGAAGTCCTGTTGCCAGGTGACAGAATCAAGAAGTATGTGAAGTCACGTTACCAGGTGACAGGTTTGGCGGGGTTTGTGAAGTCATGTTGCCAGGTGACAGAATCAAGAAGTAGGTGAAGTCACGTTGCCAGCTACGTGACAGAATCAGGACGTATGTGAAGTCACGTTGCCAGGTGACAGGTTTGATGGGTGTGTGAAGTCATGTTGCCAGGTGACAGAATCAAGAAGTATGTGAAGTCATGTTGCCAGGTGACAGAATTAAGAAGTATGTGAAGTCATGTTACCAGGTGACAGGTTTGGGGGGTGTGTGAAGTCATGTTGCCAGGTGACAGAATCAAAAAGTATGTGAAGTCACGTTGCCAGCTAGGTGACAGAATCAGGACGTATGTGAAGTCACATTGCCAGGTGACAGACTCAGGAAGTATGTGAAGTCATGTTGCCAGGTGACAGGTTTGATGGGTGTGTGAAGTCATGTTGGCAGGTGACAGAATCAAGAAGTATGTGAAGTCACGTTGCCAGCTAGGTGACAGAATCAGGAAGTGTGGGAAGTCACGTTGCCAGGTGACAGAATCAGGAAGTATGTGAAGTCACGTTACCAGGTGACAGGTTTGGGGGGGTTTGTGAAGTCATGTTGCCAGGTGACAGAATCAAGAAGTATGTGAAGTCACGTTGCCAGCTAGGTGACAGAATCAGGACGTATGTGAAGTCATGTTGCCAGGTGACAGACTCAGGAAGTATGTGAAGTCATGTTGCCAGGTGACAGGTTTGATGGGTGTGTGAAGTCATGTTGCCAGGTGACAGAATCAAGAAGTATGTGAAGTCACGTTGCCAGCTAGGTGACAGAATCAGGAAGTGTGGGAAGTCACGTTGCCAGGTGACACAATCAGGAAGCATGTGAAGTCACGTTACCAGGTGACAGGTTTGCGGGGGTTTGTGAAGTCATGTTGCCAGGTGACAGAATCAAGAAGTTGGTGAAGTCACGTTGCCAGCTAGGTGACAGAATCAGGACGTATGTGAAGTCATGTTGCCAGGTGACAGACTCAGGAAGTATGTGAAGTCATGTTGCCAGGTGACAGGTTTGATGGGTGTGTGAAGTCATGTTGCCAGGTGACAGAATCAAGAAGTATGTGAAGTCACGTTACCAGGTGACAGGTTTGGCGGGGTTTGTGAAGTCATGTTGCCAGGTGACAGAATCAAGAAGTAGGTGAAGTCACGTTGCCAGCTATGTGACAGAATCAGGACGTAAGTGAAGTCACGTTGCCAGGTGACAGGTTTGATGGGTGTGTGAAGTCATGTTGCCAGGTGACAGAATCAAGAAGTATGTGAAGTCATGTTGCCAGGTGACAGAATTAAGAAGTATGTGAAGTCATGTTACCAGGTGACAGGTTTGGCGGGGTTTGTGAAGTCATGTTGCCAGGTGACAGAATCAAGAAGTAGGTGAAGTCACGTTGCCAGCTACGTGACAGAATCAGGACGTATGTGAAGTCACGTTGCCAGGTGACAGGTTTGATGGGTGTGTGAAGTCATGTTGCCAGGTGACAGAATCAAGAAGTATGTGAAGTCATGTTGCCAGGTGACAGAATTAAGAAGTATGTGAAGTCATGTTACCAGGTGACAGGTTTGGGGGGTTTGTGAAGTCATGTTGCCAGGTGACAGAATCAACAAGTAGGTGAAGTCACGTTGCCAGCTAGGTGACAGAATCAGGACGTATGTGAAGTCACATTGCCAGGTGACAGACTCAGGAAGTATGTGAAGTCATGTTGCCAGGTGACAGGTTTGATGGGTGTGTGAAGTCATGTTGGCAGGTGACAGAATCAAGAAGTATGTGAAGTCACGTTGCCAGCTAGGTGACAGAATCAGGAAGTGTGGGAAGTCACGTTGCCAGGTGACAGAATCAGGAAGTATGTGAAGTCACGTTACCAGGTGACAGGTTTGGGGGGGTTTGTGAAGTCATGTTGCCAGGTGACAGAATCAAGAAGTAGGTGAAGTCACGTTGCCAGCTAGGTGACAGAATCAGGACGTATGTGAAGTCATGTTGCCAGGTGACAGACTCAGGAAGTATGTGAAGTCATGTTGCTAGGTGACAGGTTTGATGGGTGTGTGAAGTCATGTTGCCAGGTGACAGAATCAAGAAGTATGTGAAGTCACGTTGCCAGCTAGGTGACAGAATCAGGAAGTGTGGGAAGTCACGTTGCCAGGTGACAGAATCAGGAAGCATGTGAAGTCACGTTACCAGGTGACAGGTTTGTGGGGGTTTGTGAAGTCATGTTGCCAGGTGACAGAATCAAGAAGTTGGTGAAGTCACGTTGCCAGCTAGGTGACAGAATCAGGACGTATGTGAAGTCATGTTGCCAGGTGACAGACTCAGGAAGTATGTGAAGTCATGTTGCCAGGTGACAGGTTTGATGGGTGTGTGAAGTCATGTTGCCAGGTGACAGAATCAAGAAGTATGTGAAGTCACGTTACCAGGTGACAGGTTTGGCGGGGTTTGTGAAGTCATGTTGCCAGGTGACAGAATCAAGAAGTAGGTGAAGTCACGTTGCCAGCTACGTGACAGAATCAGGACGTAAGTGAAGTCACGTTGCCAGGTGACAGGTTTGATGGGTGTGTGAAGTCATGTTGCCAGGTGACAGAATCAAGAAGTATGTGAAGTCATGTTGCCAGGTGACAGAATTAAGAAGTATGTGAAGTCATGTTACCAGGTGACAGGTTTGGGGGGTTTGTGAAGTCATGTTGCCAGGTGACAGAATCAAGAAGTATGTGAAGTCACGTTGCCAGCTAGGTGACAGAATCAGGACGTATGTGAAGTCACATTGCCAGGTGACAGACTCAGGAAGTATGTGAAGTCATGTTGCCAGGTGACAGGTTTGATGGGTGTGTGAAGTCCTGTAGCCAGGTGACAGAATCAAGAAGTATGTGAAGTCACGTTACCAGGTGACAGGTTTGGCGGGGTTTGTGAAGTCATGTTGCCAGGTGACAGAATCAAGAAGTAGGTGAAGTCACGTTGCCAGCTACGTGACAGAATCAGGACGTATGTGAAGTCACGTTGCCAGGTGACAGGTTTGATGGGTGTGTGAAGTCATGTTGCCAGGTGACAGAATCAAGAAGTATGTGAAGTCATGTTGCCAGGTGACAGAATTAAGAAGTATGTGAAGTCATGTTACCAGGTGACAGGTTTGGGGGGTTTGTGAAGTCATGTTGCCAGGTGACAGAATCAAAAAGTATGTGAAGTCACGTTGCCAGCTAGGTGACAGAATCAGGACGTATGTGAAGTCACATTGCCAGGTGACAGACTCAGGAAGTATGTGAAGTCATGTTGCCAGGTGACAGGTTTGATGGGTGTGTGAAGTCATGTTGGCAGGTGACAGAATCAAGAAGTAGGTGAAGTCACGTTGCCAGCTAGGTGACAGAATCAGGACGTATGTGAAGTCATGTTGCCAGGTGACAGACTCAGGAAGTATGTGAAGTCATGTTGCCAGGTGACAGGTTTGATGGGTGTGTGAAGTCATGTTGCCAGGTGACAGAATCAAGAAGTATGTGAAGTCACGTTGCCAGCTAGGTGACAGAATCAGGAAGTGTGGGAAGTCACGTTGCCAGGTGACAGAATCAGGAAGCATGTGAAGTCACGTTACCAGGTGACAGGTTTGGGGGGGTTTGTGAAGTCATGTTGCCAGGTGACAGAATCAAGAAGTTGGTGAAGTCACGTTGCCAGCTAGGTGACAGAATCAGGACGTATGTGAAGTCATGTTGCCAGGTGACAGACTCAGGAAGTATGTGAAGTCATGTTGCCAGGTGACAGGTTTGATGGGTGTGTGAAGTCATGTTGCCAGGTGACAGAATCAAGAAGTATGTGAAGTCACGTTACCAGGTGACAGGTTTGGCGGGGTTTGTGAAGTCATGTTGCCAGGTGACAGAATCAAGAAGTAGGTGAAGTCACGTTGCCAGCTACGTGACAGAATCAGGACGTAAGTGAAGTCACGTTGCCAGGTGACAGGTTTGATGGGTGTGTGAAGTCATGTTGGCAGGTGACAGAATCAAGAAGTATGTGAAGTCACGTTGCCAGCTAGGTGACAGAATCAGGAAGTGTGGGAAGTCACGTTGCCAGGTGACAGAATCAGGAAGTATGTGAAGTCACGTTACCAGGTGACAGGTTTGGGGGGGTTTGTGAAGTCATGTTTCCAGGTGACAGAATCAAGAAGTAGGTGAAGTCACGTTGCCAGCTAGGTGACAGAATCAGGACGTATGTGAAGTCATGTTGCCAGGTGACAGACTCAGGAAGTATGTGAAGTCATGTTGCCAGGTGACAGGTTTGATGGGTGTGTGAAGTCATGTTGCCAGGTGACAGAATCAAGAAGTATGTGAAGTCACGTTGCCAGCTAGGTGACAGAATCAGGAAGTGTGGGAAGTCACGTTGCCAGGTGACAGAATCAGGAAGCATGTGAAGTCACGTTACCAGGTGACAGGTTTGGGGGGGTTTGTGAAGTCATGTTGCCAGGTGACAGAATCAAGAAGTTGGTGAAGTCACGTTGCCAGCTAGGTGACAGAATCAGGACGTATGTGAAGTCATGTTGCCAGGTGACAGACTCAGGAAGTATGTGAAGTCATGTTGCCAGGTGACAGGTTTGATGGGTGTGTGAAGTCATGTTGCCAGGTGACAGAATCAAGAAGTATGTGAAGTCACGTTACCAGGTGACAGGTTTGGCGGGGTTTGTGAAGTCATGTTGCCAGGTGACAGAATCAAGAAGTAGGTGAAGTCACGTTGCCAGCTACGTGACAGAATCAGGACGTAAGTGAAGTCACGTTGCCAGGTGACAGGTTTGATGGGTGTGTGAAGTCATGTTGCCAGGTGACAGAATCAAGAAGTATGTGAAGTCATGTTGCCAGGTGACAGAATTAAGAAGTATGTGAAGTCATGTTACCAGGTGACAGGTTTGGCGGGGTTTGTGAAGTCATGTTGCCAGGTGACAGAATCAAGAAGTAGGTGAAGTCACGTTGCCAGCTACGTGACAGAATCAGGACGTATGTGAAGTCACGTTGCCAGGTGACAGGTTTGATGGGTGTGTGAAGTCATGTTGCCAGGTGACAGAATCAAGAAGTATGTGAAGTCATGTTGCCAGGTGACAGAATTAAGAAGTATGTGAAGTCATGTTACCAGGTGACAGGTTTGGGGGGTTTGTGAAGTCATGTTGCCAGGTGACAGAATCAAGAAGTAGGTGAAGTCACGTTGCCAGCTAGGTGACAGAATCAGGACGTATGTGAAGTCACATTGCCAGGTGACAGACTCAGGAAGTATGTGAAGTCATGTTGCCAGGTGACAGGTTTGATGGGTGTGTGAAGTCATGTTGGCAGGTGACAGAATCAAGAAGTATGTGAAGTCACGTTGCCAGCTAGGTGACAGAATCAGGAAGTGTGGGAAGTCACGTTGCCAGGTGACAGAATCAGGAAGTATGTGAAGTCACGTTACCAGGTGACAGGTTTGGGGGGGTTTGTGAAGTCATGTTGCCAGGTGACAGAATCAAGAAGTAGGTGAAGTCACGTTGCCAGCTAGGTGACAGAATCAGGACGTATGTGAAGTCATGTTGCCAGGTGACAGACTCAGGAAGTATGTGAAGTCATGTTGCCAGGTGACAGGTTTGATGGGTGTGTGAAGTCATGTTGCCAGGTGACAGAATCAAGAAGTATGTGAAGTCACGTTGCCAGCTAGGTGACAGAATCAGGAAGTGTGGGAAGTCACGTTGCCAGGTGACAGAATCAGGAAGCATGTGAAGTCACGTTACCAGGTGACAGGTTTGTGGGGGTTTGTGAAGTCATGTTGCCAGGTGACAGAATCAAGAAGTTGGTGAAGTCACGTTGCCAGCTAGGTGACAGAATCAGGACGTATGTGAAGTCATGTTGCCAGGTGACAGACTCAGGAAGTATGTGAAGTCATGTTGCCAGGTGACAGGTTTGATGGGTGTGTGAAGTCATGTTGCCAGGTGACAGAATCAAGAAGTATGTGAAGTCACGTTACCAGGTGACAGGTTTGGCGGGGTTTGTGAAGTCATGTTGCCAGGTGACAGAATCAAGAAGTAGGTGAAGTCACGTTGCCAGCTACGTGACAGAATCAGGACGTAAGTGAAGTCACGTTGCCAGGTGACAGGTTTGATGGGTGTGTGAAGTCATGTTGCCAGGTGACAGAATCAAGAAGTATGTGAAGTCATGTTGCCAGGTGACAGAATTAAGAAGTATGTGAAGTCATGTTACCAGGTGACAGGTTTGGGGGGTTTGTGAAGTCATGTTGCCAGGTGACAGAATCAAGAAGTATGTGAAGTCACGTTGCCAGTTAGGTGACAGAATCAGGACGTATGTGAAGTCACATTGCCAGGTGACAGACTCAGGAAGTATGTGAAGTCATGTTGCCAGGTGACAGGTTTGATGGGTGTGTGAAGTCATGTTGCCAGGTGACAGAATCAAGAAGTAGGTGAAGTCACGTTGCCAGCTACGTGACAGAATCAGGACGTATGTGAAGTCACGTTGCCAGGTGACAGGTTTGATGGGTGTGTGAAGTCATGTTGCCAGGTGACAGAATCAAGAAGTATGTGAAGTCATGTTGCCAGGTGACAGAATTAAGAAGTATGTGAAGTCATGTTACCAGGTGACATGTTTGATGGGTGTGTGAAGTCATGTTGCCAGGTGACAGAATCAAGAAGTATGTGAAGTCACGTTGCCAGCTAGGTGACAGAATCAGGAAGTGTGGGAAGTCACGTTGCCAGGTGACAGAATCAGGAAGTATGTGAAGTCTTGTTGCCAGGTGACAGAATCAGGAAGTACGTGAAGTCACGTTGCCAGGTGACAGGTTTGATGGGTGTGTGAAGTCATGTTGCCAGGTGACAGAATTAAGAAGTATGTGAAGTCACGTTACCAGGTGACAGGTTTGGGGGGTTTGTGAAGTCATGTTGCCAGGTGACAGAATCAAGAAGTATGTGATGTCACGTTACCGGGTGACAGGTTTGGGGGGTTTGTGAAGTCATATTGCCAGGTGACAGAATCAAGAAGTATGTGAAGTCCCGTTGCCAGCTGACAGAATCAGGAAGTTTGTGAAGTCATGTTACCAGGTGACAGGTTTGGGGGGTTTGTGAAGTCATGTTGCCAGGTGACAGAATCAAGAAGTATGTGAAGTCACGTTGCCAGCTAGGTGACAGAATCAGGACGTATGTGAAGTCACATTGCCAGGTGACAGACTCAGGAAGTATGTGAAGTCATGTTGCCAGGTGACAGGTTTGATGGGTGTGTGAAGTCATGTTGCCAGGTGACAGAATCAAGAAGTATGTGAAGTCACGTTGCCAGCTAGGTGACAGAATCAGGAAGTGTGGGAAGTCACGTTGCCAGGTGACAGAATCAGGAAGTATGTGAAGTCTTGTTGCCAGGTGACAGAATCAGGAAGTACGTGAAGTCACGTTGCCAGGTGACAGGTTTGATGGGTGTGTGAAGTCATGTTGCCAGGTGACAGAATTAAGAAGTATGTGAAGTCACATTACCAGGTGACAGGTTTGGGGGGTTTGTGAAGTCATGTTGCCAGGTGACAGAATCAAGAAGTATGTGATGTCACGTTACCGGGTGACAGGTTTGATGGGTGTGTGAAGTCATATTGCCAGGTGACAGAATCAAGAAGTATGTGAAGTCCCGTTGCCAGCTGACAGAATCAGGAAGTTTGTGAAGTCACGTTGCCAGGTGACAGAATCAAGAAGTATGTAAAGTCACATTGCCAGGTGACAGAATCAGGAAGTATATGAAGTTACGTTGCCAGGTAACAGAATCAGGAAGTTTGTGAAGTCACATTGCCAGGTGACAGAATCAGGAAGTATATGAAGTTACGTTGCCAGGTGACAGAATCAGGAAGTTTGTGAAGTCAGGTTGCCAGGTTACAGGTTTAAGAATTTTGTGAAGTCATGTTGCCAGGTGCCAGAGTCAGGAGCAGAACAGATAAGGCCCTCTCAGTGTGGACTCTGCAGAGGCGCTGATGCCGCCAGAGAAAAACCTCTTAGACAATCCACATCTCAACACAAGCGTCACAAATGGCTTGACAAAAACGTCAAGGATCATATTTTCAAACTTCTCTCGCCTTTGTTGCTGGAGTTTTCTTCTGGTGTTTCGTGTCCTGTCTGGAGTCTAACGGTACATGGTGGACCTCCAAGGAACCATCCCACGGTCCAACTATTGCCAGATGTATTAGACATGTACGTGTACTTGTATTTAGATATTTTGGGAGGGCCCTGCGATGAGGTGGCGACTTGTCCAGGGTGTACCCCGCCTTCCGCCCGATTGTAGCTGAAATAGGCACCAGCACCCCCCTCGACTCCAAAGGGAATAAGCGGTAGAAAATGGATGGATGGATGGATGGATATTTTAGGAGTCATTCTTTCCAAAGAGTCGTTCCAAAGACTGCTTGGTTATTATAGTTTGTGATGAAGGCAAAGCTCACTAGTTCTGTGACAAGAAATCAGGATCATTTCATTTACAAACAACAAAAGCAATGAAGTTGGCATGTTGTGTAAATGGTAAATAAAAACAGAATACAATGATTTGCAAATCCTTTTCAACTTATATTCAATTGAAGAAACTACAAAGACAAGATATTTAACGTTCGGACTCCAAAACGTTAAGTTTTGCAAATATTAGCTCATTTGGAATTTGATGCCTGCAACATGTTTCAAAAAAGCTGGCACAAGCAGCAAAAAAGACTGATAAAGTTGAGGAATGCTCATCAAAGACTTATTTGGAACATCCCACAGGTGAACAGGCTAATTGGGAACAGGTGGGTGCCATGATTGGGTATAAAAGCAGCTTCAATGAAATGCTCAGTCATTCACAAACAAGGATCGGGCAAGGGTCACCACTTTGTCAACAAATGCCTGAGGAAAATGTTTAAGAACTGCATTTCTAAAGCAAGGAATTTAGGGATTTCACTATCTACGCTCTGTAATATCATTAAAGAGTTCAGAGAGTCTGGAGAAATCACTGCCCGTAAGTAGCAATTCCTCAAGTGGTAATCCATCAAAAAGTAACATCTATGTGTAAAGGATATCACCCCATGGGCCCAGGAACACTCCAGAAATCCACTGTCAGTAACTACAGTTGGTCGCTAAATCTGGAAGTGCAAGTTAAAAAACTCTTCTATGCAAAGCCAAAGCCATTTATCAACAACACCCAGAAACGCCGCCAGCTTCACTGAGCCCGAGCTCATCTAAGATTGACTGATGCAAAGTGGAAAAGTGTTTTGTGGTCTGGCGAGTCCACATTTCAAATTGTTTTGGAAACTGTGGACGTTGTGTCATCCGGAACAAAGAGGAAAAGAACCACCCGGACTGTTCTAAGCGCAAAGTGTAAAAGCCAGCATCTGTGATGGTATGGGGGTGTATTAGTGCCCAAGGCATGGGTTAATTACACGTCTGTGAAGGCACCATTAATGCTGAAAGGTACATACAGGTTTTGGAGCAACATTGTTGCCATCCAAGCAACATTATCATGGACGCCCCTGCTTATTTCAGCAAGACAATGTTGAAATTCACAGTAAAAGAGTGGGTACTAGACTGACCTGCCTATATATCAGACCTGTCTCCCATTGAAAATGTGTGGTGCAATATGAAGCCTGAAAAAGCAGAAGGGAGACTGTTGAACAAGTTAAGCTGTACGTCTTCAGTTCCGAAACGTTTACTGAGTGTTGTTAAAAGGAAAGGTCATGTAACACAGTGGTAAAAATGTCCCTGTGACAACTTTTTGGCTGCCGTTAAATTCTAAATTCATGACAAAAAAAAAAATCTCAGTGTGAACATTAAATATCTTGTCTTTGCAGTCTATTCAATTGAATATAAGTTGAAAAGGATTTGCAAATCATTGTATTCTCTTTTTATTTACCATTTACACAACCTGACAACTTCTCTGCTTTTGGGGTTTTTACATGTATCGGTGGGAATTATCCTGAAACATAAACTATAATCATATTTTTCTTGTAAATATTCCATCAGTATGCTGATGGAACATTTGATGGCACTACATGATTCGATTCGATTCTTGTGGGTAACGATTAGTTTCAAAACGATTCTTAACTAAAAATAAATCCTTTTTTTTTTTCTTACAACATTAGGTGCCAGTTCTATGATTAACTACATTCCTCCATAAAATAGATAAACAGCTGTGATCATTTCTATATTTCTTTTAAAAAATTGTTTTTGTTTAATACAAATGTAAAATTCTAGCCAAACATTTAATAAAGTCAAAAACAAATAAGGCAGCAGGAGACTTCTCTTTTCTAAAGTAAATCTGCAAAGCAGATATAAATCATCCACATCTGCTATATATATTTGTCTGAGTGGCTATAGAGATTAAAAATGAAAAATACAATTTACATTTTATTTGCATCAATTAAGAACCGTTACAAAACGGTTCTTTTGAAAAGTGATTTTTTTTTAAAACCCCTCATCGGCGCCATATTTCCATGAGTGACATCACTCATTTGAACGTTATCTCCCCTCTAAAAGAATGTGTAGATTTAAAAAATACAAATTATAAAAAGACATTTATTGTTTATAAAAAGTATAAATAAAAGTACTAAAATAATAAAAGTAATAAGTGATATATATACACCTGGTTAGTGTACGCTTGAAGTATCTTTAGACGAATGAGCCTGAAGAGTGAATCCAAATAAAAAATAAATAAATAAAAAACAAATACAAATGTTAAAAATACATGCTTTTTTAAAGTTTGTATGTAAACATGTATATTTTTATTCTATAAAAAAAAAAAAACATTAAAATGCAAATGCTGCTAAATGTCCTTCAACTCTGACTTTTCTAGTCCAGTTGCCCATCGGGTGTGCGGACTGAGCCTATAAAAATAAATACAAAATACAAAATAAAAAAACGGTTCCCGAACAAATTGAGAATAAATCAAAAGTCTCGATCTGTTGGCGAAGGTCAACATGACGAACATGGATACTGAAATATATATCTACTCACCCTTGGATGATGCGCGATAGACTCGTAGCGTCAATGTGCTAGCTCGATGCTAACTTACACTGGATATGCCATATACATGGTTAGCGTGAGTGATTTTACCTGGCCATTTCAACACCTTCCAGTTGGTTTGTGAAAACTAGCTAAAATGCATGTTACACTAAAACAGACGATGTGTATTAAGTACAATACTTACAGTACAAACACTTTGTAGGACTCAACAAAAGACTGCCACATTCAACTTACTGGCAAAGACTACTGTCTGACGACAGCAACACACCAAGGTAAAATGGAAATGAAATTGCACACCTCTCATTATGTTAAGATAGTATATATCCAATAAGAAATACAAATATAAAATGACAGGTAAGAAAAGAGTGAATAAGCGGTAGAAAATGGATGGATGGATGTAGGAAAAGAAAATACAACAGGACAGCTGGGTTATCAACGTCAGCTAAGTGATAAACGTTATCAAAAAATTTGACGTTACTCCGAAATAAAAACAATTATTAACACATGAACACACACAAAAATACCAAAAAACTGGTTCTCTGGGGTCCCAGTATCAATTCCAAGACACCACGAATCGGTACCATATCGGTTTAAATGTAAACAGTAGCCATCCCTTCGCACAACAGGTTTTAGTACAATAAATAATGTGTGTGTGTGTATATATATATATATATATATATATATATATATATATATATATATATATATATATATATCCGATGAGGTGGCGACTTGTCGCCATCCGCCCGATTGTAGCTGAGATAGGCTCCAGCAACCCCCCGCGACCCCAAAAGGGGCAAGCTGCAGAAAAAATGCATATATATATACATATATATATATATATATATACACACACACATACATATGTATGTATGTGTGTGTATATATACATATATATATACTCACACACATACATACATATATATATATATATATATATATATATATATATATATATATATATATATATATATATATACATATATGTGTGTGTACATGACCAGGAAGTGTGGCGATTCATAAGACCCTTTTTCCAAGAAGCTGGGGTGGCGACAGAGGAGGAATTTAAGCCGTGTAAATAGGGCAGAGGTTTTCTCCAATAGGATTAAATCCAGTTTCATACTGGAATGATGTGCTTTAAGGACAAGTGGGCCACATGATGTAATAGTCACAGAGAACCACTGCTGATACCTTTTACAGTACACGGGTGTGCTAACTTTTTGACTTGGGGGTCGCATTAAGCTAAAACAATTTCACCTGCGAGCCAAAAGAGGACTGAATGTAAATATACGTACATGTGCATGTTTATGTAAGTATGTATATACACATGTTTATATATACGTATTTACAAACATCCATACATACATCTTTGTATATTTACATAAACATATATACATGTTCTTATATATATGTATATATCAACATACAGTACATATGTATCCATGTTTATATAGTTTTTGTATGCATGTGACGCAGGAGCACACACACGCACACACGTCAACACGCAAACACAAACACACACACGTAGACACACAAACACACATGTAGACACGCAAACACAAACACACACATAGGCACGCAAACACAAACGTAGACACGCAAACACACACGTAGACACGCAAACAAACACACACATAGACATGCAAACACACACAGACACGCGAACACACACATTGACAAGCAAAAACAAACACACACATAGTTATACGGACACACGTAGACACACAAACACACACGTTGACACGCAAACACAAACGTAGACACACAAACACACACGTATACACGCAAACACAAACACACACATAGACATGCAAACACACACAGACACGCGAACACACACATTGACACGCAAAACCAAACACACACACGTAGTTATACGCACACACGTAGACACACAACCACACACGTTGAAACGCAAACACAAACACACACGTACACATGCAAACACACACATTGACACGCAAACAGAAACACATAGACACGCAAACACGAACACGCGTAGACACGCGCTCACACACGCACACACGTAGACACGCAAACTCACACATAGACGCTCAAACACACGCGTAGACACGCAAACACAAACACACACATAGACACGCAAACACACAGACACACGAACACACACGTAGACACGCAAACACAAACACACACACAGAGACACGCGCACACACACGCACACGCGTAGACACACAAACACACACGTAGACACACAAACACACACATAGACACGCAAACACAAACCTAGACACGCACACACAAACACGTAGACACGCAAACACGAACACGCGTAGACGCGCGCTCACACACGCAAACACGTAGACACGCAAACTCACACATAGACGAGCAAACACACACACGTAGACACGCAAACACAAACACACACATTGACACACAAACACACACAGACACGCAAACACACACGTAGACACGCACACACAAACACGTAGACACGCAAACACGAAAACGCGTAGACACGCGCTCACACACGCACACACGTAGACACGCAAACTCACACATAGACACACAAACACACGCATAGACACGCAAACACAAACACACACATAGACACGCAAACACACACAGACACACAAACACACACGTAGACACACAAACACACACACAGAGACACGCGCACACACACGCACACGCGTAGACACACAAACACACACATAGACACACAAACACATACATAGACACGCAAACACACACCTAGACATGCACACACAAACACACAAACATGAACACGCGTAGACACGCGCTCACACACGCACACACATAGACACGCAAACTCACACATAGACGAGCAAACACACACACGTAGACACACAAACACACACATAGACACGCAAACACACACGTAGACACGCACACACAAACACGTAGACACGCAAACACGAACACGTAGACACGCAAACACGAAAACGCGTAGACACGCGCTCACACACGCACACACGTAGACATGCAAACTCACACATAGACACGCAAACACACGCATAGACACACAAACACAAACACACACATAGACACGCAAACACACACAGACACACGAACACACACGTAGACACACAAACACACACACAGAGACACACGCACACACACGCACACGCGTAGACACACAAACACACATAGACACACAAACACTTACATAGACACGCAAACACACACCTAGACACGCACACACAAACACGTAGACACGCAAACACGAACACGTAGACACGCAAACACGCACACACGTAGACACGCAAACTCACACATAGACGAGCAAACACACACACATAGACACGCAAACACACACGTAGACACGCACACACGAACACGTAGACACGCAAACACGAACACCTAGACACGCAAACACGCACACACGTAGACACGCAAACTCACACATAGACGAGCAAACACACACACGTAGACACGCAAACTCACACATAGACGAGCAAACACACACACGTAGACACGCAAACACAAACTCACACAGACACACAACACACACGTAGACACGCAAACAAACACACAAAGATCCGCGAACACACACGTAGACACGCAAACACAAACACACACGTAAACACACAAACACACGCATTGATACACAAACACAAACACACACATAGACACGCAAACACACACAGACACGGGAACACATGTAGACACGCAAACGCAAACACTCACACGTAGACATGCGCACACACACGCAGCCACACAAACACACACGTACACACGCAAACACACACACGTAGAGATGCGCACACACACGCACACACATAGACACACAAACACATACGTAGACACGCAAACACAAACACGTAGACACGCAAACACAAACACGCCTAGACACGCGCTCACACACGCACACACATAGACACTCAAACTCACACATAGACGCTTAAACACACACGTAGACACGGAAACACAAGCACGTACACACGCAAACACAAAGACACGTAGACACGTGCACACACATGCACACACATAGACACGCAAACACACACGTTGACACGCAAACACAAACTCACACACACAGACACGCAAACACACACGTAGACACGCAAACACAAACACACACATAGACACACAAACACACCCATAGACACACAAACACACACGTAGACACGCAAACACACACACATAGACACGCGCACATATAGACAAGCAAACACAAACACACACATGTAGTCAAACAAACAAACCCACACAGACACGCAAACACACACGTAGACACCCAAAGACAAACACAAACGTAGACACACAAACACACACATAGACACGCAAACACAAACACACATAGACAAGCGAACACACACGTAGACACGCAAAGACAAACACGTAGACACGCGCACATACACGCACACACGCACACACACGCACACGTAGACACGCTAACACAAACACATACATAGACACACAAACACACACGTAGACGCGCAAACACAAACACACGCAAACACACACGTAGACACGCAAACACAAAGGTAGACACGCAAACACAAACACACACAGACGCACAAACACACACGTAGACACGCAACCAAACACACACAGACACGTAAACACACACATAGACACGCAAACACAAACACACACGTACAAACACAACCATACACGTAGACACGCGCACACACACGCACACACGTAGACACGCAAACACAAACACACACACACATAGACACGCGCACACACACGCACACACATAGACACGCAAACACACATGTAGAAACACACACACATAGACACGCAAACACAAACACACACACATAAACACGAAAAACACAAACACACACGTAGACACACAAACACCCATGTTGAAACACAAACACACACACATAGACACGCAAACACAAACACACACACGTAGACACGCAACCACAAACACACACACGTAGACACGCAACCACAAACACACACACGTTGACACAAACACACACGTAGACACTATCATAAAGTCTAGTGGCAGTATCATAAAGTGTGGTGTCACTATCTTGAAGTGTAGTGTCAATATTATTTAGTGTAGTGTCACTATCAAAAAGTGTAGTGTGACTATCATAAAATGTAGTGTTAAATATTATAAAGTGTGACTATCATAAAGTGTAATGTGACTATCATAAAGTGCAGTTTCAATATTATAAAGTGTTACTATCTTAAAGTGTAGTGTCAATATTGTAAAGTGTAATGGTTCTATCATAAAGTGTAGTGTCAATATTATAAAGTGTGGCTCTCATAATGTGTAGTGTAACTATTAGAAAATTGTAATTTCACAATCATAAAGTGTAGTATCACTATCATAAAGTGTAGTGTGACTATCATAAAGAGTAGCGTGACTATCATAAAGTGAAGTGTCAATATTATGAAGTGTAATGTCACTATCATAAAGTGTAGTGTGGCTATCATAAAGTGTAGTGTTGATATTATAAAGTGTAAATATCATAAAATGTAGTGTCAATATTATAAAGTGTGACTCTCATAAAGTGTAGTGTAACAACTAGAAAATTGTAATGGCACAATCATAAAGTGTAGTGTCACTATTATAAAGTGTAGTGTGACTATCATAAAGTGTAACGTGACTCTCACAAATTGTAGTGTCAATATTATGAAGTGTAGTGTCACCATCATTAATTGTAGTGTGACTATCCTAAAGTGGAGCGTGGTTGTCATAAAGTTTAATGTCGGTATTATAAAGTGTGATTACCACAAAGTGTAGTGTCAATGTTATAAGGTGTGATTGTCAGAAATTCTGGTGTCACGGTATTAAGTGTAGTGTGATTTTCATAAAGTGTAGTGTCAATATGATAAACTGTAGTGTGACATCATAAAGTGTAGTGTCAATATTATAAAGTGTGACTATTATAAAGCGTAGTTTCAGTTTTAAAAAGAGTAGTGTCAATATGATGAAGTGTAGTGTTACATCAAAAAGTGTTGTGTCAATATTCTAAAGTGTGACTATTGTAAAGTGTAGTGTGACTATCATAAAGTGTGGCGTGGGTATCATAAAGTGTAGTGTTGATATTATAAAGTGTAAATATCATAAAGTGTAGTGTCAATATTATAAAGTGTGACTGTCTTAAAGTGTAGTGTAACTACTAGAAAATTGTAATGTCACAATCATAAAGTGTAGTGTCACTATTATAAAGTGTAGTGTGACCAACATAAAGTGTAACGTGACTATCACAAATTGTAGTGTCAATATTATGAAGTGTAGTGTCACTATCATTAAGTGTACTGTGATTATCCTAAAGTGTAGCGTGATTGTCATAAAGTTTAATGTCGGTATTATAAAGTGCAATTATCACAAAGTGTAGTGTCAATATTATAAAGTGTGATTGTCAGAAATTCTGGTGTCACGGTATTAAGTGTAGTGTGACTATCATAAAGTGTAGTTTCAATATGATAAAGTGTAGTGTGACATCAAAAAGTGTTGTGTCAATATTATAAAGTGTGACTATTATAAAGTGTGTTGTCAATTTTATAAAGTGTAGTGTCAATGTTATAAAGTGTAGTGTGACTATCATAAAGTGCAGTGTGATTATCATAAAGTGTAGTATCGATATTATCAAATGTGACTATCATAAAGTGTAGTGTAACTATTAGAAATTGTAGTGTCACAATCATAAATTGTAGTGTCACTATTATAGCGTGTAGCGTCAATATTACAAAATGTAGTGTCACTATCATAAAGTGCAGTGTGATTATCATAAAGTGTAGTGTCAATATTATAAAATGTGACTATCATAAAGTGTAGTATAACTATTAGAAATTGTAGTGTCACAATCATAAATTGTAGTGTCACTATTATAGCGTGTAGCGTCAATATTATAAAATGTAGTGTGACATCATAAAGTGTAGTGTGATTATCATAAAGTGTAGTGTCAATATTATAAAGTGTAGTGTAACATCATAAAGTGTAGTGTAACTATTAGAAATTGTAGTGTCAAAATCATAAAATGTAGTGTCACTATTATGAAGTGTAGTGTCAATAGTATAAAGTGTAGTGTCTCTTTCATAAAGTGTAGCGTGACTATCATAAAGTGTAGTGTCAATATTATAAAGTATAATGTCACTATCATAAAGTGTAGTGTGACTATCCTAAAGTGTAGAGTGGTTATCATAAAGTGCAGTGTCGATATAATAGTGTAAATATTATAAAGTGTAGTGTCAATATTATAAAGTGTGACTGTCCTAAATCATATTACATTATAAAGTGTAGTGTGACTATCATAAAGTGCGGTGTGACTGTCATACATTGTAGTGTCACAATTATAAAGTGTAGTGTCACTACTATAAAGTGTAGTGTGACTATCATAAAGTGTAACATGACTATCACAAATTGTAGTGTCAATATTATGAAGTGTAGTGTCACTATCATAAAGTGTAGTGTGGTTATCATAAAGTGTAGTGTTGATATTGTAACAACTACGGGGCATCGTGATGCAGGTGGCGCTCCTCCAAACTGTTCTATGGAGTGATGAGACAAAAGTGGAACTCTTTGGGCCTATGAATCAACGTTATGTCATGAGGAGAAAAAAATGAAGCTTACAAAGAGAAGAACACCTTGCCTACTGTTAAGCATGGTGAGGGGTCAATCATGCTCTGGGGCTGTTTCTCTGCCTCAGGTACCGGGAATCTCCAGCGCGTTCAAGGCATCATGAATTCTATTTCCTAGCAGGATATATTAGCTGCAAATGTCATGAAGTCAGTGACGAAGCTGAGGCTTGGGAGACGTTGGACCTTCCAACAGGACAATGATCCCAAGCATACCTCCAAATCAACATCAGAGTGGTTGCAGAAGAAGGGCTGGAAGACTCTGGAGTGGCCTTCACAGTCGCCAGACCTAAATCCTATAGAAAACCTGTGGTGGGACTTGAAGAAAGCAGTTGCAGCACGCAAGCCCAAGAATATGAATGAACTGGAGGCCTTTGCCCAAGAGGAATGGGCTAAAATACCTGTAGATGGTTGCAAGAAGCTTGTCTCCGGTTATGTATCACGTTTGAAGGATGTAATTACTGCCAAAGGGTGTTCTACTAAGTACTAAAGATGCATGTAACTAGGGGGTTGAATCATTTTGTCAATGAGATATTAAGAAAAATGTCCTTTTTTGGTATTTTGTAAAATACAGTGTTACAATTTAAGTTGCATTTGTCTATTTGACACATCTTTATTTGATATGACTATAAACAAAATACAGAATAAATGTCCAACTTGCTAAAACACCAAAATTGTGTGGGGGGTTGAATAATTTTGATCACAATTGTAAATAAGGATGGTAATCAACAAACAGGTGTGAGTCCGGAAACAAGGAGCAAGTGAAACAAATAAGCAACCATGGTGACAGAAAAAAACAAGGGAGTGCACGAAACAACTCAAAATTCCACAAAACATATGACCTGGGTAGTGGATCATGACAGATATTATAAAGTGTAATTATCATAAAGTGTAGTGTTAATATGATAAAGTGTCCACAAAACATATGACCTGGGTAGCGGATCATGACAGATATTATAAAGTGTAATTATCATAAAGTGTAGTGTTAATATGATAAAGTGTAGTGTGACTATCATAAAATGCAGTGTGATTATCATAGAGTGTAGTGTATATATTATAAAGTGTGACTATTATAAAGTGTAGTGTCAATATAATAAAGTGTAATGTGACATCAAAAAGTGTTGTGTCAATATTATGAAGTGTGATTATTATGGTGTAGTGTCAATTTTATAAAGTGTAGTGTCAATATGATAAAGTGTAGTGTGACTATCACAAAATGCGGTGTGATTATCCTAAAGTGTAGTGTAACTATTAGAAATTGTAGTGTCACAATCATAAAGTGTTGTGTCACTATTAGAAAGTGTAGCATGACTATCATAAACTGTAGTGTCAATATTATGAAGTGTAATGTCACTATCATAAAGTGTAGTGTGACTGTCATAAAGTGTAGTGTGACAATCATAAAGTGTAGTGTCAATATTATGAAGTGTAGTGTCACTATCATTAAGTGTACTGTGACTATCCTAAAGTGTAGCGTAGTTGTCATAAAGTTTAATGTCGGTATTATAAAGTGTAATTATCACAAAGTGTAGTGCCAATATTATAAAGCGTGATTGTCAGAAATTCTGGGGTCACAGTATTAAGTGTAGTGTGACTATCAAAAAGTGTAGTGTGACATCATAAAGTGGGACGACGTGGCGCAGTGGAAGAGTGGCCGTGCGCAACCCGAGGGTCCCTGGTTCAATCCCCACCTAGTACCAACCTCGTCACGTCCGTTGTGTCCTGAGCAAGACACTTCACCCTTGCTCCTGATGGGTGCTGGTTAGGGCCTTGCATGGCAGCTCCCTCCATCAGTGTGTGAATGTGTGTGTGAATGGGTGAATGTGGAAGTAGTGTCAAAGCGCTTTGAGTACCTTGAAGGTAGAAAAGCGTTATACAAGTACAACCCATTTATTTATATATATTTATTAGTGTAAATATTACAAAGTGTGACTATTATAAAGTGTAGTTTCAATTTTAAAAAGAGTAGTGTCAATATGATAAAGTGTAGTATGACATCAAAAAGTGTTGTGTCAATATTATAAAGTGTAATGTCAATTTTATCAAGTGTAGTGTCAATATTATAAATTGTAGTGTGACTATCATAAAGTGAAGTGTGATTATCATATAGTGTAGTGTCAATATTATAAAGTGTGACTATCATAAAGTGTAGTGTAACTATTAGAAATTGTAGTGTCACAATCATAAAGTGTAGTGTCACTATTATAACGTGTAGTGTAAATATTATAAAATGTAGTGTCACTATCATAAAGTGTAGTGTGACTATCATAAAGTGTAGTATGACTATCATAAAGTGTAGTGTCAATATTATGAAATGTAGTGTCACTATTATTAAGTGTAATGTGACTATCCTAAAGTGTAGCGTGGTTGTCATAAAGTTTAATGTCGGTATTATAAAGTGTAATCATCATAAAGTGGATTGACAATATTATAAAGTGTGAGTGTAATAAATTGTGGTGTCACGTATTAAGTGTAGTGTGACTATCATAAAGTGTAGTGTCAATATGATAAAGTGTAGTGTGACATCAAAAAGTGTTGTGTCAATATTATAAAGTGTTACTATTGTAAAGTGTAGTGTCAATATTATAAAGTGTAGTGTGACTATCATAAAGTGCAGTGTGATTATCATAAAATGTAGTGTCAATATTATAAAATGTGACTATCATAAAGTGTAGTGTAACTATTAGGAATTGTAGTGTCACAATCATAAATTGTAGTGTCACTATTATAACGTGTAGCATCAATATTATAAAATGTAGTGTCACTATCATAAAGTGTAGTGTGACTATCATAAAGTGTACTGTCAATATTATGAAATGTAGTGTCACTATTATTAAGTGTAGTGTGACTATCCTAAAGTGTAGCGTGGTTGTCATAAAGTTTAATGTCGGTATTATAAAGTGTAATTATCATAAAGTGGAGTGTCAATATCATAAAGTGTGAGCGTAATAAATCGTGGTGTCATGGTATTAAGTGTAGTGTGACTATCATAAGTGTAGTGTCAATATGATAAAATGTAGTGTGACATCAAAAAGTGTTGTGTCAATATTATAAAGTGTATTGTCAATTTTATAAAGTGTAGTGTCAATATTATAAAGTGTAGTGTGACTATCATAAAATGCAGTGTGAATATCATAAAGTGTAGTGTCAATATTATAAAATGTGACTATCATAATGTTTAGTGTAACTATTAGAAATTGTAGTGTCACAATCATAAATTGTAGTGTCACTATTATAACGTGTAGCATCAATATTATAAAATGTAGTGTCACTATCATAAAGTGTAGTGTGACTATCATAAAGTGTAGCATGACGGTCATAAAGTGTAGTGTCAATATTATGAAGTGTAGTGTCACTATCATAAAGTGTAGTGTGATTATCATAAAGTGTAGCGTGGTTATCATAAAGTGTAGTGTCAATATTATAAAGTGTAAATATTATAAAGTGTAGCGTGACTATCATAAAGTTTTAAAAAGTGTAGTGTCAATATTATAAAGTGTAGTGTGACATCATAAAGTGTAATGTCAATTTTAAAAAGTGCAGTATCAACATTATAAAGTGTAGTGTCACTATCATAAAGTGTAGTGTGACTATCATAAAGTGTAGCGTGGTTATCATAAAGTATAGTGTCAATATTATAAAGTGTAAATATTATAAAGTGTAGTGTCAATATTATAAAGTGTGACTATCATAAAGTGTAGCGTGACTATCATAAAGTTTTAAAAAGTGTAGTGTCAATCTTATAAAGTGTAGTGTAAAATCATAAAGTGTAATGTCAATTTTAAAAAGTGCATTGTCAACATTATAAAGTGTAGTGTGACTATCATAAAGTGTAGTGTGATTATCATAAAGAGTAGTGTCAATATTATGTAGTGTAACATCATAAAGGGTAGTGTCAATATTATGTAGTGTAACATAAAGGGTAGTGTAACTATTAGAAATTGTATTGTCAAAATCATAAAATGTAGTGCCACTATTATAAAGTGTAGTGTCAATATCATAAAGTGTAGTGTCACTGTCATAAAGTGTAGCGTGAATATCATAAAGTGTAGTGTCAATATTATGAAGTGTAATGTCACTATAATAAAGTGTAGTGTGACTATCCTAAAGTGTAGAGTGGTTATCATAAAGTGTAGTGTCGATATGATAAAGTGTAAATATTATAAAGTGTCGTGTCAATATTATAAAGTGTGACTGTCCTAAATTATATTATATTATAAAGTGTAGTGTGACTATCATAAAGTGCAGTGTGACTGTCATACATTGTAGTGTCACAATTATAAAGTGTAGTGCCACTATCACACATCTGTAAACAGTCTGTTTGATAACTTGGATGCACAACTGGTGTTTTGAGGACAAGACAAGATGACAAAAGAGAGCAGAGTAATAAGTCAGTATGTACCTGATAGCTGCGGTTGCCAAATGTCGAGTCACACCTGACATTTGGCAACCTTCACAACAACAAGTCACCTGATTGCCACACGTTTTACTATTAGGGAAAAAGTCCTGAACCTAGCGTGACTATCATAAAATGGAAGTAATTGAAACTGAAACTTAACCTAACATGCATGCTTAGCGCGCACACACATTCTCCTCCATGGCTTTCTCTACAGTCTGGTAGCTCGTGACAAATGATGTCTGTGTTAATCACACCGCATGAAGACCACCTCTGAGTCCTCCTTAGTCAGCCAAAAGGAGGGAAAATAATCCCTTGCTGGCTAACGCAACAGGCAATGAACAAATTCCTTCTACTATTATTTCATTGTAGGTTTTCAAGTAGTTTAAAAACTACCGCAAATTCCGGACTATGAGCCGCTATTATTTACCTACACTTTGAACACTGTGGCTTATAAAACGGTGCGTCTAATTTATGGATTATTTAGCTGAAGGCTAAAATTTGAATAGTTAAAAAAAAACAAGCAGACAGAATGAAAAGGTGCGTTATTGTTTACGCTATGGCGTCCTTTTTTCGTACGGATTCTTCATTCACCGCTCCAAGCTACATCTCTAAGTTTTACAATACAACTAAAACAATTCTTACTGACTAAAGCGACCCATGCGTGATGTCTGTAGGAGTGTTTTCATGCATATTTGTACGTACTATCATAATGTAATGAAGCTGGCATCGTTCGCTAAAATGCTAACACATTTACGAGTGTCTATGTTAGTATTTTTCACTTACAATAACATTCTTTTTGTATTGTTTCACTTTCACAAATTCCTCAGTAAATTCACCAAAACGTCACCGTGGAGTTATTGAGTCTATTTAGCTGATTGGAGAGCTAGCTTGCGGAGCTAGTGGGTCCATGACTTCTGTTTTGTTTGATCAGCCGTTTTACTGCAGTGTTACAACTAAGGTATGTAAATAAACATTTCTGTGTAAATAACTTATTTCACAACATATACAGTGGGGCAAAAAAGTATTTAGTCAGCCACCGATTGTGCAAGTTCTACCACTTAAAATGATGACAGAGGTCAGTAATTTTCATCATAGGTACACTTCAACTGTGAGAGACAGAATGTGAAAAGAAAATCCAGGAATTCACATTGTAGGAATTTTAAAGAATTTATTTGTAAATTATGGTGGAAAACAAGTATTTGGTCAACCATTCAAAGCTCTCACTGATGGAAGGAAGGAGGTTTTGGCTCAAAATCTCACGATACATGGCCCCATTCATTCTTTCCTTAACACGGATCAATCGTCCTGTCCCCTTGGCAGAAAAACAGCTCCAAAGCATGATGTTTCCACCTCCATGATTCACAGTAGGTATGGTGTTCTTGGGCTGCAACTCAGTATTTTTCTTCCTCCAAACACGATGAGTTGAGTTTATACCAAAATGGATACATGGATTATACAGCAGAGGATTTGGAGAATGTCATGTGGTCAGATGAAACCAAATTAGAACTTTTTGGTATAAACTCAACTTGTCGTGTTTGGAGGAATAAGAATACTGAGTTGCATCCCAAGAACACCAGACCTACTGTGAAGCATGGGGGTGGAAACATCATGCTTTGGGGCTGTTTTTCTGCTAAGGGGACAGGAGGAATGATCCGTATTAAGGAAAGAATGAATGGTGCCATGTATCGTGAGATTTTGAGCCAAAACCTCCTTCCATCAGTCAGAGCTTTGAATGGTTGACCAAATACTTATTTTCCACCATAATTTACAAATAAATTATTTAAAATTTCTACAATGTGAATTCCTGGATTTTTTTTCATACCTATGATGAAAATTACAGACCTCTGTCATCATTTTAAGTGGGAGAACTTGCACAATCGGTGGTTGACTAAATACTTTTTTGCCCCACTGTATATCTGCGTCTTATAGTCCGGTGCGGCTAATATAGGGGAAAACTTTTTTTTTTCTTCTAGAATTTAGTGGGTGTGGCCTGTACAGGTGCATTCTACAGTTGGGAAAATATGGTTAACCTGGAAGGGGTCGTACTATTGAGAGTTTTCCTATTTTGTTTTGTGGTCTTTCCACAGGTGGCATCTTCGAGACGCTGGAGAACGAGCCAATCGGTGTGGAGGAGCTGGCCTTTAAATTTGCAGTGACCAACATCAACCGGAACCGGACCTTAATGCCAAACACCACGTTGACTTACGACATCCAGAGAATAAACCTGTTTGACAGCTTCGAGGCGTCCAGGAGAGGTGAAGGATCATTTGGCGTTCTCGATCGCGTTCCGTCGTTCAAACCCTTTGGCCCTTTTCAGCCTGCGACCAGTTGGCGCTGGGTGTGGGGGCCGTGTTCGGGCCCTCGCACAGCTCGTCAGTGAGCGCCGTCCAGTCCATCTGCAACGCCCTGGAGGTCCCCCACATCCAGACCCGCTGGAAGCATCCGTCGGTGGACAACAGGGACAGCTTCTACATCAACCTCTACCCAGAGTACACCTCCTTGAGTCGAGCGGTGTTGGACATAGTGCAGTACTACAAGTGGAAAATGGTCACCGTGGTCTATGAGGACGCCACGGGTGAGTCACAAAGATGGCGGTCTCCCAAAAACGGGAGGATACGATATTGAATTTGTTCAATCAATTCACGAATACATGTGATCCATCCATCTTCTTCCGCTTATCCGAGGTCGGGTCGCAGGTGTAGCAGCCTAAGCAGGGAAGCCCAGACTTCCCTCTCCCCAGCCACTTCGTCTTGCTCTTCCCGGGGGATCCCGAGGAGCAGTGGCTTTACTTTGAGTTCCTCCCGGTTGACAGAGCTACTCACCCTATCTCTAAGGGAGAGCCCCGCCGTGAGGAAACTCATTTCGGCCGCTTGTACCCGTGATCTTATCCTTTCGGTCATAACCCAAAGCTCATGACCATAGGTGAGGATGGGAACGTAGATCGACCGGTAAATTGAGAGCTTTGCCTTCCGGCTCAGCTCCTTCTTCAGCACAACAGATCGGTACAACGTCCGCATTACTGAAGACGCCGCACCGATCCGCCTGTTGATCTCACGATCCACTCTTCCCCCACTCGTGAACAAGACTCCTACATGTGACCGGTGTTCCGAATTACAGTAACGAGTAATTTAACTAATTACTTCACGCCGTTAACGAGATGTGAGTGTAAGGTGGCACGCTACTTTGGATGTGGTCGTATGTCAACAAGACAATAGGAAGCACAGCAAGCTCAATACAGGAAGTGACTTTTTACTAATAAAAGCAACGCCAGACTAAAATGAAGTGATGGCAACATCACACAGCAAACAATACACACAATATACTACTACTACTACTGCGTGGGAATAATGAACAACAAACCAGTGATTTAATTGACATGCTTGCAACCTAACAATACCCCGTTAGTGGACAAGGAGACTAAAGCCATTTGCAATTCCGGTAGATAATGCGTGTGAATGCCCGATGTGCGCAAGCTGCCGAACCGCCGATGCGCATGAGCAGAACTGAAACGCTTGAATGTCCAGGGTGGAGTGTGTGGATGTTGGAACGGTTGAAATCGGTTAAGAAATGAGGGATATGGAGAGGTTTCTATACTGCCTATTAATTTTCAACAGGGGTAAATTCCTAGTAATCAGGGAATTTTCGTAAACATGCCAGCTTAAATGTCCAAGGTGAGTGGAATGTGTGGATTTTGGAACGGTTCCAATCGGTTGAGAAATGTGGGATATGGAGAGGTTTGTATGATGCCTATTCATTTTTAAGTGGGGGAAATTCCTGGTAATCAGGAAATTTTTGGGAACCAGGAAACCTGGTGGCTTGAATGTCCAGGGTAAGTGGAGTGTGTGGATGTTGCAACGGTTGAAATCGGTTAAGAAATGTGGGATATGGAGAGGTTTCTATACTGCCCACTAATTTTTCAAAAAGGGGGAAATTCCTGGTAATCATGGAATTTTCAAAACCTGGAAATATGCAGGCTTGAATGTCCAGGGTGAGTGGTGTGTGTGGATGTTGGAACGGTTCGAATCGGATGTGAAATGTGGGATACCGTATTTCCTTGAATTGCCGCCGGGCATGTAATATGCGCCTGCCTTGAATTACTGCCGGGTCAAACTCGCTTCGCAAAATAATTAGCGCATGCTTAGTATTACCGCCTGGTCAAACTCGTGACGTCACGAGTTACACTTCCCCTGTCATCATTTTCAAAATGGAGGAGGGTTATTTCAACAATTTGAAATCCCATAAAGGGAAGAAGATTAAGAGGTATTCAGTAGGATTTAAGGTCCAAGCTATATGCCAAAAAGAACAGTAAGCAGCTATGTTTTATTAATATACACGTACCACCTGTGGAGCCGACGGTCCGACAGACAGGCAGGGCACGCTAGCTGTAGCAGCCAACTGTAGCAGCCGTGCCCAAGATACCGGCGAGCGAGCGGAAGAGCGACCTGGACTGAGGTTTTATTGAAAAATAAACAAAGTCAAACTGCTCAAGCCATGTCCTTTCTTGGTGGTCCTGGGATAAAGAGATTACCCACGGAGCAGAACGAGAGGGGAAGTCGCCCACACCCGAGCTAACTGATAGCAGCGGTCTGATAGCAGTTTTCTGAGAGACTTTTTAAAACTGAAGAAAGATAAGGAATACTTCTTCTATAAACAAGTTATCGATGCTTTTGATCAGAAGGAGATGGCATGGATTTCATTTATAAGTCAAGGTAAGACCATTTTTCATTTATTTTTTATTTACCGGTAGCCTTTATAACCTGGTAAAATCCCATTGAGATCAAAGATCTCTTTTCCAAGAGAGACCTGGCCAAGAGGGCAGCAGCAAGGTTACATTAAAAACTGTAAACAACACATAAAACATCACATTTACAACATTAAAACTTGCTCATATGACATATGTGCATACGGACAAGGTAGACTGCAATCCTTTCACAGAAGCTTTAAACTCATTTAATATAACAAGGGTTTGAAGTTGAATATTCGATTGTAGGTTATTCCAGGCCTTCGGTGCTGAAAATAATAACCATAATAATGTTTTTTTTTAATTAAATTTGCTTTTCACGATGCTATCCTTACATCACACTCAATTTTTTACTGCATGCCTCGAATAAGCGCAGGAGTGAGAAGAGGTTTTAAATTAATTAGCGCTCCGGCAGCTATTCAAGGAAATACGGTATGCTTTTTGTGTTGTCTTTATTCGCACCGTCGCCTTTTGTTACATTCAAGTTTTCGGATCATTGTTGTGATTTACTTACCTTTTTTGAAGTAAAGAACTATTTACTCTTAATTCCATCTGCATCCTTGGGTTCCTCTGTTCCACTGTAAATTAGATTTTGACAGAATTGCCGAGTCATTATGAAACCCGCAGATGAGAATCAGATTCAGCTGGCCCTCAGAGCTCATGGCCAGCGCATAAGCGATCACAAGCAAGCTTTGTTAAACCTGACCACACTTGTGCAGGAGATGCATACAAGCATGTTTGTCCCTCACCCGCTCCCAGACTCTGAAGGTGCTCAACCGGAGGCTCCTTCTTACTCTATGCCCTCGACATCGGGTTTTCGTACCCGGGAGCCCAGCATACCACATCCGCCCAGGTATGGGGGGGACTTTGGACATTGCAGACTTTTTTTTATATCAATGCTCTTTAGTTTTTGCACAACAGCCTCACCCATACGCAACAGACTCCGCCCGTGTAGCATATGTATTAAGTTTACTGGCTGGAAGAGCAGCGAGCTGGGCTATGGAGGTGTGTGAGAGTAAACCCGGACTTAGTTCCAGCTTACCCGTATTTTCCGCTGAGTTGCGCAGCGTCTTTGATCACCCCGTGAGGGGATGAGAGGCAGGCAGCCGCCTCCTCGCTACACACCAGGGGTCCTCCTCTGTGGCGGACCACTCAATATCCTTCCGTATCCTGGCGGCGGAGAGTGGCTGGGGGGAGAGAGCTTTACAAGGAATATTCCTGGCTAGCCTTAGCTCCCGGATCCAAGACGAGCTGGCTGCCCGCGACGAGACCCAGACCCTCGAGGAGCTCATCTCGCTCGCCATCCGATTGGACAACCGCCTACGAGAGCGACATGCCCAGAGGGGGGTGGATCCTCCGTCCGCCAGATGGCAGTCATCAACCTGGTCCGCACGATCAACACCCAAGCCTCGAGTTTCGTCGTTTCCGCTCTCTGACTGTGGTGCCCCGGCAGAGGAGCTAGAGGAGGCCATTCCTATGCAGCTGGGTGGCAGTCGCCTGTCGTCTGCAGAGAGGAGCCGTCGGCTGAGGTTGCGGCTATGCCTGTACTGCTGAGCTGCGGAACACGTCGTTGTTTGCTGTCCTCCGTGGCCTACTGGGGGCCGTTTCACGTCCACCCGAGACCTTATGCAGGGTAGATTCCCAACTTCGCCGCCTGCTCCTGTGGTGACGTCTGCATCCTCTATGGTGGGAAGACTTCAAGTGGAAGGTACTCTGTCATGGGTGGGGGTTTCTTGTCCTATTAAGGCACTAATTGACTCAGGGGCTGATGAAAACATTATTGACAGTGGGCTTGTGGAGTTTTTAAATATTCCTTCTGTGTGTACTGAACGTATTAAGCATTTAAGTCACACCTTAAAACTCATTTGTATACTCTAGCCTTTAAATAGACCTCCTTTTTAGACCAGGTGATCTGCCGCTTCTTTTCTTTTTCTCCTCTGTCCCCCCCTCCCTTGTGGAGGGGGTCCAGTCCGATGACCATGGATGAAGTACTGGCTGTCCAGAGTCAAGACCCAGGATGGACCGTTCGTTGGGACCCAGGATGGACCGCTCGCCTGTGTATCAATTGGGGACATCTCTACGCTGCTGATCCGCCTCCGCTTGGGATGGTTTCCTGTGGACGGGACTCTCGCTGCTGTCTTGGATCCGCTTTGAACTGAACTCTCGCTGCTGTGTTGGAGCCACTATGGATTGAACTTTCACAGTATCATGTTAGACCCGCTCGACATCCATTGCCTTCGGTCTCCAAGGTTTCTCATAGTCATCATTGTCACTGGCGTCCCACTGGGTGTGAATTCTCCTTGCCCACTGGGTGTGAGTTTTCCTTGCCCTTATGTGGATTCTTCCGAGGATGTCGTAGTCGTAGTGGTTTGTACAGTCCTTTGAGACATTTGTGATTTAGGGCTATATAAATAAACATTGATTGATTGATTGATTGATTAAGAATGTTAGCTCACTTGATGGGCGTCACCTGGCTAATATTACTCATCAAACACACACCACATCCCTCCTTATTTCTGGTAATCACCGTGAGGAGGTTAATTTTCTGATGATGCCGTCTCGTTCAGCACCCGTAGTTCTTGGACTTCCATTGCTGCAACGTCACAGTCCCAGTATAGACTGGACCACACTTAAGTTACTATTTGGAGTATTTTTTCTCATAGCCTCTGTTTGCGCTCCACTTCGTCTCCCACTAAACCTGTGATTCTTCCGAGGCTTCAGCCCCCTAATCTTTCATTGATTTTTGACGAATATCACTCCCTTAGTGATGTTTTTTGTAAGGACCGGGCTACGTCGCTAAAGGGGGAAATTCCTGGTAATCAAGGAACTTTTGAGGATCGTGTAAAATGCTGGCTTGAATGTACAGGGTGAGTGGAGTGTGTCGATGTTGGAACGGTTCAAATCGGTTAAGAAATGTGGTACATGGTGAGGTTTGTATAATGCCCTTTAATTTTTTTTTTTTAATGGGGGAAATTCCTGGTAATTATGGGTAATCAGGGATTTTTTTAAACCGGGAGACATGCTGGCTTGATTGTCCAAGGTGAGTGGAGTGCGTGGAGATTCAAATCAGTTGATAAATGTGAGATATGGAGATATATGTATATCGCCTGTTCATTTTCAATGGGGGTAAATTCCTGGTAATTACAGATAATAAGGAAATTTTCCAAAGCGGGAAACCTGCTGGCTTGAATGTACAGTGTGATTGGAGTGTGTGGATGGCTGAGAAATGTGGGATGTGAAGATGTTTGTATATTGCCAATTCATTATCAATGGGGGGAAATTCCTGGTAATTCTGTGTAATCAGGGAAACCTGGTGGCTTGATTGGCAGGGGTCACCAACACGGTGCCCGCGGGCACCAGGTAGCCTGTAAGGACCAGATGAGTCGCCCGCTGGCCTGTTCTAAAAATAGCTCAAATAGCAGCACCTGCCAGTGAGCTGCTTCTATTTTTTGAATTGTATTTATTTACTAGCAAGCTGGTCTCGCTTTGCTCGACATTTTTAATTCTAAGAGAGACAAAACTCAAATAGAATTTGAAAATCCAAGAAAATATTTTAAAGACTTGGTCTTCACTTGTTTGAATAAATGCATTTATATTTTTACTTTACTTCTTATAACTTTCAGAAAGACAATTTTAGAGAAAAAATACAACCTTAAAAAGGATTTCAGGATTTTTAAACACATATACCTTTTTAACTTTTAAATTCCTTCCTCTTCTTTCCTGAAAGTTTAAATCAATGTTCAAGTATTTTTTTTTAATTGTAAAGAATAATAAATGATTTTTTATTCAATTCTTCATTTTAGCTGCAGTTTTTCCGATGAAGAATATTTATGAAATATTTTTTCAAACTTATTATGATTAAAATTCCCAAAAAATATTCTGGAAAATCTACAAAATCTGTAGAATCAAATTTAAATCTTATTTCAAAGTCTTTTGAGTTTCTTTTAAAATTTTTGTTCTGGAAAATCTAGAAGAAATAAGGATTTGTCTTTGTTAGAAATATAGCTTGGTCCAATTTGTCATATATTATAACAAAGTGCAGATTGGATTTTAACCTATTTAAAACATGTCATAAAAATTCTAAAATTAATCTTAATCAGGAAAAATTGCTAATGATGTTCCATAAATTACTTTTGAAATTTTTTCAAAAGCATTCAAATTAGCTAGTTTTTCTCTTCATTTTTTTTTTCAGTTGAATTTTGAATTTTAAAGAGTCAAAATTGAAGATAAACTATGTTTCAAAATTAAATTTTCATTTTTTTCGCGTTGAATTAAGTGTTTTTTTCATCATTTATTCTTGCCCAAAAACCTGCCGTAGAAGGAAAAAAAATGTACGACGGAATGACGGACAGAAATACCCTTTTTTTTTTTTTAATATATATTTTTATATATATATAAAGATTTATTTATTAAGGCAAATTGAGCAATTTGGCTATTTCAGGCAATTTATTTAAGTGTGTATCAAACTGGTAGCCCTTCACATTAATCAGTACCCAAGAAGTAGCTCTTAGTTTCAAAAAGGTTGGTGACCCCTGGTCTAGGGCGAGTGGGGTGTGTGGATGTTGGAACGGTTCTAATCAGATGTGAAATGTGGGATATGGAGAGGTTTGTATATTGCCCATTTATTTTCAATACAGGGAAATTCCTGGTAATCAGGACATTTTTGGGAACTGGGAAACATGGCTTGAATGTCAAGGATGAGTTGACTGTGTGGATGTTGGAACGGTTCAAATCGGTCAAGAAATGTGGGATATGAAGATGTTTGTATATTGCCCTTTCATTTTCAATGGGGAGTAAATTTCTGGTAATTACAGGTAATAAGAGATTTTTACAAACCGGTAAACCTGCTGGCTTAAATGTCCAGTATGATTAGAGTGTGTGGATGTTGGAACACTTCAAATCGGTTGAGAAATGTGGGATATGAAGATGTTTGTACAGTATATTGCCCTTTCATTATCAATGAAGGTAAATTCCTGGTAATTCTGGGTAATCAGGGAATTTTATAAACAGGGAAACCTGGTGGCTTGATTTTCCAGGTTGAGTGGAGTGTGTTGATGTTGGAACGGTTCCAACTGGATTTGAAATGTGGGATATGGAAAGGTTTGTATATTGCCCATTTATTTTCAATACGGGGTAATTCCTGGTAATCAGGACATTTTTGGGAACCAGGAAACATGCTGGCTTAAATTTCCAGGGTGAGTGGAGTGTGTGGATGATGGAACGGTTCAAATCAGTTGAGATTGTATTCAATCATTGTCAATAGGGAGAACATTACCAGAAAATGCGGGACAAAGGGAATTTTGGAAAAGGGACAATATGTTTTATATTGGAAGAGAAGTGTGTTTGGATGGTTGAAAGGTTGGAGTTGGGTAAAAAAAGGCATAACATGTAGAAAATGTTGGGGAATTGTAGAACTACAGTATATAAATATAATTCACTTCCCTATGAATACGTACGTCCATTAATTTGAACGAGGATTTCCTGGAAATTTGGCAATGTTTGAAAAACATAGATACTACCACAATTGCCATGGATTATATGAATGAGTCGGTGTTGGAACTTTTCCAATCGGTTGAAAAATGTTGACGTAGTAACAGTTTGAATTTACCCGCAAAACTGGGAATTCTGGGTAATCTGGGACACTTTTTTAAAATGGCGGATTAATAATAAGCGCTAACACAATCCAATGCAAAAACTCAACAGAGTAACTGCCCACAAACTACAAGTCCTAGCTCACAAATATAGCTGAGCTGATGCTGCTCTGTCTGGGCGCTGACGTCACATGTTGCTTAGCAACAGGCACCGCCTCTTAAAGGCACACGCTCTGCACTCATGAAACATCTCAACTGTGTATCCCAGATATTTTAAGTTGATTTTGTTTTTTTTAAGAAAGGCATTTAACTTCTGCCTCTCGTAATTATTTACGTTTATTAGAGAGTAGTTCAACTACTTTTTTGGCAAAGTAACAAATAACTATAATTAATAAATTTTGGGAAAAAACATTGCCTATTTTGTGTGTTTGCCATTAATTAAAGGAGTGAAGTGAATTATATTTATATAGCGCTTTTCTTTAGTGACTCAAAGCGCTTTTACATAGTGAAACCCAATATCTAAGTTACAGTTAAACCAGTGTGGGTGGCACTGGGAGCAGGTGGGTAAAGTGCCTTGCCCAAGGACAAAACGGCAGTGACTACGATGGCGGAAGCGGGGATCGAACCTGCAACCCTCAAGTTGCTGGCACGGTCGCTCTACCAACCGAGCTATACCGCCCCAGTATAGCTCTCTCTCTCTAAAGGAGAGGAGCCAGAGACGTGAAGCTTACTGAGTCAGGTCTACGTTTCGGTGTGGAGCAGTCAGCAGACTGAGCCTTTATGCTGCTGCAATTTTTTCAAGTCCAGGTGTGTTGATTGAGGATTGCCTCCGGCTGTGGAGGCACGTGTGTGGGCGTGTCCTGTGGTGCTTGCAGCGGAGCCTCTAGGTCAGGCCTGGGCAAATATTTTGCCTCGGGGGGCTAAATTTAGAGAAAAAAATGTGTCTGGGGGCCGGTATATCTGTTTTTTAGGAACACTAATACAAAACCTCCCAATCATGTCTGATTGAATGCTAAAAACGGTATGACAGACCGCCATTAAAAAGCGGAATGGAATTTTTAAAAAAAATACTGAATGAGAATATACATGAATGTGGGATTTACTATATTAACTAAGAACAATAAAACACTGAATATTGACAACATATGTACATCTCACCCCTTCTCGATCAATATATTTTACATTTAAACGAAACGCAACAAATATGCAACAAACACAGCAAAATATGAAAGTGAAGGGTAAAAAAGAACAAAACACATAATCTGATATATCTGATATATAACTAAGCTTTAAAACTTTGTTGTAAAAATCTGTGATTTAATTTACCATAGTAACTATTATATAATGTAAAAGCACAGATTCCAATCAATGAAATACTTTGTATAGTTCAAGACTTACGGTCATTAGAAAACATCACTTCACATCAAAATAGCAGCTACACTTTTCATCTTAAAGATCTAAAAAAATTATTTGGGAATGTGCGACGGGCCAGATTGAGAAGCTTAATTTGCTGAAGTCTGCTCTAGTGCTCCTGCCGAGGAGGGAGAAGCAGACTGCGTGTGCGCCGTAACAATAATAACAAAATTTTAAAAAGTGTTGTTATGAATTATTGACCTATTCAAGGCTACAATTACTTCACATCAATTATTCTACTTAAAAACATTTTTGAGGAAAAAATATTGCATGTTTTGTGTTCTTGCCATAAAAAACAGGGTTTTGGGGGGAAAAAAAGGCCATAAAACATATAAAAATAACTTTATATCGACAGATTTGAAGTTGAGCTACATATTTATTGCTCTGTTTATTGCAGTTCTGAGTGTTGCTGGGTCAGGTTTGGTTTTGGAATTGGATTGCATTGTTATGGTATTGCTGTGTAGTGGTTGGTTGGATTGAGAAAAAAAAATAAAAATAAAAAATAAAAAAATCGATTTTTTTCCAAAATGAGAATCGATTCTGAATCGCACGACGTATTCAAATCGATTTTTTCACACACCCTTAATATATATATATATATATATATATATATATATATAGATATATATATATATATATATATATATATATATACATATATATATATATATATATATATATATATATATATCTATATATATATATATATATATATATATATATATATATATACATGCATACATACATACATATATATATATAATATAAATGTTTTGTATATTATATCGTATAGTATTTTATTCGTCAAAATGTATTTAGTAAGAAAAATAACATACTTTATTGAGGCTTATTATTTCCAGGCCTTGAGTGTTTATTTTCATTTTAAGAAAAACATTTTGTGATGTATGGTAATGAGTGCGGGTTGAAAATGTACTTCCTGCTTTTATGCCCCAAACCGGAAGTAAAACTGTCCATAGCGTTTAACTTGAATGGATGCTTCATTCATCACTCCAAGCAACGTTTGTAAGTTTTTGTCATGCCTGTAATTTAGTTTTAAGTTTGATCATGTTTGTTTTGTTTTTGGACTCTTGTTTCCCGTTTTACACTTCCTGGTTTTGTTTGTTTCCATAGTAACCCATTAGTTTCCACCTGGTCTCCAAGTCACGCCCAGCCCTCAGTCCCACACCTTTTTCTAATCATCATAGCTGCTATTTATACCATTCGGTTTCTATCCTCGTCCTGGGAACTTTGCTATTTGCTTTCTGCCTTCATGCCTGCTATTGCATTGCCTACATATGCCACTCATTCTCCATGCCCACGATCACCTGCCACGCACCTTGCTATTCTTGCCTCCTGTTTTTGGTCACAGTAAGTGTTTTGTTTTAGTTCTTTATAGTCATGCCATCTTGCTGTTTCTGTTCATAGTTCATTCATCCTATCGTGCTAGTGTTTTTGTTTCCTGTTTGTATTTTGTAGTCTAGTAATATACCTCCTTGTGAGCGCCCTTTGTTTTGATTATTTTTGTATTTAGTGTATTAATAAATTATCATGTACCTGAATTCACGCCTGGCTCGTCCTGTTATCCCTCTGCGTCGAAGGAGCAAATCCAATCCATGTCATAGTCCTGACAGTTTTTCAATATAACTAAAACAATTAAACTGTGACGTCTTTCTGGCATCGTAGTGACAAATTGTTCTCTCGTGGGTGCAGCGTAGGATACAATACAGCGTGAGGGTAAGGATAATGATTTATTAATATTACAAAACAAGCTACGAAGAAAAAACACTTGCACAAGGCACTAAAGACAAAAAAAACAGAACTAGCGTGGAAGCTAGAATGAACAAAAAGCGCTAGTATGTAAACTAGGGACAAGCAAACAAACAAAATAGCATGGAAGCTAATCGTAAAACAAAAAGTATTTTACCACAATGGGGAAATGCGACGTCATCTGTTGCGTGAAGCAAACAAAAGTCCGAGGACGAAAGGCAAACATAGACAGGCATATATAGGGGCAGAAATCATCAGGGGCAGGTGCGCGTGATCAAAAACAAGGAACAGGTGACACTAAATGCGTAACTAGGCAACCGAAACAAACCAGGAAGTGCCACCGGGAACTAAAGACGTCAAATACAAAACAGGCTGTGATAACAAAACAGAAACAAGACAGAACATGTCATGGTCCAAGACGTGGACCATGACATAAACGTCCCATGTATGATGTCTGTAGGAGTGTTTACATGCATATTTGTCGCGCTATTGTCATGTGATCAAGCTAGTGTCGTTAGCATTAGCTAATATGCCAACACCTTGTGTTAGCATTTTTAACTTACAATGGCATTATTTTTGTATCGTTTCACTTCCACAAATTCCTCAGTAAATTCCCCAAAACGTCATCGTGTAGTTATATAATATAGATTTTTTGTATATCGTATAGTATTATTTTTGTCAAAACGCATTTAGTAAGAAAAATGACATACTTTATTGACACTTATTATTTCCAGGCTTTGAGTATTTATTTTAATTTAAATACATTTTTTTTGTAATGTATGATAATGAGTGCGGGTTGAAAATGTACTTCCTGCTTTAATGCCCTAAACTGGAAGTAAAACCATCTATAGCGTTTCTTCTCGTATGGATTCTTCATCTATCACTCCAAGGAAGGTTTGTAAGTTTTACAATATAACTAAAACTTACTGACTAAATTGTCCCATGTGTGATGTCTGTAGGAGTGTTTTCATGCATATTTGTACCTTCTATCCTAATGTAATCAAGCTAGCGTTGCTAATATGCTAACAGATTTACAAGTGTTTGTGTTAGTATTATTAAATTACAATGGCAATATTTTTGTATTGTTTCACTTTCACAAATTCCTCAGTAAATTCCCCAAAACGTCACCGTGGAGTTATTATATGTATAATATCATTTTTTTGTATGTTACATCGTATAGTATGTTTTGGTCAAAACGCATTTTGTAAGAAAAATAACATACTTTATTGAGGCTTATTATTTACTGTCCTTGACTATTTATTTCCATTTAAATACTTTTTTTTGTAATGTATTATAATGAGTGCGTGTTGAAAATGTACTTCCTGACCTATGTAAGCGTCAATATATACCTTGATGTTGCAGAAAAAAGACCATATATTTTTTTAACCGATTTCCGAACTCTAAATGGGTGAATTTTGGCGAATTAAACGCCTTTCTATTATTTGCTCTCGGGGCGATGACGTCAAAACGAGACGTCACCTAGGTAGTCAACGCATTTTTCTCAAACACATCACACGTAGCAAGTCAAATCAGCTATGTTATTTTCCGTTTTTTCTACTGTTTTCCGGTACCTTGGAGACATCATGCCTCGTCGGTGTGTTGTCGAAAGGGTGTAACAACACGATCAGGGACGGATTCAAGTTGATTTACGTAGAATGTGCATTGATTAGCATGGTATGCTAATAGTTGCTAACATGCTATTTAGGCTAGCTGTATGTAGGTATTGCATCGTTATGCCTCATTTGTATATTTGCATTCAGCCTTTCCCTCCATCCACATTTAATGCCAAACAAACACTTACCAATCGACAGATTTAAGTTTCTCCAGTGTCATGAAATGCGAAAGTCCCTCGCACATTTTACTGGCGATGCTACGATAGACATGGCACAGAGATGAATGGATACCCTGCGACACTCAAAGCAGATGCATTTCCAACGATAAAGTCAACTAAATCACAAAGGTGAGTTTTGTTGATGTTATTGACTTATGTGCTAATCAGACATATTTGGTCGCGGCATGACTGCCAGCTAATCGATGCTAACATGCTATTCAGGCTAGCTGTATCTACATTTGTAGCTGTATTTCCATCCAGCGTTTCCCTCCACCCACATTTAATGCCAAACAAACACTTACCAATCGACGGATTGAAGTTGCTCCAGTGTTATTGCGAAAGTCCCGATCGTTTGGTCTGCACATTTTACTGGCGATGCTAAGGCAGACATGGCCGAATAGCGTCAATAGCTATTTGCTAGCTAGTTTTTTCTTCAATTTCGTTTTCGCTATCTGCCTCCATACGCCAACCATCCGTTTCAATACATGCGTAATCTGTTGAATCGCTTAAGCCGCTGAAATCCGAGTCTGAATCCGAGCTAATGTCGCTATATCTTGGTGTGGTATCCGCCATGTTGTTTGTATTGGCATCACTGGATGACGTCACAGGAAAATGGACGGTGGCTTCACAGATAGCAAAAATCAGGCACTTTAAAGCCTTTTTTCGGGATATTCCGGGATGGGTAAAATTTAAAAAAAAACTTCAAAAAATAAAATAAGCCACTGGGAACTGATTTTTATTGGTTTTAACCCTTCTGAAATTGTGATAATGTTCCCCTTTAATGCCCTAAACCGGAAGTAAAAAACGTCCATAGCGTTTTTACTCGTATGGATTCTTCATTCATCACTCCAAACAAGGTTTGTAAGTTTTACAATATAACTAAAACAATTCTTCCTGACTAAAGTGTCCCATGTGTGTAGGAGTGTTTTCATGCATATTTGTACCTGCTATTGTAATGAGTTTGACAGCCGTGCCCATGAGACCTGTTTGTGTTCCAGGTCTGATTCGCCTGCAAGAGCTGATCAAAGCGCCGTCCAGGTACAGCATCAAGATCAAGATCCGCCAGCTGCCGATGGGAAGCAAAGACGCGCGGCCGCTCCTGAAGGAGATGAAGAAGGGCAAGGAGTTCTACGTCATCTTCGACTGCTCCTATCAGACCTCGGCTGACGTGCTCAAGCAGGTCACCCACTCAACATTACTCCCTTCCTCCTTGGCTTACTGTGGGCAAGATTAGTCCGCCTCTCGTCCCCTTCAGAAATCCTGTTTGTACCCAAATCCCAGCAGAGCGACACGCACACGCCTTCGGCGGCACAATCTGCACGCACGCTCGCTTCAATGAGTGCGTCTTTTGACCTCTTGTGACCCCTGTAGATCCTGTCCATGGGGATGATGACGGAATATTATCACTTCTTCTTCACCACTCTGGTAAGGAACCGCCAAAACCACGGCACAGTCCTTTTTAAAGCAACCTAAGGCACATGACAATTTTAGATACGTGCTTCCTGCCGGAGATGCAAAGATTACATTTCGTACTATAAAGCGCACCTGTGTATAAGCCACACCCACTCAATTAGAGAAATCAACATATGTTCCATATATTAGCCGCACTGGCTGCAGGTATACAGTGGGGCAAAAAAGTATTTAGTCAGCCACCGATTGTGCAAGTTCTCCCACTTAAAATGATGACAGAGGTCTGTAATTTTCATCATAGGTACACTTCAACTGTGAGAGACAGAATGTGAAAAAAAATCCAGAAATTTTACATTGTAGGAATTTTAAAGAATTTATTTGTAAATTATGGTGGAAAATAAGTATTTGGTCAATAACAAAAATTCTACTCAATACTTTGTCATATAACCTTTGTTGGCATAAACAGAGGTCAAACGATTACTTTAGGTCTTTACCAGGTTTGCACACACAGTCGCTGGTATTTTGGCCCATTCCTCTATGCAGATCTTCTCGAGAGCAGTGATGTTTTGGGACTGTCGCCGAGCAACACGGACTTTCAACTCCCTCCACAGATTTTCTATGGGGTTGAGGTCTGGAGACTGGCTAGGCCTCTCCAGGACTTTCAAATGCTTCTTACGGAGCCACTCCTTTGTTGCCCGGATCATTGTCATGCTGGAAGACCCAGCCACGTTTCATCTTCAAAGCTCTCACTGATGGAAGGAGGTTTTGTCTCAAAATCTCACGATACATGGCCCCATTCATTCTTTCCTTAACACGGATCAGTCGTCCTGTCCCCTTAGCAGAAAAACAGCCCCAAAGCATGATGTTTCCACCCCCATGCTTCACAGTATGTTTGTGTTCTTGGGATGCAACTCACTATTCTTCTTCCTCCAAACACGACGAGTTGAGTTTATACCAAAAAGTTATATTTTGGTTTCATCTGACCACATGACATTCTCCCAATCCTCTGCTGTATCATCCATGTGCTCTCTGGCAAACTTCAGACGGGCCTGGACATGCACTGGGTTAAGCCAGGGGACACGTCTGGCATTGCAGGATTTGATTCCCTGTCGGTGTAGTGTGTTACTGATAGTAACCTTTGTTACTTTGGTTCCAGCTCTCTGCAGGTCATTCACCAGGTCCCCCGTGTGGTTCTGGGATTTTTGCTCACCGTTCTCATGATCATTTTGACCCCATGGGATGAGATCTTGCATGGAGCCCCAGATCGAGGGAGATTATCAGTGGTCTTTAATTTTCTGATAATTTCTCCCACAGTTGAATTTTTCACACCAACCTGCTTGCCTATTGTAGATTCACTCTTCCCAGTCTGGTGCAGGTCTACAATTCTTTTCCTGGTGTCCTTCGACAGCTCTTTGGTCTTGGCCATAGTGGAGTTTGGAGTCTGACTGTTTGAGGCTGTGGACAGGTGTCTTTTATACAGATAACGAGTTCAAACAGGTTCCATTAATACAGGTAACGAGTGGAGGACAGAAGAGCTTCTTAAAGAATAAGTTACAGGTCTGTTTGAAGTGACCAAATACTTGTTTTACACCATAATTTACAAATACATTCTTTAAAATTCCTACAATGTGAATTTTTGGATTTTTTTTTTCACATTCTATCTCTTACAGTTGAAGTGTACCTATGATGAAAATTACAGACCTCTGTCATCATTTTAAGTGGGAGAACTTGAGCAATCGGTGGCTGACTAAATACTTTTTTGCCCCACTGTATATGTTGTTAAATGACTTATTTACACAGAAATATTCATTTACTCACCTTAATTGTTTCCAAACGGTGTTTTTAACAGGGCAGTAAAACCGCTGATCAAACTAAACAGAACTCATGGTCATGACCCCACTAGCTGCGCAAGCTAACTCTCCAATCAGCAAAACAGACTCAATAACACCACAGTGACATTTTGGGGAATTTACTGAGGAATTTGTGAAACTGAAACAATACAAAAAGAATGCCATTGTAAGTTGATCATACTAACACAGACACTCGTAAACATGTGAGCAACGTAGCATATTAGCTAATGCTAACAACGCTAGCTTGATTACATTAAAATAGCACGTACAAATATGCATGAAAACACTCCTACAGACATCACACATGGGACGCTTTAGCAAGTAAGAATTGTTTTAGTTATATTGTAAAACTTACAAACATTGCTTGGAGTGATAAGTGAAGGATCCATATGAGTAGGAACGCTATGGACGGCGGTAAGACAGAACAGCACTTTTACTTCCGGTTCAAAGTTCTTTAAAAAGAAGGGCAAAGTAGCACCCGCAGGGTGCAAACTCGTCCAAAAGATGGCGGCACAGCACAATGAATAACACACATTTTCAGTTTTGTTGCTTTGTCCATCCATCCATCCATCATCTACCGCTTATCCGAGGTCGGGTCGCGGGGGCAGCAGCCTAAGCAGGGAAGCCCAGACTTCCCTATCTCCAGCCACTTCGTCTAGCTCTTCCCGGGGGATCCCGAGCCGTTCCCAGGCCAGCCGGGAGACATAGTCTTCCCAACGTGTCCTGGGTCTTCCCCGTGGCCTCCTACCAGCTGGACGTGCCCTAAACACATCCCTAGGGAGGCGTTCGGGTGCCATCCTGACCAGATGCCCGAACCACTTCATCTGGCTCCTCTCGATGTGGAGGAGCAGCGGCTTTACGTTGAGCTCCTCCCGGATGGCAGAGCTTCTCACCCTATCTCTAAGGGAGCGCCCCGCCACCCGGCGGAGGAAACTCATTTCGGCCGCTTGTACCCGTGATCTTATCCTTTCGGTCATGACCCAAAGCTCATGACCATAGGTGAGGATGGGAACGTAGATCGACCGGTAAATTGAGAGCTTTGCCTTCCGGCTCAGCTCCTTCTTCACCACAACGGATCGATACAACGTCCGCATTACTGAAGACGCCGCACCGATCCGCCTGTCGATCTCACGATCCACTCTTCCCCCACTCGTGAACAAGACTCCTAGGTACTTGAACTCCTCCACTTGGGGCAGGGTCTCCTCCCCAACCCGGAGATGGCACTCCACCCTTTTCCGGGCGAGAACCATGGACTCGGACTTGGAGGTGCTGATTCTCATTCCGGTCGCTTCACACTCGGCTGCGAACCGATCCAGTGAGAGCTGAAGATCCCGGCCAGATGAAGCCATCAGGACTACATCATCTGCAAAAAGCAGAGACCTAATCCCATGGCCACCAAACCGGAACCCCTCAACGCCTTGGCTGCGCCTAGAAATTCTGTCCATAAAAGTTATGAACAGAATCGGTGACAAAGGACAGCCTTGGCGGAGTCCAACCCTCACTGGAAATGTGTCCGACTTACTGCCAGCAATGCGGACCAAGCTCTGACACTGATCGTACAGGGAGCGGACTGCCACAATAAGACAGTCCGATACCCCATACTCTCTGAGCACTCCCCACAGGACTTCCCGAGGGACACGGTCGAATGCCTTCTCCAAGTCCACAAAGCACATGTAGACTGGTTGGGCAAACTCCCATGCACCCTCAAGAACCCTGCCGAGAGTATAGAGCTGGTCCACAGTTCCACGACCAGGACGAAAACCACACTGTTCCTCCTGAATCCGAGGTTCGACTATCCGGCGAAGCCTCCTCTCCAGTACACCTGAATAAACCTTACCGGGAAGGCTGAGGAGTGTGATCCCACGATAGTTGGAACACACCCTCCGGTCCCCCTTCTTAAAGAGAGGGACCACCACCCCGGTCTGCCAATCCAGAGGTACCGCCCCCGATGTCCACGCGATGCTGCAGAGTCTTGTCAACCAAGACAGCCCCACAGCATCCAGAGCCTTAAGGAACTCCGGGCGGGTCTCATCCACCCCCGGGGCCTTGCCGCCGAGGAGCTTTTTAACTACCTCAGCGACCTCAGCCCCAGAAATAGGAGAGTCCACTACAGATTCCCCAGGCACTGCTTCCTCAGAGAAAGACGTGTTGGTGGGATTGAGGAGGTCTTCGAAGTATTCCCTCCACCGGTCCACAACATCCGCAGTCGAAGTCAGCAGAACACCATCCGCACCATACACGGTGTTGATAGTGCACTGCTTCCCCTTCCTGAGGCGGCGTATGGTGGTCCAGAATCGCTTCGAAGCCGTCCGGAAGTCGTTTTCCATGGCTTCCCCGAACTCTTCCCATGTCCGAGTTTTTGCCTCCGCGACCGCTGAAGCCGCAAACCGCTTGGCCCGTCGGTACCCGTCCACTGCCTCCGGAATCCTATGAGCCAAAAGAACCCGATAGGACTCCTTCTTCAGCTTGACGGCATCCCTCACTGCTGGTGTCCACCAACGGGTTCTGGGATTACCGCCACGACAGGCACCAACAACCTTGCGGCCACAGCTCCAATCAGCCGCCTCGACAATAGAGGTTCAGAACATGGTCCACTCGGACTTAATGTCCCGCACCTCCCTCGTGACATGTTCAAAGTTCTCCCGGAGGTGTGAATTGAAACTCTCTCTGACAGGAGACTCTGCCAGACGTTCCCAGCAGACCCTCACAATGCGCTTGGGCCTGCCAGGTCTGTCCGGCATCCTCCCCCACCATCGTAGCCAACTCACCACCAGGTGGTGATCGGTAGAAAGCTCCGCCCCTCTCTTCACCCGAGTGTCCAAAACATGAGGCCGCAAATCCGATGACACAACTACAAAGTCGATCATAGAACTGCGGCCTAGGGTGTCCTGGTGCCAAGTGCACATATGGACACCCTTATGTTTGAACATGGTGTTTGTTATGGACAAACTGTGACGAGCACAGAAGTCCAATAACAAAACACCACTCGGGTTTAGATCCGGGCGACCATTCTTCCCAATCACGCCTCTCCAGGTTTCACTGTCGTTGCCAACATGAGCGTTGAAGTCTCCCAGTAGGACAAGGGAACCACCCGGAGGAGCACTTTCCAGTACTCCCTCGAGTGTACCCAAAAAGGGTGGGTATTCTGAACTGCTGTTTGGTGCGTAAGCACAAACAACAGTCAGGACCCGCCCCCCCACCCGAAGGCGAAGGGAAGCTACCCTCTCGTCCACTAGGTTGAACTCAAACGTGCAGGCTTTGAGCCGGGGGGCAACGAGAATTGCCACCCCAGCCCGTCGCCTCTCACTGCCGGCAACGCCAGAGTGGAAGAGGGTCCAGTCCCTCTCGAGAGAACTAGTTCCAGAGCCCTTGCTGTGCGTCGAGGTGAGTCCGACTATATCCAGCCGGAACTTCTCTACCTCGCGCACTAGCTCAGGCTCCTTCCCCCCCAGTGAGGTGACGTTCCACGTCCCAAGAGCTAGCTTCTGTAGCCGAGGATCGGACAGCCAAGTGCCCTGCCTTCGGCTGCCCACTTTGTTGCTTTGTTTATTTTAAAACTGTTTGTATTATGCTCGCCAGCAAAGAAAAATCCATATATTAGCCGCACTGAACTACAAACCGCAGGTATATATGTTGTGAAATGCGGTATTAACTCAGAAATATTTCTTTTCACATGCATTAATAGTTTCCAAACGGTGTCTGTAACAGGGCAGTAAAACGGCTGATCAAACAAAATAAAAGTCATGATCATTGACCCACTAGCTGCGCAAGCTAGCTCTCCAATCAGCTAAACAGACTTAATAACTCCACGTTAACATTTTGGTAATGCTAACAATTAACTTACAATAGCACGTACAAATATGCATAAAAACACTCCTACAGACATCACACATGGGACACTATAGTAAGTAAGAGTTGTTTTAGTTATATTGTAAAACTTACAAACGTTGCTTGGAGCGACGAATGAATGATCCAGAAGAGTAGAAACGCTATGGACAGCGAAAATGCAGTCCGGCACAGCAGGAATTTTATACAACAGCTGCAGTGTGCGAACTTGTCCGAAAGATGGCACCATAGCACAAACAATAACACACCTATTCAGTGTTTTTGCTTTGTTTTTTTCTCTAAAACTATTTGTATAATTGTCGTGAGTGAACAAAAATCCATATAGAAGCCACACCCACTAAATTGTAGAAGTCAAAATGTTTTTCCATATATAAGCCGCACCAGACTATAAGACGCAGATATATATATTGTGAAATGAGTTATTTACACAGAAATATTTATTTCCATACCTTAACTGTTTCCAAACGGCATCTGTAACAGGGCAGTAAAACGAATGATCAAACAAAACAGAAGTCATGGTCATGGAGCTATTTAGCTAAACAGACTCAATAACTCCATGGTGACGTTTTGATGAATTCACTGATGAATTTGTGAAAGTGAAACGATACAAAAATAATGCCGTTGTAAGTTAAATATACTAACACAGACATTATTAGCTAATGCTAACGACACTAGCTTGATTACATTAGGATAGCACGTACAGAGGGCCACGTGTAAGAGTGAGTAATATAAATGTATCAGGATCACACGTTATCGACATTTTTAAAAATACCTGTAGATTTTACAGTAAACAAAGAAAATGGCAGCGTAGACTGTGTTTACACTGCAGGCCAAAGAACATTAAAGTGGATTTTAAGATTACCATGCTAATTTATTTGCTAATTGTACAGGTGTACACACTTTGTAGGTACACACCTCAGTCCTATTTTCGTACTTGATTCATGTTAATGTTAGCATCCTAACATTTAAAAAATATTTTTTTAGGTACACACCTTAGAGTTACATATTCTGGTACTTGACGCATTTTACAGTTAGCATTTTGGCATTCTATCTTTTTTAGATAATTTAACAGGTCTACACTTCACTGTCCTATATATTTGTATTATACTCATTTTAAATGTAAGCATGCTATTTTTGGCCTATTAGCATAGTACTGTTAGCATGCATTTTTTGGGGGGGATAATTTAAGCTGGTATACACTTAAGTGTCATATATATTTTGTATTTCACTCATTTTAACTGTAAGCATGCTGTTTTTGGCATGTTAGCATTGTACTGGTAGTATGCTAGCTTTTTTAGAAAATTGAGCAGGAATACACATTAGTGTCATATTTTTCTGTATTTCACTCATATTAATTGTAAGCTTGTTAATTTTCGCATGTTAGCATAGTACTGTTAGCATGCTAACCTTTTAAGATAATTTAGCAGGTATACACTTCAGTCATATATCAATCAATCAATCAATGTTTACTTATATAGCCCTAAATCACTAGTGTCTCAAAGGGCTGCACAAACCACCACGACATCCTCGGTAGGCCCACATAAGGGCAAGGAAAACTCACACCCAGTGGGACATCGGTGACAATAATGACCCAGTGGGACGTCGGTGACAATGATGACTATGAGAACCTTAGAGAGGAGGAAAGCAATGGATGTCGAGCGGGTCTAACATGATACTGTGAGAGTTCAATCCACAATGGATCCAACACAGTCGCGAGAGTCCAGTCCAAAGCGGATCCAACACAGCAGCGAGAGTCCTGTTCACAGCGGAGCCAGCAGGAAACCATCACAAGCGGAGGCGGATCAGCAGCGCAGAGATGTCCCCAGCCGATACACAGGCAAGCAGTACATGGCCACCGGATCGGACCGGACCCCCTCCACAAGGGAGAGTGGGACATAGAAGAAAAAGAAAAGAAACGGCAGATCAACTGGTCTAAAAAGGGAGTCTATTTAAAGGCTAGAGTATACAAATGAGTTTTAAGGTGAGACTTAAATGCTTCTACTGAGGTGGCATCTCGAACTGTTACCGGGAGGGCATTCCAGAGTACTGGAGCCCGAACGGAAAACGCTCTATAGCCCGCAGACTTTTTCTGGGCTTTGGGAATCACTAATAAGCCGGAGTCCTTTGAACGCAGATTTCTTGCCGGGACATATGGTACAATACAATCGGCAAGATAGGATGGAGCTAGACCGTGTAGTATTTTATACGTAAGTAGTAAAACCTTAAAGTCACATCTTAAGTGCACAGGAAGCCAGTGCAGGTGAGCCAGTACAGGCGTAATGTGATCAAACTTTCTTGTTCTTGTCAAAAGTCTAGCAACCGCATTTTGTACCAACTGTAATCTTTTAATGCTAGACATGGGGAGACCCGAAAAGAATACGTTACAGTAGTCGAGACGAGACGTAACAAACGCATGGATAATGATCTCAGCGTCTTTAGTGGACAGAATGGAGCGAATTTTAGCGATATTACGGAGATGAAAGAAGGCCGTTTTAGTAACGCTTTTAATGTGTGCCTCAAAGGAGAGAGTTGGGTCGAAGATAATACCCAGATTCTTTACCGTGTCGCCTTGTTTAATTATTTGGTTGTCAAATGTTAGAGTTGTATTATTAAATAGAGTTCGGTGTCTAGCAGGACCGATAATCAGCATTTCCGTTTTTTTGGCGTTGAGTTGCAAAAAGTTAGCGGACATCCATTGTTTAATTTCATTAAGACACGCCTCCAGCTGACTACAGTCCGGCGTGTTGGTCAGCTTTAGGGGCATGTAGAGTTGGGTGTCATCAGCATAACAGTGAAAGCTAATACCGTATTTGCGTATGATGTCACCTAGCGGCAGCATGTAGATGCTGAAGAGTGCAGGGCCAAGGACCGAACTCTGGGGAACTCCACACGTTACCTTAACGTAGTCCGAGGTCACATTGTTATGGGAGACACACTGCATCCTATCAGTAAGATAAGAGTTAAACCAAGACATGGCTAAGTCTGACATACCAATTCGTGTTTTGATACGTTCTAATAAAATATTATGATCGACGGTATCGAAAGCAGCGCTAAGATCGAGGAGCAGCAACATAGATGACGCATCAGAATCCATCGTTAGCAATAGATCATTAGTCATTTTTGCGAGGGCTGTCTCCGTGGAGTGATTTGCCCTGAAACCGGATTGAAAGGTTTCACATAGATTGTTAGACGCTAAGTGTTCATTTAACTGCTCCGCAACAATTTTTTCAAGGATTTTTGAAATAAAGGGAAGGTGAGACACCGGTCGGTAGTTTACCATGAGGTCAGGATCGAGGTTAGGTCTTTTAAGAAGAGGATGAATAACCGCTTTTTTGAATACTAGGGGAACAGTGCCCGAGGAAAGTGATAAGTTTATAATATTTAGCACTGATGGACCTAATAATACAAAGAGCTCCTTGATCAGTTTCCCAGGAAGAGGGTCAAGTAAACATGTTGTTTGTTTTATTCCATTTACACGTTGTAACAATTCCTCTAATGTTATTTTCCTCAAAACGAATATATGTTTTATATTTCACTGATGTTAACTGTACGCATGCTATTTTTGGCATGTTAACATGGTACTAGTAGTATGCTAGCTTTTTTAGAGAATTTAGCAGTATACACTTCAGTGTCATATATGTTTGTATTTCCCTGATTTTAAATGTAACCATGCTATTTTTGGCATGTTAGCATAGTACTGGTAGCATGCTAGCTTTTTTAGATAATTTAGCAGGCATACACTTCAGTGTCATATATGTTTGTATTTCACTCATTTTATATGTAAGCATGCTATTTTCCGCATGTTAGCATAGTATTGTTAGCATGTTAGCTTTTTTAGATAATTTAGCAGGTATACATTTCAGTGTTATATATGTTTGTATTTCACTCATTTTAAATGTCAGCATGCTATTTTTTGCATGTTAGCATTGTACTGGTAGCATGCTAGCTTTTTTAGATAATTTAGCAGGTATACACTTTAGTGTCATTTTGTTTATATTTGACTTATTTCAAATGTAAGAATGCTATTTTTCGCATGTTAGCATAGTACTGTTAGCATGCCAACCTTTTTAGATATTTTAGCAGGTATACACTTCAATGTCATATATTTTTTGTATTACACTCATTTTAATGTAAGCATGTTAGCATAGTACTGTTAGCATGCTAACCTTTTTAGATAATTGAACAGGTAAACACTTCAGTTTGGTATGTTAGCATGCTAGTTCTTTTTTACAGAATTGTGCTAAAAGTGAGGCTGCGTTTCCGCAGGACTTGTTTGCGCTGGACCTGGAGCCGTACCGCTACAGCGGCGTCAACATGACAGGCTTCCGGCTGCTCAACATCGACAACCCCCAGGTGGCCTCGGTGGTGGAGCGCTGGTCCATGGAGCGACTGCAGGCTCCTTCCAAGGCTGAGACGGGAATGATGGAGGGCATGATGACGGTAAGATTCGGGAGCTCCAACACTGACATGATAACAAGCGCGTTCAAAAAAGGGGCCGGCTTTGGGTACGGAAGGACGGTGAGATTGTTGTCTTTTCTATGAGTCAAGTGGAGCCAGTGTCCTCACAGACGCCCGTCTTTGGGTCTGGAAAGACGGCAAAACGGTCATCTTTTCCACAAGTGGAGCCATTGCCGTCACAGACACCCGTCTTTGGGTATGGAAGGACAGCAAAACTGTTGTCTTTTCTACGAGTCAAGTGGAGCCATCTCCGTCACGTTTGGGTCTGGAAGGACGACAAAACGGTTGTCTTTTCCACAAGTAAATGGAGCCATCGCCGTCACAGACGCCCATCTTTGGGTATGGAAGGACAGCAAAACGGTCGTCATTTCCACAAGTAAATGGAGCCATCGCCGTCACAGATGTTCGCCTTGGGTATGGAAGGACGGCAAAACTGTAGTCTTTTCGACAAGTCAAGTGGAGCCATCGCCGTCACATCTTTGGGTCTGGAAGGGCAGCAAAACGGTCGTCATTTCCACAAGTCAAGTGGAGCCATCGCCGTCACAGATGTTCGCCTTGGGTATGGAAGGACGGCAAAACTGTTGTCTTGTCCACGAGTCAAGTAGAGCCATCGCCGTCACAGACGGCCGTCTTGGGCTATGGAAGGACGGAAAAACGGTCACCTTTTCAACAAGTCAAGTGGAGCCATCGCTGCCACAGATGCCCGCCTTTGGGTATGGAAGGATGGCAAATCTCCAGACGTTCCACGGTGTTGCCGTTCGGTAGCTGTAACTGGCAGCCCTGGTTTTATTTGGACACAACAACTTCCCCTTAACACGTGATCACGCAGGGGTTAGCAAGATCTGTAAAGGTCTGCGCTATTTCCCTGCACCATGGACCATCCGTGGCGGCACCGTTCAGCTGCCGTTACACATCCTGTGGAAATCCGGGGTCAGAAGACGTTTTGTTTCTCATCATCCAGTTACGTTCGATTCAATGCCTTAATAAATAACTACAATGCAGTCTTGTTGGACGCTGGGAAGTAATGCCTTTCCAGGATTTGGCCTCTAGACTTGGTGATACTAATCGTAACTGGAGTGAGAAAAAACGTATCTGACAAATGAGGAACACATCCGCTAATGTTCGACAAGTATTTTGGGTCAAAGGATGCCAGACTTTGGTACATCAATTCTGGCAAAACGGAAACTCTGATCATTGCTCCCGACGAACAGATCCTCCTGATCAATCCCAATGAACTGGACTTTCACATGAAGTCTGGACCCGGGGCGACCACTCCTTATGCATCAGTTGGTGACGTCTCCGCGCACTGACTTGTCTACATTCAAGAAGATCCCCTGCTGGTCCTCCAATAGACGGGACTTTCTCATGAAGTCTGGACCCAGGATGACCACTCCTTTAGCATCAGTCGGTGACGTCTGCGCCCTGACTTGTCTACATGCAAGATGATCTGCTGCTGGCCCCACTATGGACTGGAATCTCACAATATTAACTGTATCCACTGGGCATCCATTCCACCGGTCACCCAGGGGGGATCCCCACATCTGCAGTCCCTTCCAAGGTTTCTCATTGTTCCCACTGGGTTGAGTTTTTTCTTGCCCTGATGTGGGATCTGAGCTGAGGATGGCGTTGTGGCTTTTAGACATTTGTGACTAAGGGCAACTTTGATTGATTGATTGATCAAGAACTCCCTCGGTGCTCTGGGTGCATCTGTCAAAAAACAGCCTCAGAAACCTGAGGCTTGTGCTCGTTTAGTCGATGTCTTTGGAGGGTCACTGTCATCAACTGACCAAAAACTGCTGAGAAATATATCTAAAGTCAATCAATGTTTATTTATATAGCCCTAAATCACAAGTGTCTCAAAAGGCTACACAAGCCACAACTACATCTTGGGTTCAGATCCCACATCAGGGCAAGGAAAAACTCAACCCAGTGTGATGACATTGAGAAACCTTGGAAAGGGCCGCATTAAGGACCCCCCCAACCCCAGGGCGACCGGTGCATTGGCCGTCAAGTGGATCTAGCATAATATTAGCCTGTAAGAAAGAGAGAAATTTGTTGTCAAAATCGTATCTCAAACGCGTTCATCTGGTCTCGTACTCGTACTGACCATTTTATTTAACTCTAAGGAGACTTCAGACTGGACAGAATGCGGTTTCCAGACGTTTGACTGGTGCACCCAGAACAGCCCACGTGACCCCCCCCACTCTATCCAGTTGTCCAGTCAAATTCTGCAGAGTTGAACATTCTAGTCCTGACTTTCCGTGCTCTGAATGGTGGACCCCTCAGTACAAGTACTGGACTTGTGTTCGATCAGGGTCTTCGCAGGGTCAAAAACTGGTTTTATCACCTGAGAAAAATCTCTACAGTGAGAAATTTGTTGTCAAAATCGAATCTCAAAAGAATCATCTCATCTGGCATTGACTATTGTAATTCTGTGTTCGCTTGTTTCAACAATTCAACTCCAAAGAGACTTCAGACTGTACCGAATGTGGCTGCGAGACTTTCGACCGGTGGACCCAGAGCAACCCACGTTACCCCCGTTTTATCAAGTCTCTATTGGCATCCAGTCAAATCCTGCATTGGGTTTTAGATTTTAGTCATGACTTTGCATTTCTAAGGCCCCTCTGTATATTGCTGATTGGTTTTCCATAGCCTTCGGTCTCCGGGCCATGGTCTCCGAAGAAACCCAATGACTCATTTTAAAACCCAGGGAGACCTGGCATGTAGCCCCCAGACTCTGATATGACTTGCAGCAGTCCTTCTGTGAACTTCACTGTTTTGACCCTTTTAAAAAACATTTGAAGACTCCCTTTTTCAGCAAATCTTTTAGTCAACTGACTTTTTAACGAGTTATGACGTGAACTACACATACAAAAGCAGTGAAGTTGTCAAGTTGTGTAAATGGTAGATAAAAAGAGAATACATTGATTTGTAAATTGTTTATAAACTTATGTTCAATTGAGTAGACTGCACAGACAAGATGTTTAATGTTCACACTGAGAAACTTTGTTATTTTTTGCAAATAATCATTAACTTATGATTTTTAATGGCAGCAACACATTGCAAAAAAGTTGTCAGAGGGGCATTTTTACCACTGTGTTACATGTCCTTTCCTTTTAACAACACTCAGTAAACGTTTCGGAACTGAGGAGACACATTTTTGATGTGGAATTCTTTCCCATTCTTGCTTGATGTACAGCTTAAGTTGTTCAACAGTCTCCCTTCTGCTATTTTAGGCTTCATATCGCACCACACATTTTCAATCGTAGACAGGTCTGGACTACAGGCAGGCCAATCTAGTACCTGCAGTCTTTTACTATGAAACTACGTGGATTGGCATTGTCTTGCTAAAATAAGCAGGGGCGTCCATGATAACGTTGCTTGGAAGGTCCAAACCTGTATGTACCTTTCAGCATTAATGGTGCCTTCACAGATGTGTAAGTTACCCATGCCTTGGGCACTAATACACCCCCATACCATCACAGATGCTGGCTTTTCCACTTTGCACCTAGAACAGTCCGGATGTTTTTTTTCCTCTTTGTTCTGGAGGGCACAACGTCAAAAGTTTCCAAAAACAATTTGCAATGTGGACTCGTCAGACCACAGAACATTTTTCAACATTGCATCAGTCCATCTTAGATGAGCTCGGGCCCAGCGAAGCTGGCAGCGTTTCTAGGTGTTGTTGATAAATGACTTTGGCTTTGCATAGTAGAGTTTTAACTTGCACTTACAGATGTAGCAACAAACTGTAGTTACTGACAGTGGTTTTCTAAGGTGTTCCTGAGCCCATGTTGTGATATCCTTTACACACTGATATCACTTTTTGATTCAGCACCACCTGAGGGATCAAAGATCCATAATATCATGCTGCTTACGTGCAGTGATTTCTCAAGATTCCCTGAACCTTTTGATGATATTACGGCGCATAGATGGTGAAATCCTTAAATTCCTTGCAATAGCTGGTTGAGAAATGTTGTTCTTAAAAAATGTGCTTAGGCATTTGTTGATAAAGTGGTGACCCTCGCCCCATCCTTGTTTGTGATTGACTGAGCATTTCATGGAAGCTGCTTTTATACCCAATCATGGCACCCACCTGTTCCCAATTCGCCTGTTTACCTGTGGGATGTTCCAAATAAGTGTTTGATGAGCATCCCTCAACTTTCTCAGTCTTTTTTTTGCCACTTGTGCCAGCTTTTTTGCAACATGTTGCAGACATCTAACTCCATTTGAGCTAATATTTACAAAAAATAAATAAAAAATTCTCTCAATGTGAACATTAAATATATTGTATTTGCAGTCTATTTAATTGAATATAAGTTGAAAAGGATTTGCAAATCATTGTATTCTCTTTTTATTTACCATTTACACAACCTGACAACTTCACTGCATTTTGGCTTTTGAAGAAGGCGATAGAGTCCATGGACATTTTGAGCGAGTTAGGACGTGACCTACTTACATAGATGGAGTGCATAAACAATCAGGTTGCATATTTGTCCAGTCCAGGATCTTGTTAAGCAGCTCATTTCATTTCCATGTTTACTTGTTTATCCATATTTGATGAGGGTCATTAAAAGCTTCTCGGTTCTTGGAATTAGAACGTAAACATCGTTAGCCCGCATGGTAATGTTGTGAAACGAGGCACAGGGAAAGTCGCAAACAGCAGATCTATTCCGGGAAACCCCTTCCATCCATCCATTTCTACCGCTTATTCCCTTGTGGGGCCGCTGGTGCCTATCTCAGCTACAATCGGGCGGAAGGTGATATACACCCTGGACAAGTCGCCACCTCATCGCAGGGCCTATTCCGGGAAACGCAACCTTTAATTTGGCGCTCCTGTCTGCGATTGTGTGACACTTACTGCGATTTCCTGTGACCGAAGTGCGGGCGAGTGCTAAAGGAGGCGTGTCTTTGCAGACGGAGGCGTCGCTGATGTACGACGCCGTCTACATGGTGGCGGCGGCCTCGCAACGGGCCGCCCAGATCACCGTCAGCTCGCTCCAGTGTCACCGCCACAAGCCCTGGCGCTTCGGAGCACGCTTCATGAACATGCTGAGAGACGTGAGTTGGTGTTCTCCTACCCCCCTTGCACCCGCTCCACTGTTTGGGACCAACACACATTCATCCATCCATCCATCCAACCAACATATGAAATCACATCAACCATGCATGTGTCATTTTCTAAACCCTTGTTTAATCACAAAGCTCAGAAGTGCACAATAGCGTGTTAGCACTGATTAGCACTGAATTGATTAACGTGGACCCCGACTTAAACAAGTTGAAAACTTATTCGGCTGTTACCATTTAGCGGTCAATTGTACATTTGGGACGCATAATGATGCGTGAAGTTGCCACCCCAGGATGCTACAGGACTCGGACTAGGAGTGATAGCAGGTAAGAGCTTGTTTTAATATAAAACTGACAAAATAACACTTGACAAAAGGCAAAGACGTGCCTACGCACGGGAAGCTAAATGCTAATAGTTAGCAAGAGTCAAGTTCAAAGTGTCCAAAGTAGCGCGTGCCGAGCGCGCGGAAGCTAAGACAGGACTTAGCAAGGTAAATACAAAACAGGAATACCAAACGTAACTGTTGCATGGAGCAAACAAAACATCCAGACAGAACTAAGGTAGCAGGCCGGTTTAAATACTAACACAATAATCAAAAACAGGTGTGCGTCAGAAAGTAAGTGCAGGTAGAGCAAATGAACTCGCCATGGTGACAAATACAAACAAGGAAGTGCGCAAACAAATGGATCGGAAGAGTCCAAAAAATTATCAAAACACAAAAAAGGGACTCAAACATTGAGTAAAGATGTGATCCGGGAACCGGATCACAACAATATATACTGTGCTGTGCAATCTACTAATAAACGTTTCAATCTATCAAACATGCTAACATTAAATTTCAACATTGTTAGAGGCTAAAATAATCACAGAAAAAAAACTAAATGATCAAACTTTTAGGGATTGGAACAGGAGGACACAATTAGCAACTCTAGCACAGTTAAGTGAGCTAAATGCTGACATTACATTTGAACATCATGCTAGGTTAGCATGTTGAAGAAATACTGAATGATCAAACTTTTAGGGAGTGGAACAGGAGAACTAAATTAGCAGATCTAGCGTAGCTAGGTGAGTGACATGCTAACATTACATTTTAACATCATGCTAGGTTAGCATATTGCTGAAGGAAAACTAATCAATAAAACCTTTAGGGAGTGGAGTAGGAGGATACAGTTAGCAAAACTGGCATAGCTTTATAAGCTACATGCTAACATTACATCTTTACATCATGCTAGGTTAGCATATTTGTTTAAGAAACAAAAGTATCAAACTTTTAGGGGGTGGGACAGTAGCACATAAATGTCTGCAACACTGGCATATCCTTGTGAGCAACATGCAAACATTACATCTTTATATCATGCGAGGTTAGCATATTGCCTAGAGCCTGTTCATAAACAGGCTTTAGGGAAACATATTATTTTAGTTACTTTTGGGGTTTTTAAATGTATTCTTAATTGTGTTTTATATAGAGAATGTTTTATTATTATTTTAGGTATTTTCCATCCATTTTTTACCGATTATTCCCTTTGTGGTCGTGGGGGGCGCTGGTGCCTATCTCAGCTACAATCGGGCGGAAGGCGGGGTACACCCTGGACAAGTCGCCGCTTCATCGCAGGGCCAACACAGATAGACAGACAACATTCACACTCACATTCACACACTAGGGCCAATTTAGTGTTGCCAATCAACCTATCCCATTTTACCTTTTTGTTTTTTGCACTATTTTTATGCATTTTTAAGTTTGTTTTACATTGAGAATGTTCTGGACTTATTTCTAATCTCTGATCTTTCTGTTGTAACCTGCACAGCCCTTTGGGGCAGTAGTTGGTTTTGAAATTGTGCGATATGAATAAATCAAGCTCAACTTTGACCTGGAACATCAAAAGAACTCCAAAGTCGGTACACCTCGTTGCTGTTCTGTTTGGGCCGAGGTACATTTTTGCACAGAACTGAACCCAAAAGACTTCACAGGTTCTTGAAATAGCGCGTAAATAAATGAAAATATTCTGGCTGGTACATGTCTTTGCGGAGTGTGCACAGCAGGGCTTTCCCCAAATGCCACACCTTAAAGATGAGGGTCTTTTACGTGGAAAGCCTAAGCAGAGAATCCCAGACTTCCCTCTCCCCAGCTCCTTCGCCCAGCTCTTCCCTGGGGGATCCTGAGGCGTTCCCAGGCATAGTCTCTCCAAGGTGTCCGAGGTCTTCCTTGTGGCCTACTAACACTCGGACGTGCCCTAAACCCCGTCCCAGGGAGGCGTCTGAGGGGGGGCGTCCGAGGGGGGCGTATGACCAGATGCCTGAGCCACCTCTTCTGGCGCCTCCCGATGGTCTAGAGTTGCACCACAAATTCGACCACCTAAAAACGTTAAACCACCACCGTAAGCAAGAGGGACAAGATTGTCTGGAGTTTGGCGGTAAGACCAAAGTGCTGCCCACGCGGCCGCTTCCCCCTGAAACCTTGGCTCTGGCAGCTTGGGCAGAGGGACGGCGTCTTCTCCAACCACGGCCCCGCTTTGCACTCGAACCTCCCGATGGTCTAGAGATGCACCACAAATTCGGCCACCTAAAAACGTTAACCCACCACCGTAAGCAAGAGGGACAAGATTGTCTGGAGTTTGGCGGTAAGACCAAAGTGCTGCCCACGCGGCCGCTTCCCCCTGAAACCTTGGCTCTGGCAGCTTGGGCAGAGGGACGGCGTCTTCTCCAACCACGGCCCCGCTTTGCACTCCAGCCGGACAGACCCAATCCCTCCCTTACCCCAATCCTTCCAACATGTTGTTCACCTACAAGACCTTCAGAAAATTGGAGACTGTGGTGGAGATTGCTCTAAGACTGCAAGGGAAGTTCCCTAGAATGTACCGATCCGTTCTACAAACCCCGTTTCCATATGAGTTGGGAAATTGTGTTAGATGTAAATATATGATTTGCAAATCCTTTTCAACCCATCCTCAATTGAATGCACTACAAATAATTAACTTAGAATTTCCTGGCTGCAACATGTCCCAAAGTAGTTGGGAAAGGGCATGTTCACCACTGTGTTACATCACCTTTTCTTTTAACAACACTCAATAAATGTTTGGGAACTGAGGAAACTAATTGTTGACGCTTTGAAAGTGGAATTCTTTCCCATTCTTCTTTTATGTAGAGCTTCAGTTGTTCAACAGTCCGGGGTCTCCGCTGTCGTATTTTACGCTTCATAATCGCCACACATTTTCGATGGGAGACAGTTCAGGACTGCAGGCGGGCCAGGAAAGTACCTGCACTCTTTTTTTACGAAGCCACGCTGTTGTAACACGCCCTGAATGTGGCTTGGCATCGTCTTGCTGAAATAAGCAGGGGCTTCCATGAAAAAGATGGCGCTTAAATGGCAGCATATGTTGCTCCAAAACCTGTATGTACCTTTCAGCATTAATGGTGCCTTTACAGATGTGTAAGTTACCCAGGCCTTGGGCAATAATGCACCCCCATACCATCACAGATGCTGGCTTTTGAACTTTGCGTCGATGACAGTCTGGATGGTTCGCTTCCCCTTTGGTCCAGATGACACAATGTCGAGTATTTCCAAAAACAATATGAAATGTGGACTCGTCAGACCAAAGAGCACTTTCCACTTTGCATCAGTCCATCTTAGATGATCTCGGGCCCAGAGAAGCCGGTGGCGTTTCTGGATGTTGTTGATAAATGGCTTTCGCTTTGCATAGTAGAGCTTTAACTTCCACTTACAGATGTAGCGACCAACTGTATTTAGTGACAGTGGTTTTCTGAAGTGTTCCTGAGCCCATGTGATGATATCCTTTAGAGATTGATGTCGGTTTTTGATACAGTGCTGTCTGTTGGACCGAAGGTCACAGACATTCTATGTTGGTTTCCGGCCATGCCGCTTACGTGGAGTGATTTCTCCAGATTCTCTGAATCTTTTGATGGTATTATGGACCGTAGATGTTGAAATCCTTAAATTTCTTGTAGTTGCACTTTGAGAAACGTTGTTCTTAAACTGTTTGACTATTTGATCACGCAGTTGTGGACAAAGGGGTGTACCTCGCCCCATTCTTTCTTGTGAAAGACTGAGCATTTTTTGCGAAGCTGTTTTTATAGCCAATCATGGCACCCACCTGTTCCCAATTAGCCTGCACACCTGTGGAATGTTCTAACTAAGTGTTTGATGAGCATTCCTCAACTTTATCAGTATTTATTGCCACCTTTCCCAACTTCTTTGTCACGTGTTGCTGGCATCAAATTATAAAGTTAATGATTATTTGCACAAAAAGAAAATGTTTATCAGTTTGAACATCAAATATGTTGTCTTTGTGGCATATTCAACTGAATATGGGTTGAAAAGGATTTGCAAATCATTGTATTCCGTTTATATTTACATCTAACACAATTCACCAACTCATATGGAAATGGGGTTTGTAGTAAAGATGGAGCTGAGTCAGAAGGCAAAGCTCTCAATTTACCAGTTGATCCACATCCCCGTCCTCACTTATGGTCATGAGCTTTGGTTTGTGACTGCAAGGAAAAGATCACGGGTACAAGCGCCCGGAAAGGAGTTTCCTCCGTCGGGTGGCGGGTCTCTCCCTTAGAGATAAGGTGAGAAGCTCTGAGAGTAAAGCACTCCTCCACATCGAGAGGAGCCAGATGAGGTGGTTTGGGCATTGGGTCAGGATGCATCCCTGGGGAGGTGTCTGACCGGTAGGAAACCACGGGGACTATGTCTCCTCGCAGGAACGCCTCGGGATCCCCAAGGAAGAGCTGGACAAAGTGGTCGGGGAGCGGGAAGTCAAGGCCTCTTTGCTTAGGCTGCTGCCCCCACGACCCGTCATCGGTTAAGTGGAAGAAGATGGATGGATGGTGTTTACATTTCACTGACTACATTTGGATTTTGTTCAGAATCTGCTACTTTGGCCACAGCTGACGCCACGTTCTTTCTCAAACCATTGGCTTTGTCCCATCCCCGAGGTTACGAACAATGCAGCTAATGGATTTACACGACTCCGCCCATAAAGCCTTCTAAAATAAAATCCAAAAAACACCAGCAATACTCCATTTACATGTGGTGACCGTAATATGACCAAGTATTAGCCATATTGTTATTATAAGCGCTAACGCTGAGGGACTACTTTTAGCTGTGCATTGTTTGTCGAAAGCTAATTAGCTTATTCTGCTATATTTACATATTGAGCTGCTGCATGGCTTCTGAGTTGGTGTAAGTTAATTGTAGATTATAAATCAAGCCTCTGACCTGGATCGTAAAAGGTTGTGGACACAAAACCCACAAGTTGTTCAACTTTGAAATCCGACACCGGACATGGTGAGAATGACACGAAAATACGTGTTTTGGGGCTTTTTATTAACCTTCATGAGGATGATGATGAATTGTTGATGTAAAAGGGAAGATATAAATATCCCATCAGTCTCTATCCCAGTGACAGCAGACATTGTAAAGTAAGCGATTTTTTTTTATGTTAATAGTTTGTATATCTTGTGTAGTGAAGTGAAGTGAATTATATTTATATAGCGCTTTTCTCTAGTGACTCAAAGCGTAGCATTTAGCAATACCGCTACCTGCTAGATCTTTAAGTCATCCTACTTGTATTCAGGCTCAAAAAAATAAGTTTCTGGCTCATCATTTGTCCCAAAGTAGTCTTTGTTGTCTCTCATCAACTCTGCCATGATTAGTAGTCTCGTTGTTGTTGTTGAATGGAAAGTGAACGTTGTGAAATGAATACTTAAAATTATCAAAATACAAAAATATTACATGTTATTATGAATATTACTACATGATATATATATACTTACATCATGTATATATTACATGTTATAATGAATGTCACTACATTACATATATACTTACATCATGTACAGTATATATTACGTGTTATTATGAATGTTATTACATTAAATTACATTAAATGTTATTACAGTAAATATACACTTACATCATGTATATATTACATGTTATTATGAATGTTATTACATTAAATTACATTAAATATTACATTAAATATACACTTACATCATGTATATATTACATGTTATTATGAATGTTACTACATTACATATATACCTATATCATGTATATATTACATGTTGTTATGAATGTTATTATATTATATTACATTAAATGTTATTACAGTAAATATATTCTTACATCATGTATATATTACATGTTATTATGAATGTTACTACATTACATATATACTTATCAATCAATCAATCAATGTTTATTTATATAGCCCTAAATCACAAATGTCTCAAAGGACTGTACAAACCATTACGACTACGACATCCTCGGAAGAACCCACAAAAGGGCAAGGAAAACTCACACCTAGTGGGCAGGGAGAATATATATATATATATTACATGCTATTATGAATGTTTATATATTTTTATCATATATTGCTGCCTTTGCACCGGTCAATCTTTACTTTTGTATGCACATTAAATCAACAAAAAAATATGACTTTGGAGTAATGTTCACAGACTCTAGAATATGATTCTGTATTAAATGGAATGGTTTTCCGTGTTAGGACCATAATTTCGGTCCTAACTTGTTCACCGGTCTTTATATGGACGGTACTTGTCGTTGTTGATGTCTCAAGAAGGGTAGAAATACAAGAACACACACACACACACTAAGAGGCCTCTGTCACTGTTCACGGCCTTTAATGTAGTTCCTCCATAATTCATTTCCCAAATACTTGTTTGCCAAGGCTTCTATTGGATTTAGCATTTCAGTGTATGTCGGTTTAAAAAGAATAAATGGAGATTCACTGGTGGTGTTTTCTGCTCTCCGGTGGCACACCCCCACAGGCCCAGTGGAACGGCTTAACGGGACAAATAATCATCAACAAGACTGACGGCCTACGGAAAGATTTTGATTTGGACGTGATCAGCCTCAAGGAGGACGGCTTGGAGAAGGTGAACCATCTGACCCACTTTTAATTTTTTTTTTTCTGCTAGTTTGGAAAGTCCCTAGATACACTATATTGTTAAAAGTATTTGGTCACGGCAGACATGAACTTGAAGTGCCATCCCATTCCTAACCCATAGGGTTCAATATGATGAGGGTCCACCTTTTGCAGCTGTTACAGCTTCAACTCTTCTGGGAAGGCTGTCCACAAGGAGTGTGTTTATAGGAATTTTCCACCATTCTTCCAAAAGCGCATTGGTGAGGTCACACACTGATGTTGGTGGAAAAGGCCTGGCTCTTAGTCTCTGTTCATGCACCAGTGCACAAAGCAAGGTCCATAAAGACATGGAGGACAGAGTCTGGTGTTAATGAACTTGACTGGCCTGCACATAGTCCTGACCTGAACCCAATTCAACACTTTTGGGATAGACAGATAGATAGACAGACAGACAGACAGACAGATAGTACTTTCTATGTAATTCATCCCAAAAGTGTTCTATTGGGTTCAGGTCAGGACTCTGTGCAGGCCAGTCAAGTTTATCCACACCAGACTCCGTCATCCATGTCTTTAAGGACCTAGCTTTGTGCACTGATGCACAGTCATGTTGGAAGAGGAAGGGGCCAGCTCCAAACTGTCCCCACAAGGTTGGGAGCATGGAATTATCCAAAATGTTTTAATCTCCTGGAGCATTCAAAGTTCCTTTCACTGGAACCAAAGGATGCCAATCTGCAACATAATAACTCCCCCACCAAATTTCACACTGGGCACAATGCAGTCCGAAATGTAGCGTTCTCCTGGCAACCTCCGAACCCAGACTGGTCCGTCAGATTGCCAGATGGAAAAGCGTGATTCACCACTCCAGAGAAGGCGTCTCCACTGCTTTGGAGTCCAGTGGCGACGTGCTTTACACCACTGCATCCCACGCTTTGCATTGGACTTGGTGATGTATGGCTGAGATTCAGCTGCTCGGCCATGGAAACCCATACCATGAAGCTCTCTGCGTACTGTACGTGGGCTAATTGGAAGGTCGCGTGAAGTTTGGAGCTGTGCAGAAAGTCTTTGCACGATGCGCTTCAGTCAGTTTACGTGGCTTACCACTTGGCGGCTGAGTTGCTGTTGTTCCCAAACTCTTCACATTTCTTATAATAAAGCCGACAGTTGACTTTGGAATATTTAGGAGCGAGGAAATTTCACGACTGAATTTGATGCAAAGGTGGCATCCTATGCTGGAAATCACTGAGAGCGGCCCATTCTTTCACAAATGTTTGTAGAAACAGTCTCCATGCCTAAGTGCTTGATTTTGATTAGGACACCTGATTCTCATCATTTGGATGGCCGGCCAAATACCTTTGGCAATATAGTGCATCTTTAAAATGTGTCCCTGCGGAAATGCAACATTTGCATGAGTAAAGAAAAGGGATTCCTAGCACCAATTGCTTGCCAGTTCATTATGCTACCTTTCCACCCATGCTACCTATTTAAAAGTGCTCTTTCTTTATTGTTTCTGCAAGATAATCGCGGGCAACAATCGCCTGAATAAAGTGTGGAAAAAGGTCTGTACTTTAGCTGCCCCAAGCAGACTAAAGGAATAGTAACACTGTTTACTAATCGGCTCTCCTCTGTAATTGTCCTTCTCTCTCCCCGATGTGTGCGCTCTCTCAACTGTTGTGACTTGTTTTGGTTTGCTTTTTTCACCCCTTTTTGGACATCCCGCCCGTTTTGTGTGTTCATCACGACCACAACGCCGCTCGATATGATCGCCAGTTGTCAATTCTATCTTCACAGATTGGCGTGTGGAACTCCCAAACCGGCCTTAATTTAACAGAGAACAACAAGGACAAGTCCACCAACGTGACCGACTCCATGGCCAACAGGACCCTCATCGTCACCACTATTCTGGTACTACCACTATTCTGGTACTGCTAAAACCACACTCTGCAGTCAGGATGTCACAACCTGGCGTATTTTATAGAAAAATACATGATTAGGCACGATGAAACAAGTCTTAAAAGAACTACAAACCCTGTTTCCATATGAGTTGGGAAATTGTGTTAGATGTAAATATAAACGGAATACAATGATTTGCACATTCTTTTCAACCCATATTCAATTGAATGCACTACATAGACAACATATTTGATGTTCAAACTCATAAAGTTTTTTTTTTTTTTCGCAAATACTAATTAACTCGGAATTTCATGGCTGCAACACGTGCCGAGGTAGTTGGGAAAGGGCATGTTCACCACTGTGTTATATCACCTTTTCTTTTAACAACACTCAATAAACGTTTGGGAACTGAGGAAACTAATTGTTGAAGCTTTGAAAATGGAATTCTTTCCCATTCTTGCTTTATGTACAGCTTTAGTCGTTCAACAGTCCGGGGTCTCCGCTGTCGTATTTTACGCTTCATAATGCGCCACACATTTTCGATGGGAGACATGTCTGGACTGCAGGCGGGCCAGGAAAGTACCCGCACTCTTTTACTACGAAGCCACGCTGTTGTAACACGTGGCTTGGCATTATTTTGCTGAAATAAGCAGGGGCGTCCATTATAACTTTGCTTGGATGACAACATATGTTGCTCCAAAACCTGTATGGACCATTCAGCATTAATGGTGCCTTCACAGATGTGTAAGTTACCCATGCCTTGGGCACTAATACACCCCCATACCATCACAGATGCTGGCTTTTGAATTTTGCGCCTATAACAATCCGGATGGTTATTTTTCTCTTTGTTCCTGAGGACAGCACGTCCACAGTTTCCAAATATAATTTGAAATGTGGATTCGTCAGACCACAGAACACTTTTCTACTTTGCATCAGTCCATCTTAGCCGGCGGCGTTACTAGGTGGTGTTGATAAATGGCTTTTGCTTTGCATAATAGAGTTTTATCTTGCACTTACAGATGTAGCAACCAACTGTAGTTAGTGACAGTGGTTTTATGAAGTGTTCCTGAGCTCATGTGGTGATATCCTTTACACACTGATGTTGGTTTTTGATGCAGTACCACCTGAGGGGTCAAAGGTCCGTAATATCATCGCTTATGTGCAGTGATTTCTCCAGATTCTCTGAACTTTTTGATGATTTTACGGACCATAGATGGTAAAATCCCTAAACTCCTTGCAATAGCTCATTGAGAAATGTTGTTCTTAAACTGCTCGACAATTTGCTTACAAATTGGTGACCCTCGCCCCATCCTTGTTTGTGAATTACTTAGCATTTCATGGAAGCTGCTTTTATACCCAATCATGGCACCCACCTGTTCCCAATTAGCCTGTACACCTGTGGGATGTTCCAAATAAGTGTTTGATGAGCATTCCTCAACTTAATCAGTATTTTTTGCCACCTTTCCCAACTTCTTTGTCACGTGTTGCTGGCATCAAAATCTAAAGTTAATGATTTGCACAAAAAAAATTTTTATCCATTTGAACATCAAATAGATTAGATTAGATAGATAGTACTTTATTTATTCCGTCAGGAGAGTTCCTTCAGGAAAATTACAATTTTCAGCCCAATCCCATTCAAGATCAGACAAACATTACAGGGAGACAGAACAGGATCGCTGACGGGTCTGCCGGCTTCCAGCGCCCCTTACAAAAAAGATGACATACAGGTTAACATGTGGGGCGGGGGGAAGAAAAGAATAGAAGATTAAAATAAAATTTAAAAAAATCGGTCTTAGCCTGGGCCCTGGAGTGGGGGTGCAGACTGAGGCCAAGGGAAAAAAATAAAAAAAATAAAAAATAAAAAACAAATAAATAAATAAAACAACAACAACTCATAGCCATAGTACACATCCCTCTTACATGTGTGTAAGAGGGAAACATCAAACATCAAAGAACACAGAGGACATTAAAGACATTAAAGCAGCAGATACAAGCAGACACCATGAATTGATTAACGTGGACCCCGACTTAAACAAGTTGAAAAACTTATTCGGGTGTTACCATTTAGTGGTCAATTGTACGGAATATGTACTGTACTGTGCAATCTACTAATAAAAGTATCAATCAATCAATCAAACACTTCTACATACAGCTATGGATAAAAAGTAAAAGAAACATATCCACTGTGGTGGCCTCTGCGGTGTTCCACGACATTGTTCGCTGGGGAGGAGGGAGCATGGCCAGAGACAGAAGCAGACCCAACAAAGCAACCAAGACAGCCGACTCCACTCTCGGCCAATGTCCAGTCCGCATGGATGAGCGAGGAAACGTCTAAGGTGACTGATGTGTCCGACACCTGCTCACCCAGTCGAGACACCGCGAAGCCTCTCCGTCCCAGTAGCTCAGTGCTAGCTCCGCAGCCCTGTCCCCTCACCCGCATCTCCTCCAGTCCCTCCAAACAGACTCTGGTGTAGCAGAGACCCAGCAGCTGGTCTCCATGGCCAAAAGGCTCCCGGGAGGCAGATCCAAAAGTCCACAAAAAAAGCACCACAGAGGTCACGAAAGTGCCACCCCTTGTCACACAGTCCCAAATGGTCCCGGACCAAAATGCAAAAAAATATAATAACACATGAAAACAAGAGGGAAACACAAAAGGATGACACAAGAGCACAGAGCTCCTGCCTACAGCAGCCACTACAGCAGCGCCATCTTGGGAAAAAAAAAAATATATGTTGTCTTTGTAGCATATTCAACTGAATATGGGTTGAAAATGATTTGCAAATCATTGTAGTCTGTTTATATTTACATCTAACACAATTTCCCAACTCATATGGAAACGGGGTTTGTACTAAGTATCTAGGGCAGTAGTTCTTAACAACGGTTCAATCGAACCCTAAGGGTTCGGTGAGTGGGCCTCAGGGGCTCGGTGGAGCCTCCACTCAAGCCCCACCTGACTCATGGTGTACATAAAAACTTCTCCCTGTCGGCATATTAGGAATATGGCAACAGCAGAACCTAAACTGATTTGCAGGTGTGTAATTTGTTACGAGTTCAGGCACTGTGTTGGTTTTGTTCTTTGAACAAGGTGAGGTTTATGCACGGTTGTACACCAGTAAAAGATCATATAACTTTGTCTTGAATTTGAAATTGTTTTTATTTTTCACTCATTAGGTGGATGCGCATATGAAACTGGTGGGGTTCAGTACCTCCAACAAGGTTAAGAACCACTGATCTAGGGATTTGGGTCGTCCTGATACCAACATGTTGGTACCGGCACCAAAATGCATTTCGATACTATGACACTTTTTTAAATAAAGGGCATCACAAAAAATGTCATTATTGGTTTTATTTAAAAAAAAAAAAACTTAGGGCACATAAAACATATGTTTATTATTGCAATTTAGCCCTTAAATAAAATAGTGAACATACTAGACATGTCTTTTTGTAGTAAGTTCAAGTTAAAGGACCAATGATTGTCACACACACACTAGGTGTGGTGAAATTTGTCCTCTGCAGCAGCTGTGCCACGCTCAGGAATCATTTATGGTGATTTAACCCCCAATTCCAACCCTTGATGCTGAGTGCCAAGCAGGGAGGTAATGGGTCCCATTTTTTTATAGTCTTTGGTATGACTCACAACCTACCGATCTCAGGGCGGACACTCTAGCCACTAGGCCACTGAGTAGGTAAACAAACAAATGCTAACTCGTCTGCTGACGTATGCAGTAACATATTGTGTCATTTATCATTCTATTATTTTCTCTACATTATAAAGGACTAGCTGTAAAAAGGGATTATTAATCCACTTGTTCATTTACTATTAATATCTGCTTAATTTCTCTTTTAACGTGTTCAATCTACAGTATTGTTAAAAATTAATAATCACTTTTTCTTCTGTTGTTTGATACTTTACCTTAGTTTCGGGATGAGACCACAAATTTAGGTATCGATCCGATGCCAAGTACAAACCCCGTTTCCATATGAGTTGGGAAATTGTGTTAGATGTAAATATAAACTGAATACAATGATTTGCAAATCCTTTTCAACCCATATTCAGTTGAATGCACTACAAAGACAAGATATTTGGTGTTCAAACTCAACTTAATTTTTTTTTTGCAAATAATAATTAACTTGGAATTTCATGGCTGCAACACGTGCCAAAGTAGTTGGGAAAGGGCATGTTCACCACTGTGTTACATCACCTTTTCTTTTAACAACACTCAATAAACGTTTGGGAACTGAGGAAAGTAATTGTTGAAGCTTTGAAAGTGGAATTCTTTCCCATTCTTGTTTTATGTAGAGCTTCAGTCGTTCTACAGTCCGGGGTCTCCGCTGTCGTATTTTAAGCTTCATAATGCGCTACACATTTTCGACTGGAGACAGGTCTGTACTGCAGGCAGGCCAGGAAAGTACCCGCACTCTTTCACTATGAAACCATGCTGTTGTAACACGTAGCTTGGCACTGTCTTGCTGAAATAAGCAGGGGCGACCATATTAACGTTGCTTGGATGACAACATATGTTGCTCCAAAACCTGTATGGACCATTCAGCATTAATGGTGCCTGCACGGATGTGTAAGTTACCCATGCCTTGGGCACTAATACACCCCCATACCATCACAGATGCTGGCTTTTCAACTTTGCGCCTATAACAATCCGGATGGTTATTTTCCTCTTTGTTCCGGAGGACACCACGTCCATAGTTTCAGAATATAATTTGAAATGTGGACTCGTCAGACCACAGAACACTTTTCCACTTTGCGTCAGTCCATCTTAGATGAGCTCGGGCCCAGCGAAGCCATCTGCGTTCCTTGATATTGTTGATGTATGGGTTTGGCTTTGCATAGTAGAGTTTTAACTTGCACTTACAGATGTAGCGACCAACTGTAGTTACTGACAGTGGTTTTATGAAGTGTTCCTAACCCCACGTGGTGATATCCTTTACACATTGATGTCTGTTTTTGATGCAGTGCCGCCTGAGGGATCAACAGTCCGTAATATCATCCCTTACGTGCAGTGATTCCTCCAGATTCTCTGAACCTTTTGATGATTTTACGGACCGTAGATGGTAAAATTCCTAAATTCCTTGCAATAGCTCGTTGAGAAAATTTGTTCTCAAACTGTTCGACAATTTGCTTACAAATTGGTGACCCTCACCCCATCCTTGTTTGTGAAATGCTTTGCATTTAATGGAAGCTGCTTTTATACCCAATCATGGCACCCACCTGTTCCTAATTAGCCTGCACACCTGTAGGATGTTCCAAATAAGTGTTTGATGAGAATTTCTCAACTTTATCAGTATTTATTGCCACCTTTCCCAACTTCTTTGTCACGTGTTGCTGGCATAAAATTCTAAAGTTAATGATTATTTGCAACAAAAAAAGTGTTTATCAGTTTGAACATCAAATATGTTGTCTTTGTAGCATATTCAACTGAATATGGGTTGAAAAGGATTTGCAAATCATTGTATTCTGTTTATATTTACATCTAACACAATTTCCCAACTCATATGGAAATGGGGTTTGTAGTTACAGCAGAGGTCCCCAAACTTTTTAACCCGGGGGCCGCATTGGGGTAAAATAATTTGGCCCGGGGCCAGATTGTTATCACGTCATCAATTGGAAAAAGCATTTTTAGACAATGTGATTTGCCTGAGCGGCTAGGAGACTCTGAGAGTAACAAGCGGTAGAAAATAGATTAGAAAGGACAGATAAAAATAAAAATAAATTAAAAAATAAAATAAAATAAACTTTTTTCATTTTATTTTTTTTTTAACTTGGGACTCTCGGCCGCTGTTTGGGAACCACTGAGTTACAGGATCATACATCTTCAAAATCCTCATGTGCCCAGGGACGCATTTCCTGAGTATGTAAACATAATATGAATTTAAAAAGAGGATTTTGTGCCGATAAAAAATATTGATGTAATTAAAAGTTAAAGTCCCAATGATTGTCACACACTGGGGGGACGGCGTGGCGAAGTTGGTAGAGTGGCTGTGCCAGCAATCTGAGGGTTACTGGTTCAATCCCCACCTTCTACCATCCTAGTCACGTCCGTTGTGTCCTTGGTCAAGACACTTCACCCTTGCTACTGGTGGGTCCTGGTAAAGGCCTTGCATGGCAGCTCCCGCCGTGAATGTGTGAAAGTGGAAATACTGTCAAAGAGCTTTGGGCTTCTTAAAAAGATAGAAAAGCGCTATACAAGTACAACCCATTTACCATTTAGGTGTGGCGAAATTAGTCACTGCATTTGACCCACCACCCTTGATCACCCCCTGGGAGGTGAGGGGAGCAGTGAGCAGCAGCGGTGCACGCGCCCGGGAATCATTTTAGGTGATTTAACCCCCAATTCCACCCCTTGATGCTGAGTGCCAAGCAGGGAGGTAATGGGTCCCATTTTTATAGTCTTTGGTACTACTCAGCCGGGGTTTGAAGTCACCACCCACCGATCTCAGAGCGGACACTAACCACAAGGCCACTGAGCAGGTAATCATAGTAGTATCGACTATATACGCTTGGTATTGACATGTATTTCTAGTCTTGTCATCCTCGTCTGGAGAGAAAGGTGACACGGCAGTGCGGCTGGATCAAAAGAGATGTCGGAGAACCAAAAGTTCCTTTATTGCATGCGAGTGTCATTATACAGGACTGCAGTTCCTGGAGGAGTTCAGGTCAAGAAAACAAGGCATTCCTCCAGGAACTGCAGTCCTGTATAATGACGCTTGCTCTTAAGAAAGCAACGTTTGGTTCAGTAAAGCGTCTCCAACGTCTCTTTTGATCCAGCCGCACTGCCAATCCAATCCAATCCACTTTATTTATATAACACATACAAACAACAAGAACGTTTCCAAAGTGCTGCACAACCATGTTAAAAACAATATAATCCTCCACCAATGACTGAATAAAAACAAAAAATAAATCAATATAAAAAACAATATAAAAACAATGATTAAAAACAATTTTAAAGGGTAAAAGCAATTAAAACAGTAAAATATGTCATGTCACCCTTCTGTCCAGACGAGGATGGCAAGACCAGAAATACACATCATTTTAGCGTCACCAACAGGATAGGGCTATCACTTTTGCATTCCAAAGTCTGCTTCTTCTTGTGAGTTAACCTAGTCCACATGCGAATGTCCAACTAAGGCTCCCTAATTTATTATCTACTCAACCATTATTTACTTCAACCTGGTGATTTGCTTTCTCCAAGTTGAATATAAACATTCAACATATGTAGAACATGATTATCATTACAGCAGATGTCAGGTGTAGATCCACCCATGGCGTTTGTTTACATTCAGGGGTGCTAGCTTGCTGTTAGCGGTGAGCTATTGTATCCTCCTAAGGTGTGTAGTGAAGCATGTTTAACTATTCCTCATCCTCAGTGATAATGGTACATGTAAGAAACTTACTTTATTTGTCGCCACGGAGGCGAGGATTAGAAGTAACTAAAACACTGCAGACTACAGATGGTTGTTAGCTGTTAGCTAGCTAGCCATGTCTTAAAGAATCTCTCCCTGAGGGTGTTTCTGTGTTTTAACTTCACTTTTAGCTTTAGTTTTTGGGCCAAAATGCGTCTACACACCGTGTCTGCTTGTAAGCACTCTGTACGTGTGCGCCAGGATTGTCATGCCCGTTAAAAATAAATAAATAATAATAATACGGGGAACGGGTACTTTTCAAACAGAGTATAGTACCGCGATACCATACTAGTACCGGTATACCGTACAACCCTACTAGGGATGTAACGGTTACTAGTAGACCAATGAATCACCGTTAGCGTTACAGTTTTAAATTGAAATGATCGTAAAACTTTGATAAACGTATGAACCGGACTACTGCTCATTTCCTGGTCAAGCAAGCCTAAAGGCTGGCTAGCTATCTTACATGCTAACACGAATACATTTCCCACTAAGAAACAACTTACTTCTCGTCGTGGTGTGTTGTTCGTTTTAAACGCATTAAGATATCCAATCGTGCACATTGAACCTTACGAGCTGTGCTCTCTGAGACCAGAGTGATCGTTCCATAGTCAGAGGAGTATCATGAAAAACAATCTCAAACCTTTACAGATTAAAGACAAACTTACTTGAACTCTTCAACAAAACATGGTATGGCTTTTAAGAAACCTGTGCAGGATTCTTCTGCCAAGAAAGTATATTATGCATCCATTCATTTTTAAATAAAACTTGGTTAAAAGATTTCAGAGTGTGTATAAGTACGTTTTAAGCACATTCCTATCAATAAAACCACTGGGTATTTTTTAATGATATTTTAACCATACTTGCCAACCTTTAGACCTCCGAATTCAGGAAACGGGGGGCGGGATACTGTTGGGGGGTTTGAGGGACAGGCAGCATACCCCTTCAACTTCAAGCTGTCCTGGATGAAATTAAATTATTTTTTCCAATTTTTTTGGAACTTGCAAGCGTACTTCTTCTTCGTTCTTCTGCTTCGTCTCCTTCTTGTTGTGTGTGCAGTTGTGCACTGAGCTTCAAAAGCCGTGGATGTTATTGTAGCATCCCGGAAGAGTTAGTGCTGCAAGGGGTTCTGGGTATTTGTTCTGTTGTGTTTATGTTGTGTTACAGTGCGGCTATTCTACCGAAATGATTTTGTCATTCTTGTTTGGTGGGGGTTAACAGTGTGGCGCATATTAGTAACAGTGTTAGAGTTGTTTATAGAGCCACCCTCAGTGTGACCTGTATGGCTTTTAAACAAGTATGCCTTGCATTCACTTTGTGTGTGTGTGTATGCGTGTGTGTGCTTGAAATTAACGTTATCATTAAACAAGTTAAAAGATCATACAACGTGTCAGCATTTCTTGACATCTCCGAGTAAAGACCATTGTTAAACCCGTCCAATGCTTCATTATTATGTGACTGTGCCAGCCCGCTGTTTATATGGAGGAAAAGTGGACGCCTGGACAGCATGCAGCTGTTAAGGGGTGAAGGTTTCAGGTGAGAGAGGATGCTAAAGGCACGGCCCCGATATTGTTGTTGGGGTGGAATTCGGGAGAAACTCGGGAGAATGGTTGCCCCGGGAGATTTTCAGGAGGGGCACTGAAATTCGGGAGTCTCCCGGGAAAAATCGGGAGGGTTGGCAAGTATGACTTTAACATAGAGGTTGTCCAATAAACCATGAAGTGCTTTGAACGACTTGGAATCCATGAAGAAAAACTAGACCTAGAACGATGAATGTGCCAGTGAAACTGACTGCTATGTCCCGTCGCAGGAAAACCCTTACGTGATGTACAAGAAGTCTGATAAGCCGCTGTATGGAAACGACCGTTTCGAGGGCTACTGCTTGGACCTCCTCAAGGAGCTCTCCAACATCCTGGGCTTCTCATACGAAGTCAAGCTGGTGTCAGACGGCAAATACGGCGCCCAGAACGACAAAGGGGAGTGGAATGGCATGGTGCGGGAGCTAATTGACCACGTAAGTGCCGTCACGCCGGAGGGTGTTCAAGTGATCCGTGGAAGGGGTTTCTCAGGGATGCTTTCCCCGGTTGCCAGGTGGCCGATCTGGCGGTGGCTCCCCTCACCATCACCTACGTCCGGGAGAAGGTGATAGATTTCTCCAAGCCCTTCATGACTCTGGGAATCAGTATACTCTACCACAAACCCAACGGCACCAATCCGGGGGTTTTCTCTTTCCTCAACCCGCTGTCCCCTGACATATGGATGTACGTGTTGCTGGCTTGCCTGGGTGTGAGCTGTGTGCTCTTTGTCATCGCCAGGTAACGTTGCGTCAAAGCGACAAGCGACTTCAACCGCCACTGTAATGACCTCTGTTTGGTCCTTCAGGTTCACTCCCTATGAGTGGTACAACCCTCACCCCTGCAACCCGGACTCAGACGTGGTCGAGAACAATTTCACACTCATAAACAGCGTGTGGTTTGGCGTCGGAGCACTCATGCAGCAAGGTTAGCTTTTTGAGATGCGTGTCGTCGAACAGTTGTTCCATCGCCAATTCATGTTTGTGGCGTCTTCCAGGGTCTGAATTGATGCCCAAGGCCCTTTCCACGAGGATTGTCGGTGGAATCTGGTGGTTCTTTACACTGATCATCATATCGTCCTACACTGCAAACTTGGCTGCCTTTCTCACCGTGGAGAGGATGGACTCGCCCATCGACTCCGCCGACGACTTGGCCAAGCAAACCAAAATAGAGTATGGCGCCGTAAGAGACGGCTCCACTATGACTTTCTTTAAGGTAATTGTCAGAGTGCAGATATGCCCTGACTGGGAATTGACTAGGCAAGTGTACTAAACAGCCTTACCAGTTTTGCAAAGGACCATGCATCCTAATCAAAGTTATGACATAGGGTAGAGGTTTACGAACCACACATATACACACACACATTACGTATATTCTGGACCCCAGGAAGAATAGTCTCCACTGCGGTTTAGACTAATGGGGATTCCTAATAAACTAAACTAAACTAAACATACATTCATATGCAATACAAAAACTCCATAGACCAGGAACTCATAAGTTGTGGACTTGGTTTGACTGTTTCTACAGTCCAAAACCTTTTAATTAATTGGGGCAGTTCTGGTCCACCTTGATTCCCCGAGCTAGCTAGCGCCCAATTAACATAATACTGCCACTTTTGACAGCCATTGACTTGGTTCTTAGCGGAATTCTACAAAAACTGTCTAAAGAATTTCCAGCAGACGTTGTAGGCCAGGAAAATTCTCCATTCAACAACTTGTCCTTTCATGTTGCCTCCATTCTTGGTACAAAACCCAAAACCAGTTAAGTTGGAACATTGTGTAAATGGTAAATAAAAATCGAATACAAAGATTTGTAAATCCTTTTCAACGTATATTCAATTGAGTAGAATGCAAAGACAAGATATTTAATTTTCACACTGAGAAACTTTGCAAACTTTTTGCGAATAATAACAAATTTGGGATTTAATGGCAGCAACACATTACCAAAAAGTTGGCGCAGGGGTTTTTTTACCACTGTGTTACATGGCCTTTGCTTTTAACAACACTCAGTAAACGTTTGGGAACTGAAGAGACCAAGTTTTGAAGCTTTTCACGGGGAATTCTTTCCCAGTCCTGCTTGATGTACAGCTTAAGTTGTTTAACAGTCCGGGGTCTCCATTGTCCTATTTCAGGCTTCAGATTGCGCCACACATTTTTAATGGGAGACAGGTCTGGACTACAGACAGGCCAGTCTAGTACCTACACTTGTTTAGTATGAAGCCATGCTGTTGTGACACGTGGCTTGGCATTGTCTTGCTGAAATAAGCAGGCGCGTCCATGATACCGTTGCTCCAAAACCTGTATGGACCATTCAGCATTAATGGTGCCTTCACAGATGTGTAAGTTACCCATGCTTTGGGCACTAATACACCCCCATACCATCACAGATGCTGGCTTTAGAACTTTGCGCCTAGATCAGTCCGGATGGTTCTTTTCCTCTTTGATCCGGAAGAGACGACTTCCACAGTTTCCAAAAACAATTTGCAATGTGGATTTGTCAGACCACAGAACATTTTTCCACTTTGCATCAGTCCATCTTAGATGAGCTTGGGCCCAGCGAAGACGGTGGCGTTTCTGGGTGTTGTTGATAAATGGCTTTGGCTTTGCATAGTATAATTTTAAATTGCACTTACAGATGTAACCATCAACTGTCATAACTGACAGTGGTTTTCTGAAGTGTTGCTGAGCCCATGTGGTGATATCCTTTAAACACTAATGTCAATTTTTGATGCAGTACCGCCTGAAGGATCCAAGGTGCACAGGCATGCTGCTTACATGCAGTGATTTTTTCCAGATTCTCTGAAACTTTTGAGGATATTACGGAGCGTAGATGGTGAAATCCCTAAATTCCTTGTAATAGCTCGTTGAGAAATGTAGTTCTTAAACTGTTCGACAATTTGCTCAGGCATTTGTTGACAAAGTGGTGACCCTCGCCCCATCCTTGTTTGTGAATGACTGAGCATTTCATGGAAGCTGCTTTTACACCCAATCATGGCACCCACCTGTTCCCAATTATCCTGTTCACCCGTGGGATGTTCCAAATAAGTGTTTGATGAGCATTCCTCAACTTTCTCAAGTCTCTTTTGCCACTTGTGCCAGCTTTTTTGAAACATGTTGCAGGCATCAAATTCCAAATGAGCAAATATTTGCAAAAAATAACAAAGTTTACCAGTTCGAACGTTAAATATTTTGTCTTTGCAGTCTATTCAATTGAATTTAAGTTGAAAAGGATTTGCAAATCATTGTATTCTCTTTTTATTTACTATTTACACAACCTGACAACTTCCCTGGTTTTGGGTTTTGTACATAATGACCAGATCTGTCCGGAAACCATGAGCTAAGGCTTGTGTTTCAACAGAAATCCAAGATCTCCACCTACGAGAAGATGTGGGCCTTCATGAGCAGCAGAAAAAACACCGCCTTGGTGAAGAACAACCGTGAGGGGATCCAGCGGGTCCTCACCACCGACTACGCCCTGCTGATGGAGTCCACGAGTATCGAGTACATCAGCCAACGCAACTGCAACCTCACGCAGATCGGAGGTCTAATAGACTCAAAGGGCTACGGCGTGGGCACTCCGATTGGTAGGGGACTGCGATAACATCTAGTGGTGTGAACCATTCTTACCCCCCCTTTGTGTTCCTTTGTCCAGGTTCCCCTTACAGAGACAAAGTGACCATCGCCATCCTGCAACTCCAGGAAGAAGGCAAGCTGCACATGATGAAGGAGAAATGGTGGCGGGGCAACGGCTGTCCCGAGGAGGACAGCAAAGAGGCCAGCGCTCTGGGCGTGGAGAACATCGGGGGCATCTTCATCGTGCTGGCGGCCGGACTCGTCCTTTCCGTTTTCGTCGCCATCGGAGAGTTTATCTACAAGTCCCGGAAAAACCTGGACCTCGAGGAGGTCAGCGTGGGCCAGTGCGAGTGGCACAACAAGTATTAACGCGCGACATTTGGGGACGCGCCAATGCAACAGGAGTTTTGAGCGATTCTACAGGAAACCGTGTGAGACTGCATTGTTACAATCAGGACTGTTGAGTTTAGTGTTTGCATTAGTTTTGATGTAGAGCTCATGGATCTGAAGGCATGAAAACCCTTTTGGCATCACGATGCTTGACCAGGGCCTTTCTGTTCTACAGGAAGAAATGTGTCATTCCTGATTTTGTAGGCATTCACACTCTTCCACCTGATCATGTATTTGACATTTACCCACCATTACTCTTTCCAAATGTGTTGTATTTATCGGGGTACTTTGTGTTGAATTTAAAAAAAAAATTTTTTGAGCATGTCGGTGTCTCATCAGCATTGCTTCATCAATGAGGAAAACAAAGTTAGGTAAGAAGATTACATCCTTTCAACCCTTTTATGGACGCGTGTGTCTCTTCCTTTACTGCCCTTACAGTATCTAATGTCTTGCAGGAAAAACCTTAAAGGGGAACAACACTTTTTGGGGAATGCTGCCCATCATTCACAATCACATCACATACAGTCATGGTCAAAAGTTTACAAACCCTGTTTCCATATGCGTTGGGAAATTGTGTTAGATGTAAATATAAAAGGAATAAAATGATTTGCAAAACCTTTTCAACCCATATTCAATTCAAAGACAACAAATTTGATGTTCAAACTCAAACTTTATTTTTTTTTTGCAAATAATAATTAACATGGAATTTCATGGCTGCAACACGTGCCAAAGTAGTTGGGAAAGGGCATGTTCACCACTGTGTTACATCACCTTTTCTTTTAACAACACTCAAAAAACGTTTGGGAACTGAGAAAACTAATGTTGAAGCTTTGAAAGTGGAATTCTTTCCCATTCCTGTTTTATGTAGAGCTTCAGTCGTTCAACAGTCCGGGGTCTCGCTGTCGTATTTTATGCTTCATAATGCGCCACACATTTTTAATGGGAGACAGGTCTGGACTGCAGGCGGGCCAGGAAAGTACCCGCACTCTTTTTTTTACGAAGCCACGCTGTTGTAACACGTGCTGAATGGGGCTTGGCATTGTCTTGCTGAAATAAGCAGGGGCGTCCATGAAAAAGACGGCGCTTAAACAGCAGCATATGTTGTTCCAAAACCTGTATGTACCTGTCAGCATTAATGGTGCCTTAACAGATGTGTAAGTTACCCATGCCTTGGGCACTAATGCACCCCCATACCATCACAGATATTGGCTGTTGAACTTTGCATCGAAAACAGTTTGGATGGTTCGCTTCCCCTTTGGTCCGGATGACACAATGTCAAATATTTCCAAAAACAATTTGAAATGTGGACTCGTCAGACCACAGAACACTTTTCCACTTTGCATCAGTCCATCTTAGATGATCTCGGGCGCAGAGAAGACGGCGGCGTTTGTGGATTTTGTTGATAAATGGCTTTTGCTTTGCATAGTAGAGCTTTGCACTTGAAGATGTAGCGACAAACTGTATTTAGTGAAAGTGGTTTTCTGAAGTGTTCCTGAGCCCATGTGGTGATATCCTTTAGAGATTGATGTCGATTTTTGATACAGTGCCGTCTGAGGGATCGAAGGTCACGGTCATTCAATGTTGGTTTCCGGCCATGCCGCTTACGTGGAGTGATTTCTCCAGATTCTCTGAACCTTTTGATGATATTATGGACCGTAGATGTTGAAATCCATAACGTTCTTCTTAAACTGTTTGACTATTTGCTCACGCAGTTGTGGACAAAGGGGTGTACCTCGCCCCATCCTTTCTTGTAAAAGACTGAGCATTTTTTGGGAAGCTGTTTTTATACCCAATCATGGCACCCACCTGTTCCCAATTAGCCTGCACACCTGTGGGATGTTCCAAATAAGTGTTTGATAAGCATTCCTCAACTTTATCAGTATTTATTGCCACCTTTCCCAAATTCTTTGTCACGTGTTGCTGGCATTAAATTCTAAAGTTAATGATTATCTGCAACAAAAAAAAAATGTTTATCAGTTTGAACATCAAATATGTTGTCTTTGTAGAATATTCAACTGAATATGGGTTGAAAATGATTTGCAAATCATTGTATTCCGTTTATATTAACATCTAACACAATTTCCCAACTCATATGGAAACGGGGTTTGTACATACACTTGTAAATAACATAATGTCATGGCTGTCTTGAGTTTCCAATCATTTCTACTACTCTTATTTTTTTGTGATAGAGTGATTGGAGCACATACTTGTTGGTCACAAAAAACATTCATGAAGTTTGGTTCATTTATGAATTTATTATGGGTCTACTGAAAATGTGACCAAATCTGCTGGGTCAAAAGTATACACTGCGAAAACTGAAATCTAAGTAAGATTAAATATCTCAAATAAGGGTGATATTTGCTTATTTTCTGTCTGATAAGATCATTCTTCTCACTAAGCAGATTTTTATGTTAAAGTGTTTTACTTCTTTTAAGGGTTTTGGTCCGATATGATGTCAGTAAGATATTACAGCTTGTGGCTGAGATTTGATGACCTATATTGAGTAAAACATGCTTGAAACTAGAATATCAACTGATGTAAAGCAGTGTCATCAACACTCACAAGCACAAAACTACATTTTAAAGTAATCATTTCTTACTTTAAGCATGAAAAAAAAAAATCATGATGCCAAGCGCATATCAAGACAAATGGCTCTAGCATTTACTTATTTAGGAATATTTTTCAACACATTGAGCAAAAAGGTCTCTTTTTTTCTACTAAGAAAAGTGCAGTAGTTATTAGTGAGAATATACTTATTTTAAGGTATTTTGGGGTTCATTGAGATTAGCTAATTTTACTTGTTTTGGAAAGTCTTGACAAGCCAAATGTTCTTGTTTTATTGGCAGATAATGTTGCTTAGTTCAAGGAAAATACCCCTCATTTTTGTATTTTATTAATTTTGTTTTTGAACACTGACTTTTTGCAGTGTACATACAGCAATGTTAATATTTGCTTACATGTCCCTTGGCAAGTTTCACTGCAAAAAGGCGCTTTTGGTAGCCATCCACAAGCTTCTGGCAAGCTTCTGCTTGAATTTCTGACCACTCCTCTTGACAAAATTGGTGCAGTTCAACTAAATTTGTTGGTTGTCTGACATGGACTTGTTTCTTCAGCATTGTCCACACATTTAAGTCAGGACTTTGGAAAGGCCATTCTAAAACCTTCATTCTAGCCTGATTTAGCCATTCTTTTACCACTTTTGACGTGTGTTTGGGGTCATTGTCCTGTTGGAACACCCAACTGCGCCCAAGACCCAACCTCCGGGCTGATGATTTTAGGTTGTCCTGAAGAATTTGGAGGTAATCCTCCTTTTTCATTGTCCCATTTACTCTCTGTAAAGCACCAGTTCCATTGGCAGCAAAACAGACCCAGAGCATAATACTACCACCACCATGTTTAACGGTAGGAAAGGTGTTCCTGGGATTGAAGGCCTTACCTTTTCTTCTCCAAACATATTGTTGGTTATTGTGGCCAAACAGCTCATTTTTTGTTTCATCTGACCACAGAACTGTCTTCCAGAAGATCCTATCTTTGTCCACGTGATCAGCAGCAAACTTTAGACAAGCCTTAAGGTGTGGCTTCTTGAGCAATGGCTTCCTTCTTGCATGATAGCCTCTGAGTCCATGGCGATGCAAAACAGGCTTAACTGTGGACACTGACACCTGTGTTCCAACAGCTTCCAATTCATTGCAGACCAGCTTTTTGGTGGTTCTCGGATGACTCTTGATCACCCTGACCAATTTTTTCTCCGCAGCATGTGATAGATTGCATTTTCTTCCTGATCATGGCAGTGACAAAACTGTGCCATGCACTTTATACTTGCAAACAATTGTCTGCCCAGTTGCTCTTGGGACCTTAAGCTGCTTTGAAATGGCTCCAAGTGACTTTCCTGACTTGTTCAAGTCAATGATTCGTTTTTTTCAGATCTGTGCTGAGTTCCTTTGACTTCCCCATTGTCGCTTCTGTAACTGAGTCTAATGACTGCATCACATGAGCCCTATTACATGGGCTCATTTAAGTCAACAGGTGTTGTCAATCATAATCACTCACATGAAGTTAAGAGGCCATGAAGCTCATTTGATTTGATTGTAACTTTTCTACATCACCAACATTGATCATGTATGTTGCTGAATGTATACTTTTGACCCACCAGATTTGGTCACATTTTCAGTAGATCCAAAATAAATTCATAAAAGAACCAGACTTAATGAATGTTTTGTGTGACCAACAAGTATGTGCTCCAATCACTCTATCACACAAAAATAAGAGTTGTAGAAATGATTGGAAACTCAAGACAGTCATGACATTATGTTATTTACAAGTGTATGTAAACCTTCGACCACGATTGCACAGTATATAATACGTTATTATGAATATAACTACATGACATAAGTGTATAAACTTACATCATGTATATATCACATGTTATTATGAATTACTACATTACATATATAATTAGAGTGTGCACATAAAACAATGATGATGGAGATTTTTGGATGTTTTTAAAGCGCTTCATAGGCGGAATACAGCGACATTCATTACCTCAATTGTTAGCTGACTCTTGTTAGTGTTTATTTACGATTTAGAATGCATAAAAAAAATCATCTGTTCGTTAATCGGACGTATGCTAACGAGCTGCGTTCTATGACGCCCTTCTGTGTGTCTCACTTCACTGGGAGATTACGGTGGTACGACCCTCCTTCCCATAATCCTGTCAATGGAACACTCGCCTCCAAATGAAGTTGATGGAGACGGTGGCGTGCAATCAGGATACGGCCGCTAAACAGCTTACACGATTAATGTTGTGTCACTAAAAGGTCACGGACCTTATGTCGGGAATGATAGTCGAGTATTGTGTCTTTCTCCGGGTAACACGGTGACCCCTGCAGGAGAAACTTCGATATCCGTGTTGCGCAGAGTAAAACTGGCATCAGAAGTACTTGAAACTGAAGGATATTCAAATCACAGCTTGAACTAATCACAGAGAGTATTCTTGGGGGTAACTCTTTGTCTAATCTATTAGCGCCTTTGATGAGTGATTTATTTGCAAGTGGACAAACCTCCAGATGTTTTCATTAATTTATAATCCTCTTGTTTCCTAATCCTTGACAAGCAACTCCTGCTCTTCACGGGATAACGGGCGGTGTCACAGTGAAAAGTCAAGCGCAAAAACAGGAACGGCAAAGCGAACTAGAAGAGGCGATTCCTGAAAGAATTGCACGTGAATGTTCCAATAATGACAGAATGTGGTATGGATGTAAGAATAGTTTGAATGTTGGAAGGGTTTGGATTTCCAGGGAAACCGGAATTTGGTTTGGAACTTGGGAAGGTGTTGTACGTAGAAAAATGTTTCTTTGAATTTCCAGGATGAGTTGAACGCGTTGATGTTTGAATAGGTTGAGAAATGTGGGAATTGTACAACTTGGAAAATGTCCAATTCAGTTCAATGGGAACTTCCTGGAAATTTGGGGATTTTGGGAAAAGCGAGATTTAAAAAAAAAAATGATTAAGAGCATGAATGCCCTGAATGAGCTGAATTGGTTGGTATTAAAATTGTTTAAATCGGTAAAGAAATGTTGAAGTAGTAACAGTTTTTTAATTGAAAAATGGTATTACGGAATTTCGGGAAAACTGTGAATTTTTCAAGTTCTTGAATCATCTTGGTTTTTTGTCCTGATCAAGAGAAATGTTTTGACAGTGGAACGGTTGAAATGGGTTGGAAAATGTAAAAGGAGTCATCGCACATAAAAAATTTTGAAAATAAGGTTTGGGGATAAAAAAAAAGAATTCCTGGAAATCTGTTGTACGTGGAAAAGTTTTTGTTTGAATTTCCAGGATGAATTGAATGTGTTGAAGTTGGAATAGTTTGAATCGTGATAATTGTGGAACTTTGAAAGAGGGACAATTCATTTTGAATGGGGAAATTGTCCCTAAAAACTGTGAATTCTAGAAAATCTATGAATTTTTTCATCATTGTTGAAATGGAGCACACAATTCCTGCTGAATATTTTGACTTTTGAATTTGGAATGAATTGGATAAAAAATGTGGGAGCTGTGGAACCTTGAAAAATCTCCCATTCTTTTCAATAGGAAATTCATTGAAATTTGGGAATTTGGGGAAAAGTGGGAATTTTTTGGAAAATGGTAAAAACACCTTGAATGTTCTGATTGGTTGGTGTTGGAATTTTTCAAAATGGTCGAGAAACATTGATCTAGTAACATTTATAATTGAGAAATGGTACCATGGAATTCCTGGAATTTAGGGAAAACCGGGAATTTAAAAAAAAAAATTTGTTCTGATTAAGAGGAATGATTTGACAGAGGGCTGTAAAATGTGGAAGGATTAGTCGCCAAAAAAAGGGTTTGAGAAAACGGGATTTCTGGGGATTCCTAAAAAAAAATTTTACTTAAAAAAATTATAGTTTGAATGTCCAGGATGAGCGAAATATGTTGAAGATGGAATGGTTTGAATCCGTAGAAAAATGTGGAGATGGTGGAAGTTTAAAAAAACAAAAGAGGAAAAAAGAAGAAGGAGGAGGACAAGGAGAAGGAGGATGAGAAGAAGGAAGAGGAGGAGGTGAAGAAGGAGAAGAAGTAGAAGAAGAAGAAAGACAAGGAGAAGAATAAGGAGAAGGAACAGAATGAGGAGCAGAATAAGGACAAGGAGAAGAAGGAAGAGGAGGTGAAAAAGGAGAAGAATAAGGAGAAAAAGGAGGAGGAAAAGGAGAAAAAGAATGAGGAAGAGAAGGTGAAGAAAGCAAAGAAGAAGAAAGAAGGAGAAGGAGGGGAAGGAGAAGGAAAAGGAGAAGAAGAAGGAAGAGGAGGAGAAGTCCAAGAAGGAGAAGAGGAGAACAAAAAGAAGAAGAAGAAAGAGAAGGAACGTAGAGGAAGTAGGAGGATGAGTAGGAGAAGAAGAATAAAGAGAAGGAGAAACAGGAGAAGGAGAAGGAAAATAAGAAGGAGAGGGAAGAGGAAGAGAAGAAGGACAATGAAGAGGACAAGGAGGAGAAGGCAAAGAAGGAGACGAAAAAGGAGAAGGAGAAGAAGTAGGGGGATGAGTAGGAGAAGAAGAAGAATAAAGAGAAGGAGAAGGAAAAGAAGAAGAAGGAAGAGGAGAAGAAGAAGAAGGTAGAGGAGGACAAGGAGAAGGAGAAGGTGAAGAAGAAAGAGGAGGAGAAGGTGAAGAAGGAGAAGAAGAAAGAGGAGAAGGATAAAGAAAAGGAGAAGAAGTAGGAGGAGGATAGAAAGAAGAGGACAAGGAGAAGGAGTAGGAGGTGGATAAGGTGAAGAAGGAGAAGAAGAAGAAAGACAAGGAAAAGGAGTAGAAGATGGAAGAGGAGGACAATGAGGAGAAGAAGGAGGAAGAGAAGAAGGAAAAGGAGAATAAGAAAGGAGAAGTAGAAGGAGAAGAAGAATAAATAGAAGGAGAAGTTGAAGAAGAAGGAGAAGAAGAAATAGAAGGAGAAGAAGAAAAAGAATAAGGAGGAGAAGAAGAAGAAGGAGAAGAAGAAGGAGAAGAAGAAAGAAAAAGAAGGTGTAGACAACCGTAGGTGTGAATGCTTTGGAGCGTTGACACAATCCAACAACAAGAAAAAAGCAGGATTTGATGCAGAAAAGGTCTGAAAGAGATTATGCAAATGAGGACATATCCAGTTCAAGTCTTCTTTAATCTGGCCTTGTAATGACCGTTTAGGCTATTCTGATGAATTCCAGGATTGCTGCTTTCATTTTGTTTAATCTTCTAACCCTGCGGTCTTAATCAGAATTCGGAGCAGGTTTTTAATCTGGCATGAATGAGGCCGAGGATTAGCAGCCTCTGACCTTGCAGCTGCTTGCTTCTCCAATCAAGTCTCGCTTCCTCGCCACGAACACAGAGGACTCAACACGGGAGCTAAAAGACAAGCGCCTCATTTTGGAGATGGAGGGTGACTTTTCACTACTGGCAACCTTTCTTGGTCCGCACGTCCCGACTGTTGTCGTTTTTGACTTGCGGGGACCAGTTTGCAGGTTTGTGTGTGTCTTCAAGACCGAAGCGCACAGTGAGAGTGACTAACTTGCACTGACTGCCACCTACTGGTGGTGTTTCACATCAACTTTTGACATGATCTATGCAAAATTCTCTTTATTACAGTGAAAATAGATTTGCAAGTAGCATTGATACCAATAAGGGCTCTGGGTTCATGTGCAACAGTGCTTCACAAGTAGGAGAAATCAGTCTTTGTTCAATTTCCAGGCACATTTTGCTTCTATTGTGATATTATTGCATGGTGGCAGAGATTCTTACATAGCAAAAGGTTCAGTTGGTGTTAGTAAGGCTGGAACAGTTCACAAAATCCAATTGCGAGCCTATTTAGTTGTGGTTTTCAGGTTGGTTATTTTTAACACCGGAGAATATAACAGATATAAATCTAACCATTGCCGACAGGACCGTAACCAGGATGTGAAAAATAAGTCAAAACGTCGGTGGTCCAAGAAGAGCTCTGAAAGGCTGAAATCATGAGGATTCCAGCATGGTATACATTAGTGGTGTCAGAGAAACATCCAATCATTTATAAACGACCCTTTTTCTCTGGCCTGTTCAGCTAAACACACCAATAAGCGGGTTTTAGTAGCTGTTTTACAAAAGCCAAAACCACTGAAGTTGTCACGTTGTGTAAATGGTAAATAAAAAGAGAATACAATGATTTGCAAATCCTTTTCAACTTATATTCAATTGAATAGACTGCAAAGACAATATATGTAATGTTCACACTGGGAAACTTCTTTTTTTTTTTTTTTGCAAATAATCATGAACTTAGAATTTATTGTCAGCAACACATTGCAAAAATGTTGTCAGAGGGGCATTTTTACCACTGTGTTACATGGCCTTTCCTTTTAAAAACACTTAGTAAACGTTTGGGAACTGAGGAGACACATTTTTGAAGTGGAATTCTTTCCCATTCTTGCTTGATGTACAGCTTAAGTTGTTCAACAGTCTGGGGTTTTCGTTGTCGTATTTTAGGCTTCACATTGCACCACATATTTTCAACGGGAGACAGGTCTGGACCACAGGCAGGCTAGTCTAGAACCCGCACTCTTTTACTATGAAGCCACACAAGGCTTGGCATTGTCTTGCTGAAATAAGCAGGGGCGTCCATGAGAAAGACGTTGCTTGGATGACAACATACTGTATGTTGCTCCAAAACCTGTATGGACCATTCAGCATTAATGGTGCCTTCACAGATGTGTAAGTTACCCATGCCTTGGGCACTAATACACCCCCATACTGTCACAGATGCTGGCTTTTCAACTTTGTGCCTAGAACAGGGGTCGGCAACCTTTACCACTCAAATAGCCATTTTGACCCGTTTCACAAAATAAAGAAAACAATGGAAGCCACAAAACTCTTTAGAAATTTAAAATGAAATAACACTGCATACAGAGTTTCTTTTACTTTGTGCTATGTATAAACCAGGGGTCTCAGACGCGCGGCCCGCACCTTAATATGAAAATGTAACGATAGTGGGGCCCACGAGTTTTATATGAATGCCGCTTGACAGCATCACACTTGCAAACCCTCCTGAATATTCCGTGAGACTACCAAATGTCCGATCACCTATTTTCGCGAATGTTTACTGGATTTCCCTCGAACAACAATTACATGGGCGTCCTATGAAGGCGCTGCCTTTGGCGCCCTCTACAACACGTTCAATCAGCTTGCCAGCCCAGTCACATGTCGTATGAGGCTTCTGCAGATACATGCAAACGATTGCAAGGCATACTTGTTTAACAGCCATACAGGTCACACTGAGAGTGCCTGTTTAAACAACTTTAACACTGTTACTAATATGCGCCACACTGTGAACCCACACCAAATATTAGTAAGAGTGTTAAAGTTGTTTATATTACAACCCTCAGTATAACCTGTATGGCTGTTGACTAAGTATGCGTTGCAGTCACTCTCGTGTGTTAACAGAGGCTGAATGTAAAATGTGACCAGTTGGCACGCAGATCGCATGGCGTAAAAGCGGGCACGACGACATGTTGTAGAGGGGGTTAATGGCACTGCCATCACTGCACACCCTCAATATTGAAGTCCAGGTGAAAATTGTAGAATTTTATCCCCGGGTGATTTCTGAGAGAAGCACTAAAATCCAGAAACCTCCCGGAATTTAGCAGCTGAGCCACACCAAAGAGTGATCAAAGAGCCGCATGCGGCTCCGTAGCCGCGGGTTGCCGACCCCTGGCCTAGAACAATCCGGATAGTTAATTTCCTCTTTGGTCCGGAGGACACAACGTCCACAGTTTCCAGAAAGAATTTGAAAGGAACTCGTACTCGTCAGACCACAGAACACTTTTTCACTTTGCATCAGTCCATCTTTGATGAGCTTGGGCTCAGCGAAGCGTTTCTGGGTGTTGTTGATAAATGGCTTTGGCTTTGCATAGCAGAGTTTTAACTTGGACTTTCCGATGTAGCGACGAACTGTAGTTACTGATAGTTTTCTTTTAAGTGTTCCTGAGACCATGTGGTAATATCTTTCACCCATCGATGTTGCTTTTTGATGAAGTACCGCCCGAGGGATCGAAGGTCACGGGCAATCAATGTTAGTTTTTGGCCTTGCCACTCACATGCAGTGATTTCTCCAGATTCTCTGAACATTTTGATGATATTAAGGGACCGCAGATGGTAAAATCCCTAAATTCCTTGCAATAGCTAATTGCGAAATGTTGTTCTTAAACAATTTGCTCAGGCATTTGTTGACAAAGAGGTGACCCTTGCCCCATCTTTGTTTGTGAATGACAGAGCATTTCATGGAAGCTGCTTTTATACCCAATCATGGCACCCACCTTTTCCTAAATAGCCTGCACACCTGAGGGATGTTCCAAATAAGTGTTTGATGAGCATTCCTCAACTTTCTTTCAGTCTTTTTTGCCACTTGTGTCAGCTTTTTTGAAACGTTTTGCAGGCACCAAATTCCAAATGAGCTGATATTTGTGAAAAAATAACAATTTTTTACCAGTTTACCAGTCCGAACATTATTTGCAAATCCTTGTATTCTGTTTTATTTACGATTTACACAACGTACCAACTTCATTGGTTTGGGTTTTGTAATGCGGTCCCCGACAGGTTGATGGTACAGTATATACTGTAGTGTATACCAAATTTGATGATACTGTAGTGTATACCAAATTTGATGGTATATACTGTACTGCATACCAAATTTGATGGTATATATTGTAGTGTGCACCAAATTTGATGGTATATACTGAAGTGTATACTCAATTTAATGGTTTATACTGTAGTGTGTACCAAATGTGATGGTATATACTGTAGTGCAGTGGTTCTAAAATGGGGGTACGCATACCCCTGGGGGTACTTGAAGGTATGCCAAGGGTTACATGAGATTTTTTTTAATATTCTAAAAATAGCAACAATTAAACAATCATAAACTGTGAAAAGAAATACAATACAATATTCAGTGTTGACAGCTAGATTTTTTTTGGACATGTTCCATAAATATTGATGTTAAAGATTAATTTTTTTGTGAAGAAATGTTTAGAATGAAGTTGATGAATCCAGATGGAACTCTATTACAATCCCCAAAGAGGGTACTTTAAGTTGATGATTACTTCTATGTGTAGAAATCTTTATTTATAATTGAATCAGTTGTTTATTTTTCAACAAGTTTGTAGTTATTTGTATATCTTTTTTTCAAAATAGTTTAAGAAAGAACACTAGAAATGAGCAATATTTTGCACTGTTATACAATTTAATAAATCAGAAAGTGATGACATAGTGCTGTATTTACTTCTTCATCTTTTTTTTTCAACCAAAAATGCTTTGCGCTGATTAGGGGGTACTTGAATTAAAAAAAATGTTCATAGGGGTACATCACTGAAAAAAGATTGAGAACCACTGCTGTAGTGTGAAACCAATGTGATGGTATATACTGAAGTGTGTACTAAATTTGATGGTTTATATTCTACGGTGAACCAAATTTGATTGTATATACTATAGTGTGTACCAAATTTACTGGGAATCATTTTTGTAGATTTAACTCCCAATTCCAACCCTTGATGCTGAGTGCCAAGCAGGGAGGCAATGGGTCCCATTTTTTTTTAATAGTCTTTGGTATGACTCGGCCAGGGTTTTGAACTCACAAGCTACCGATCTTAGGGCAGACACTCTAATTTTCAATGTAGTTGCTTGTTTTCTGTTTTTTTTTACTATTCGCATAAATTAGCCGCACCGTTTACTGAGCCGCAGAGCTCAAAGTGTAGAGAAAAAATGTGCCTCTTACAAACCGAAATTGACGGTAAATGATTGTTGATCAATGATTGGGGACGGCATGGCGCTGTTGGGAGAGTGGCCGTGCCAGCAACCTGAGGGTTCCTGGTTCAATCCCCACCTTCTACCAACCTCGTCACGTCCGTTGTGTCCTTGAGCAAGACACTTCACCCTTGCTCCTGGTGGGTCGTGGTTAGCGCCTTGCATGGCAGCTCCCTCCATCAGTGTGTGAATGTGAGAGTAAATGGGTGAATGTGGAAATAGTGTCCAAGCGCTTTGAGTACCCTGAAGGTAGAAAAGCGCTATACAAGTGTAACCCATTTACCATATCAACCAACCCCTTGACATCATTTCGACAATGTTTGACATGTACAAAAAAAAAACCATTTCAATACTTGTGATCCGTAACTTCAGTCGGGACGGCAGGAGACAATAATTCAGAAGTCACAACGCCATGGACGCTTCACTACTCCCGCCTGTCGTCTGTCACGTCGGGCAGTGCGCATGATCGGAACTTCACAAAAACACGCTCCTCATAGAATCTTAAAACATTAAAAAAACACGATCTGAAGTCAGGTTCCGATTTGGTTTCATGAACCGTTCCATCCCTGGTTAGTGCTAATTTGGTGATGCAATAATACAGTGCTGGACAAGACAAGCGGAACAATTTTCCCTGAGAAATGCAACAATTATTGGTCATGACCCTGAGAGGGAACATACTGTACATGTTGCTGTTGATTCAAGGTACAGCAGAAGCAAGAAGTTGGGATGGAAGTCTCTGGACAGCATGACAACCTTTTTAATGTCCATCCTGCTAAGAGCCACTTACTTCTGGTCATGGGCACGCTGCGGCCAGGTGGGGACATCCGGAGCGGAGAGCTTGGCCAGGACCTGCAGGTGGTCCTGGTCCGGAGTCAACTCCAGGCTTTTGCACAAGCTGCACAGACTCTGACGGCTCTCCTCCAGGTTCTGCTCCAGGTCCGCTCGCTCCTGAAGAAGCTTCTCTTTCTCACATTTCTGGAATAACATCAGGATTAATGACATTGACATGAACGTACAGGTGACAACCTGCTGCTCACGCTGTAAGCAATAGCACTTGTAGTTCTATGAAGGGAGCCGTTCCAAAGACCAGCTTGTTATTTTACCGGAAGTTCGTTTTTTTTTACTTTTCTCATCAAAGAAACAATCACTCGAATCAGTTGAAGATGTAAATTCGAATAATTTAATTTACAGAAATATAACTAATTGATCCAATTTTTGTTGTGTTTTCATTGTAAATATTTCCATGCTTTGACAGCTTGAATTTTCCCTCATTTAAAAAAATGTGTATTTTAACAGTGTAGAAAAAATTCACTACTAATAAGTAATCTTTTTTGTTAAAAATTCCTTACCGTAATATCTGGGGGGGTTTTTTGGTATATTTTAATTTTAGTTTTTTTTTTATTCAATTTGTGTACTTACTAGAAATGTCCGATAATATCGTACTGCCGATATTACCGGCCGATAAATGCTTTAAAATGTAATATCGGAATTTATCGGTATCGGTTTCAAAAAGTAAAATTTATGACTTACAACATAAACACAACAGAACAAATACCCAGAATCCCTTGCAGCACTAACTCTTCCGGGATGCTAATGAACCTGAAAAGTGAATTCAAATAAAAACAAAATTTACATAATAACAATTACAATTTTTAAAATATATACATTTATTTCAAACGTTTTACTCGTAAACGTATACACATGTATTTTTTTCCCATCATGCTTTGTAATAGATTTAAATGGGTGTAATTTAGTTGTTTTTTTTATAGTGAATGACGTTTTTTTATAATGTCCACGAAGTTCAGTGAGCAAGTTCTGTTATGTGTGTTTACATTTTGTGTTGGTTGCATTTCAATTGTTATTTTTTCCTTGCACCATGAGTATGTCGTTGTGGCTTGTGCAGCCCTTTGAGACACTCGTGATTTATGGCATTATAATTAAACTGTGATTGATTGATAGGGAAGGTCATTTGCTTTGGGTCATAAATAATGCAGCGCATAATTCCATTTAAGGCATAATTAAAGGTTATTTACCTGAACTACTCACGTTGTCCATAAGCATCAAAATTGTCAGAATATTAAAATTAATGCCATCTCCTTGTGGGTAGAGTTCCTTATTAAACTCATTAAGTCAAGTTGAAGTCGCACTTGGCTGGCGGTCGATAGTCTGGATAACCAAATCAAAGTCAAATTTCGAAGCATGTCGTTCCCAGAGTGGGATGCATCTGTGTTGGTTGAAATCTTATTTTATTTTTTTGCACCATGACTAGGGAAGGTTGTTTGCTTTGGGTCATAGAAGTGAATGTTGCTCATAGTTTCATTCAGAGCATTGTTAAAGGTCATTGACCTGAATGAGTTGTCCAATATATGATGACATGGTAGCAGCATCAAAATTGTCAGCTCGGTTGGTAGAGTGGCTGTGCCAGCAACTTGAGGGTTGCAGGTTCGATTCCCGCTTGTGCCATCCTAGTTACTGCAGTTGTGTCCTTGGGCAAGGCACTTTACCCACCTGCTCCCAGTGCCACCCACACTGGTTTAAATGTAACTTAGATATTGGGTTTCACTATGTAAAGCGCTTTGAGTCACTTGAGAAAAGCGCTATATAAATATAATTCACTTCATTAAAATGAACAGCTCCTTAAATGAGCCATTTAAAAGACTTGATTCATTCGTGAATGCTATTTGTTGATTGTTGGACCTTGGCGGAGGTCTGCGTTACTTCCACGACACTTACTAAAATTTTGATTTCCCCATCTAGCTGGTGTATGCTTTCCATCTTCCTCTTCCTGCACCGCTGCGCCGCCGCGCGGTTCTTACAGCGCCGACGGATGTCGTGGACAAACTCCAGTTGCTCCGGGGTCATGTGATTGTGCTTGAGAAGCTGCTGGAAGGCACTGCGGCTCAGCGCCGAGATGTGCTCCACCGGGAATGGAAGCTGAATCTGGAGAGAGCGCGGGGACAGTCATTAGTCATTTGGACCAACGTCTCCTGAGAAGCAGCGTCCTCTGCAATGGAGGACGAGTCTGAGGACGCGGTTTCCCGGGATTATGAAAACGTGCGGTTAGGAATGTGAGTCGGACCTCTGCAGCTCTCCTGTTGTTCGCTTCTGTATCTCCATCTGTGTCCACGTCGGACTCCTCGCCCGAGTGGAGGGAGGACACGCACGGGCTCTTCTCTGACTGCGACAGCGTGTCGGTGCGGGAGTGCGGGTCGTCACCTGTGCCAAGTTCCCGGAGGAAGGGACAGTCCGACGGATTGGAGCTGAGGTCCAGCTGTTTCAGCCAATGAAATTCCGAGGCTTTGTCCGGATTGCTTTGGTCCACAGAGTCTAAAGAGGGAAGAGTCTGAGACTGAGACTGGCACAAGTCAGACCAAAACCCCTTGGCCAGATGTTCGGCCACTTCCCTCTCCTCTCTGCTCCTCTCTGGGAATCCCTGGTCTTTGTCCGACTGGTTTCCTTCTAACAAATGAGTGCACGCGTCTGAGTTGAGAGGACAAGAAACGAGGCCGCGGTCCGGGTTCATGCTGAGACTTTTCACGGCGTCTTCAACTACTGGCTCCATCAGGTCTTGAGGATCCATGGCCTGACATGGCAACCCGCAGTCGCTCAGACTTAACTGGTTTTGACTGCAGACGTCTTCCACGGCCAAACACATCTGAGAATGAGGATCTGCTGAGTCCGGGTCAGGCAAAGACAACATGGGACAAACAGGACTAGCAGACAACTCCAGAGGTAAGGAGGGAATCGAAGGGCCGCAGGACTCCAAACAGAAGTCATCTTCTCTGCCACGGGTCGGACCTGCGGGGTACAGAGGTGCGAAGTCGGATTGCGACTTCCGACAGCTGACTCTCTGTTTGCCCTCTTGCGACTTCGGCTCGGAAAACTTCGGGATGAGGAAATCGAAGCATGCCGACTCCAGGTTGCGAAATCCCAGAAATTTTGCGCAGCTTTGAACAGCCTGGATGTTTTCTTGGGTGAAGAGCAACGTGGACGTGTAGGCAAACTGCAGCAGGGGTTCGAAGCCATGCACCGTCACCTGTGGCACAAGGAGTGGACCATTGTTAGAAAAGTATGATACATTGTTGATGCACCTTCGACAGCAATTAGAGCCTCAAGTCTTTTTGATTACGATGCCACAAGCTTGGCACACCTATCTTTGGGCACTTTCTTTCATTCCTTTTTGCAGCACTTCTCAAGCTCCATCAGGTTAGATGGGAAGGGTTTTCATCCAGAAGGTCTCTGTACATTGCTGCAGTCATCTTAGTCTAGTCAGGGAGGTGGTCACTTGTCAGAGCTACAGCATTCCTCTGTGGAGAGAGGAGAACCTTCCAGAAGGACAATCCACCAATCGGGCCTGTATGGTAGAGTGCCAGACGGAAGACATTTCTTGGTAAACAGCTTGCCAAAATGAACCTGAAAGACTCTCAGACCATGAGAAACTAAATTATCTGGTCTGGTGAGACAACGTTTGAAGTCTTTGGTGTGAATGTTTGGAGGAAACCAGGCACCGCTCATCACTAAGACAATACCATCCCTCCAGTGAAGCCTTCTGGTGGCAGCATAAAGCTGTGGGGATGGTTTTCAGCAGCAGGCCCTGAGAGACTAGTGAGGATAGAGGGAAAAATAAAAGCAGCAATGTACAGAGACATCCTGGATGAAAACCAACACTTTCCATACAACCTGATGGAGTTTGAGAGGTGCTCCAAGTAACCTATAGCCTAGCATGTTTATCTTTTTTAAATAACTTTAGTAAAAGAGCAAAAATTGTGTGCTTCTTAGAGGACATTTAGTTAACTGGATGTCCAGCAGGACTGCTTGTATCCCACATGATATCACAAACAAGTAAATATGCTGCAGGACTGCTTGTATTGCATATGATATCACACAAAAGTAAACATGCTGCAGGACTGCTTGTATCTCACTTGATATCACACAAAAGTAAACATGCTGCAGGACTGCTTGTATCTCACTTGATATCATACACAAGTAAACACCCTGCAGGACTGCTTGTATCGCACATGATACCACACACAAATAAACACGCTGCAGGAATGCTTGTATCCCACATGATATCACAAACAAGTAAACATGCTGCAGGACTGCTTGTATTGCATATGATATCACACAAAAGTAAACATGCTGCAGGACTGCTTGTATCTCACTTGATATCATACACAAGTAAACACCCTGCAGGACTGCTTGTATCGCACATGATACCACACACAAATAAACACGCTGCAGGAATGCTTGTATCCCACATGATATCACAAACAAGTAAACATGCTGCAGGACTGCTTGTATTGCATATGATATCACACAAAAGTAAACATGCTGCAGGACTGCTTGTATCTCACTTGATATCATACACAAGTAAACACCCTGCAGGACTACTTGTATCGCACATGATACCACACACAAATAAACACGCTGCAGGACTGCTTGTATCGCACATGATATCACACACAAATAAACATGCTGCAGGTATGCTTGTTGCTTGTATCGCACATGCTATCACACAAATGTAAACACCCTGCAGGACTACTTGTATTACACATGATATCACACACAAGTAAACACTTTACAGGACTGTTTGTATCGCAGAGGATATCACACACAAGTAAAAACCCTGCAAGACTGCTTGTATCGCAAATGATATCACACACAAGTAAACACACTGCAGGACTGCTTATATCGCACATGATATCACACAAAAGTAAACATGCTGCAGGACTGCTTGTATCTCACTTGATATCATACACAAGTAAACACCCTGCAGGACTGCTTGTATCGCACATGATACCACACACAAATAAACACGCTGCAGGAATGCTTGTATCCCACATGATATCACAAACAAGTAAACATGCTGCAGGACTGCTTGTATTGCATATGATATCACACAAAAGTAAACATGCTGCAGGACTGCTTGTATCTCACTTGATATCACACAAAAGTAAACATGCTGCAGGACTGCTTGTATCTCACTTGATATCATACACAAGTAAACACCCTGCAGGACTGCTTGTATCGCACATGATACCACACACAAATAAACACGCTGCAGGAATGCTTGTATCCCACATGATATCACAAACAAGTAAACATGCTGCAGGACTGCTTGTATTGCATATGATATCACACAAAAGTAAACATGCTGCAGGACTGCTTGTATCTCACTTGATATCATACACAAGTAAACACCCTGCAGGACTGCTTGTATCGCACATGATACCACCCACAAATAAACACGCTGCAGGAATGCTTGTATCCCACATGATATCACAAACAAGTAAACATGCTGCAGGACTGCTTGTATTGCATATGATATCACACAAAAGTAAACATGCTGCAGGACTGCTTGTATCTCACTTGATATCATACACAAGTAAACACCCTGCAGGACTGCTTGTATCGCACATGATACCACACACAAATAAACACGCTGCAGGAATGCTTGTATCCCACATGATATCACAAACAAGTAAATATGCTGCAGGACTGCTTGTATTGCATATGATATCACACAAAAGTAAACATGCTGCAGGACTGCTTGTATCTCACTTGATATCATACACAAGTAAACACCCTGCAGGACTACTTGTATCGCACATGATACCACACACAAATAAACACGCTGCAGGACTGCTTGTATCGCACATGATATCACACACAAATAAACATGCTGCAGGTATGCTTGTTGCTTGTATCGCACATGCTATCACACAAATGTAAACACCCTGCAGGACTACTTGTATTACACATGATATCACACACAAGTAAACACTTTACAGGACTGTTTGTATCGCAGAGGATATCACACACAAGTAAAAACCCTGCAAGACTGCTTGTATCGCAAATGATATCACACACAAGTAAACACACTGCAGGACTGCTTATATCGCACATGATACCCAAAACAAGTAAAATGCTGCAGGACTGCTTGTAGCGCACATGATATCACACACAAGTAAACACACTGCAGGACTGCTTGTATCTCACATGATATCACACACAGTTAATCACGCACATGATACCCAAAACAAGTAAACACGCTGCAGGACTGCTTGTGTCTCACTTGATATCATACACAAGTAAACACCCTGCAGGACTGCTTGTATCGCACATGATACCCAAAACAAGTAAACACGCTGCAGGACTGCTTGTGTCTCACTTGATATCATACACAAGTAAACACCCTGCAGGACTGCTTGTATCGCACATGATACCCAAAACAAGTAAACACGCTGCAGGACTGCTTGTATCGCACATGATATCACACACAAGTAAACACCCTGCAAGACTGCTTGTATCTCACATGATATAACACACAAGTAAACACTCTGCAGGACTGCTTGTATCGCACATGATACCCAAAACAAGTAAACATGCTGCAGAACTGCTTGTATCGCACATGATATCACACACAAGTAAACACACTGCAGGACTGCTTGTATCTCACATGATATCACACACAAGTAAACACTTTGCAGGACTGTTTGTATCGCAGAGGATATCACACACAAGTAAAAACCCTGCAAGACTGCTTATATCGCACATGATACCCAAAACAAGTAAAATGTTGCAGGACTGCTAGTAGCGCACATGATATCACACACAAGTAAACACACTGCAGGACTGCTTGTATCTCACATGATATCACACACAGTTAATCACGCTGCAGGACTGCTTGTATCGCACATGATATCACACGCACACACTAGTAAACATGCTGCAGGACTGCTTGTTCCCTTACATGATATCACACACAAGTAAACATGCTACAGGACTGCTTGTATCGCACAGGATATCACACATTTTACATGCAAGCCCATATAATCTTTGCTGAAGCTAAAAAGGAGAGATGTGGAGTTAGTAAAAGACTATGATGGTGCCAGTTGGATTTTGGAGCAAATAGTTTCATCAATAGTTGATCCGACAGTTCCTTTCAGCACATACTAGTTTCCCAAGAGAGCTGTGGATCCAAGGAGGCGGACACTGACCTCCAGAGGCAGGGCGACCACGGCACTAAGCTTGGCGTCGCCAGCCACGCAGCCCTGGAAGTAGTCGCTGCAGGACGCCAGGACGCACGAGTGGGCCCGGAAGCTGCGGTCCTCCACCACCACGGTCAGGTCGCACAGGATGTCCCGCCTCCTCTGCTCGTCCAGACAGTGCAACAGGCGAGCGCTATGCACGGCTGACTGGAAGGTGAACACCGAGGTGCACCGGCCTTGGAGGAACATGGTCGACTCTCTAAACAAAAGTCCCGGTCAAGAGTCAGAGCATTAGGAAGAGCTCTCGATGTGATGCCGCGCACCACCACAATAGTAAACATATTGTCAAATGGTAGTATCTCTGCACATGATCATTTCACTGGCTCAGTGATTCTTAAACTGTGGTACACCGGCTCCATCTAGTGGTACGCCAGAGAATGCCATTTTCCTATATTCACACACAGTGTTACTGTTCAAACAGTGGCCAAAAATATTAAATAAACTTTCTAAATAAAACCTCTTTCTTGTTTTCAATGAATACTTGGGCCTACCACGCTACTGTGTTTTAATGCTGTCATTATGGTGGTACTTGATAATTGATAAATACTACACTAACAAGGGATGGGTCAAATGCAGAGGACAAATTTCGCCCCACCTAGTGTGTGTGTGACAATCATTGGTACTTTAACTTTAACTAATGTATTTTAATGTTGTCATAATGGTTGTACTTGATGAATACTTAGGTCTACTACACTTCTGTATTTTAATGTTGTCATTATGGTGGTACTTAATGAATACTTAGGTCTACTACACTACTGTATTTTAATGTTGTCATTATGGAGGTACTTTAATACATAGGTCTACTACACTACTGTATTTTAATGTCCTTATGGTGGTACTTGATAAATACTTAGGTCTACTACACTACTGTATTTTAATGTTGTCATTATGGTGGTACTTAATGAATACTTAGGTCTACTACACTACTGTATTTTAATGTTGTCATCATGGTGGTACTTAATGAATACTTAGGTCTACTACACTACTGTAGTTTAATGTTGTCATTATGGTGGTACTTCATGAATACTTAGGTCTAATACATTACTGTATTTTAATGATGTCATTATGGTGGTACTCAATGAATACTTAGGTCTACTATATTACTGGATTTTAATGATGTCATTATGGTGGTACTTGATGAATACTTAGGTCTACTACACTACTATACTTTAATGTTGTCATTATGGTGGTACTTAATGAATACTTAGGTCTACTACATTACTGTATTTTAATGATGTCATTATGGTGGTACTTGATGAATACTTAAGTCGACTACACTACTGTATTTTAATGTTGTCATTATGGTGGTACTTAATGAATACTTAAGTCTACTACACTACTGTATTTTAATGTTGTCATTATGGTGGTACTTAATGAATACTTAGGTCTACTACATTACTGTATTTTAATGATGTGATTATGGTGGTACTTTAATACATAGGTCTACTACACTACTGTATTCCAATGGTGTCATTATTGTTGCACTTAATGAATACTTAGGTCTACAACACTACTGTATTTTAATGTTGTCATTATGGTGGTACTTAATAAATACTTGGGTCTACTACACTTTTGTATTTTAACTCCAAAATTCCATTCCATGTTTTTATTTTGTGATCAAAAAACACAATTAAATTCGATCCAAGTACCTCCCGTTCGTTCGATTTCGAATTCTCAAATGCAAATAAAAAAACATTTGTTTCTAATTTTTATTTCTGAAAGAAAAGTTAGACAACTATTTAATGACACTTTTTAAAAACGACAACCGCTAAACAAAGGTCTTGGCGTCATGCTACAAACATGCTAAAAGCCAAAGTTCAATTTGTCATCACACAGATAAACACGCATTTTTGATTAACATGAATTGGAAATATTTGTGTTTATGTAAAAAAAATACAAATCCGTAAAAAGAAAACGTCAGTGTACCTCCCGTTGGTTCTATTTCCAATTCTGAGAGACAAATCAAAAAAACTAAATTAGGGCCGTTTTTCGATTTTTATTATGTAAGCAGATTTGAAAACAAACAAAAAAGGGTTGATTTTCGTTAAAATATTGCCATAATTTTTTTTGTCCTGTTTTGTTTTCATGGATTTTTATTTTTCTAGATAAACACACAAATTCCAATTCATGTTAATCCAAAATGTGTATTAATCTGTGTGATGACAAATTGAACCGGAAGCAGTATTTTGGCTTTTCCTTGGCATTTAGCATGTTTTTAGCATAATGCTAACATCTTTTTTCAGCAGGAGTCCTAATGTCCTTTTAAAAAAGTGTCAATAAATAGTTGTCCAACTTTTGTTTCAGAAATGAAAATAGAAAAAATGGCCCGAAGTTTGTTTTTTGTTTTGCATTTAAAAATTTATCACACAGATAAATATAAATGTTTGCATTTTGGATGAACATATATTGGATTTTGTATTTATCTGTAAAAATAAATGTTTTTTTTGTTTTGCATTTAAGAATTGGAAATAGAATACAAATAGGTACACGGACCTAAAATATTGCTTCTGGTTCAATATGTGATCACACAGATAAACACGCATTTTTGCATTTTGGATGAACATATATTCAATTTTTGTATTTATCTGGAAAAATAAAAATCCATAAAAAGGAAAACAGCACAAAATCCAATTTGATGGCAATATTTTAATGAAAGTCAACCCTTTTTTTGTGTGTTTTCAAATCTGCCATATATAATAAAAAACGAAAATCAGCCCTAATTTCCTTTTTTGATTTGCATTTAAGAATTGGAATTTGAATGTGTCAGATTTGTGTCATAAAAAACAACAGTAAAAATATTTTAACAAATTTACAAAAATATGTAATTCCATGAAAAAATAATAATACTTTGACACTTTTTGTAACAAGCTATTGCTGTCTCATTGTAACATTTTTTTCAAAATATATCAAAATATCCCACACATATTTAAGACTTTTTAAGTTTTATTTACACTTTCTTTTCGAATTTTTTCTCTTTGTCTTACATTTTGTCCCCCAAGACAATATGTTGTGGGTCAACAAAACTCCAGCTGCGGGCCACGAAGGGCACCCGGGCTGCACTTTCGACACACCCTAAAGTAAAGTTTTGATTGTTTATGCCAGGGGTCACCAACGCATTGCTCGCGGGCACCAGGTAGCCCGTAAGGAGCAGATGAGTAGCCCGCTGGCCTGTTCTAAAAATAGCTCAAATAGCAGCACTTACCAGTGAGCTGCCTCTATTTTTTAAATTGTATTTATTTACTAGCACGGTGGTCTCGCTTTGCTTGACATTTTTAATTCTAAGAGAGACAAAACTCAAATAGAATTTGAAAATCCAAGAAAATATTTTAAAGACTTAGTCTTCACTTGTTTAAATAAATTCATTTATTTTTTTACTTTGATTCTTATAACTTTCAGAAAGACAATTTTATAGAAAAAATACAACCTTAAAAATGATTTTAGGATTTTTAAACAAATATACCTTTTTACCTTTTAAATTCTCTTATTTCCTGAAAATTTAAATCAACGTTCAAGTAAATTTTCTTTTTTTTGTAAAGAATAATAAATACATTTGAATTTAATTCTTAATTTTAGCTTCTGTATTTTCGACGAAGAATTGTGAAATATTTCTTCAAACTTACGATTAAATTTCAAAACCATTGTTAGAAATATAACTTATTCCAATTTGTTATATATTCTAACAAAGTGCAGATTGGATTTGAATTTTTTTTAAAACATGTCATCAAAATTATAAAATTAATCTTAATCAGGAAAAATTACTAATGATGTTCCATAAATTATTTTTTTAGTTTTCTCAAAATGATTCGAATTAGCTAGTTTTTCTCTTCTTTTTTTCCGGCTGAATTTTGAATTTTAAAGAGTCGAAATATATTTATAAAAATATCTATCTGTTTCTATATATATTTATTGTGAGAAATCATTATGATGATCAGTGTTTCCACAAAGATAAATATCTTAATTATTAATAATAACATAAACTTAAAGGTAAAATGAGCAAATTGACTATTTCTGGCAATTTATTTAAGTGTGTATCAAACTGGTAGCCCTTCGCATTATTCAGCACCCAAGTAGTAGGTAGCTCTTGGTTTCAAAAAGGTTGGTGACCCCTGGTTTATGCTATAACTTACATTGTTTCGATTGTATTTTAAACTGAATTATTTAAAAAATAAAACGACATAAATCTGCTGGTCCTGGTTATTAGCACGAATGTGACTTTTAAGCGAGTTTAAAAATGCTGACTCATGTTTGGCCAACTTTGCAAACACGGCAGAAAAAAGTCAAATCCGAGGTTTACAACGCGTGGGTTCAGTTTGTCACGGAATATTTAAAAATCTTCATTAAACATAATGTAATTGTTTTTTTAAGTCAGTGAAATTATTAACATGAAGCTTGTAGTTTAGGCCAGGCCGTTATCGTTTTTGACTGAACGTTAGCACGAACGAGCACATTTTGTAAAGTTTGGTCAGAAAAATTAACAGATGTACGATAGAAGTAGTAAAAGTAAGAATAATACACGTCGTGTAAGTACCAACCTTCTGTGTCAGCTCCTTAAAAGTACCATTTGTGTAGTTTGGTTCGAGGCGAATCTGCTCATCCGGAACCAGAGTCAGCAAAAGCAGAAGCAACGTGTGCGCATGCGCAAGAGGCACTTATCAAAACATGCATAGAACTCAGGGAGCCGCAGCTCGAGGAGCCCTTCATAAAAGTGGCTCGTTATTGTTTTTTATTTGAAATTCATTTTATATATATATATTTTTTTTTTAAGAAACAAAAAAAAACTCTATTAGCCGTTTTCACAGCGAAAAGGTTTGTACATGAAAAATACTGAAACCAATACAATGTACGTCCATCCATCCATCTTCTTTCGCTTATCCGAGGTCGGGTCGCGGGGGCAGCAGCCTAAGTAGGGAAGCCCAGACTTTCCTCTCTCCAGCCACTTCGTCCAGCTCTTCCTGGAAGATCCTGAGGCGTTCCCAGGCCAGCCGGGAGAAATAGTCTTACAATGTAGGTCATCATACACTAATATTAAAAAAAATAAATCAACATATAAGCTTTGTATTACAGGTAAAAAAGCAACATGAATTAATTCCTGTTCACTTTCATAATGGTTTTGTATTTATTTAATAGAAAATTACCTAATTTCTGTTCACTTTCATTATGTTTTTTCATTTATTTATGTGACTTGTGCTCTAGTCTAAAGCACGGGTCCACAACCTTTTTTTTGCACCACAGACAGATTTAATGTAGGCATTATTTTCGGGAAACGGCTTCCCACTTGTGAAAAATACCACTCACTATAACCCTGGGCTTGTTTCTTTGCAATGAAATGCTGATGGAAGTCAGCGTCTGGCTACAATCTGTCACATTTATATTTGATATCTTCATTAAAGTGCATTGTATCATCTCACAAAGTTATGACAAATGGCAACTTACTGTGAGGGGTTTTATTTTTTAATCTAATCTATAAACAAGCTCATTGGTGTGTCTAGTGCATAGATGTCAATCTCAAGGCCTGCAGGCCAGATCTGGCCCTTCACGTTATTTTATATGGCCCGCAAAAGCCTGGAAATAATGTGTGTCAATAAAATACCTTTTATTTTCTTTCTTAATAAAGGTATTAGGGCTTTTTTCTAGTTTGAGAGAGGTAACGAATAGTGTCCGATATTGCAAGAAATATCATCTAACTTTGTTGGTCAAAATCCAAATAAATATTTAAAAATCTGCTTAACTTTTGGTTTCGAAGCAAGTTATCCATCAAATTGTACGCTATAAAATGACCAATTGATTTTACTGCACAGCGTAGGGAGTATTTTTCCCAGGATATCACTGTAAATTTAAAAAAATCCCACCAATGTTTGTTTTTTTACAGTAAAATTCTGTCGACTGAACTGACCGGTTGTTTTTGTTTTTTTAATCCACAGTTGCTGATTTTATGGTATTACATTTTATTATGGTAAAAAACTGGCAGCTGAATTGCCAAAATAAAATTAAACAGCGGTACTGTATTTCTATTTATAGTAATATGTTGTAAAAATGTAATAATACTATACAAATGTATATATATGTGTATATATATATATATATATATATATATATATATATATATTTATATATATATATGTATATATATATATATATATATATATATATATATATATATATATATATATATATATATATATATATATATATATATATATATATATATATATATATATATAGTATAGCTGCAAATCTTTGGGTGTCCCAAGATTCGACTCAATATCGATTCTTGGGGTCACGATTCGATTCAAAATCGAATTTTTTTCAATTCAACACGATTCTCAATTCAAAAACGATTTTTTTCCGGCTTTAAAAAGATTTTCTATTCCTTCAATACATAGGATTTCAGCAGGATCCACCCCGGTCTGCTGACATGCAAGCAGTGTAGTAGATTTTTGTAAAACGCTTTTATAATTGTAAAGGACAATGTTTTATCAACTGATTGCAAAAATTTGTTTTAACTATTAAATGAACCAAAAATATGACTTATTTTATCTTTGTGAAAACATTGGACACAGTGTGTTGTCAAGCTTATGAGATGCGATGCATAAGTGTGAGCCACTGTGACACTATTGTTCTTTTTTTTTATTTTTATAACTGTCTAATGATAATGTCAATGAGGGATTTTTAATCACTGCTATGCTGAAATTATAACTAATATTGATACTGTTGTTGATAATATTCATTTTTGTTTCATTACTTTTGGTTTGTTCTGTGTCGTGTTTGTGTCTCCTCTCAATTGCTCCGTTTATTGCAGTTCTGAGTGTTGCTGGGTCAGGTTTGGTTTTGGAAGTGGATTGCATTGTTATGGTGTTGCTGTGTATTGTTTTGTTGGATTGATTAAAAAAATAAAAATAAAAACGATTTTTAAAAATGAGAGTCGATTCTGAATCACACAACGTGAGAATCATGGTCGATTTTTTCCCACACCACTTACATATACATACATACATATATATATATATATATATATATATATATATATATATATATATATATATATATACTAGGGCTGTGAATCTTTGGGTGTCCCACGATTCGATTCAATATCGTTTTTTGGGGTCACGATTCGATAATACAGTATATCGATTTTTTCGATTTGATTAAAAAACGATATTTTTCCGATTCAAAATGATTCATTCAATACATAGGATTTCAGCAGGATCTACCCCAGTCTGCTGACATGCAAGCAGAATAGTAGATTTAAAAAAAAAGCTTTTATAATTGTGAAGGACAATGTTTTATCAACTGATTGCAATAATGTACATTTATTTTAACTATTAAACAAACCAAAATATGACTTATTTTATTTTTGTGAAAATTTTGGACAAAGTGTGTTGTCAAGCTTATGAGATGCGATGGAAGTGTAAGCCACTGTGACACTATTGTTATTTTTTTTATTTTTATAAATGTCTAATGATAATGTCAATGAGGGATTTTTAATCACTGCTATGCTGAAATTATAACTAATATTGATACTGTTGTTGATAATATTCATTTTTGTTTCACTACTTTTGGTTTGTTCTGTGTCGTTTGTGTCTCCACTCAATTGCTGTGTTTATTGCCAGTGTTGCCGGGTCAGGTTTGGTTTTGGAATTGGATTGCATTGTTATGGTGTTGCTGTTTTGTTGGATTGATTAAAAAAAATTTAAAAAAATTAAAACGATTTTTTAAAATGAGAATCGATTCTGAAACACACAATGTGAAAATCACGATTCATATTCGAATTGATTTTTTCCCACACCACTTATCTTTGGGTGTCCCACGATTCAATTCAATATCGATTCTTGGGGTCACGATTCGATAATATCGATTTTTTCGATTCGATTTGATTCTCGATTAAAAAAAATATAATTTTTCCGATTCAAAATGATTCATTCAATACATAGGATTTCAGCAGGATCTACCCCAGTCTGCTGACATGCAAGCAGAGTAGTAGATTCAAAAACAAAAAAAGCTTTTATAATTGTGAAGGACAATGTTTTATCAACTGATTGCAATAATGTAAAATTATTTTAACCATTAAACAAACCAAAAATATGACTTATTTTATTTTTGTAAAAATATTGGACAGTGTGTTGTCAAGCTTATGAAATGCGAATGCAAGCGTAAGCCACTGTGACACTATTGTCCTTTTTTTTTTATAAATGTCTAATGATAATGTCAATGAGGGATTTTTAATCACTGCTATGCTGAAATTATAACTAATATTCATACTGTTGTTGATAATATTCATTTTTGTTTCATTACTTTTGGTTTGTTCTGTGTCGTGTTTGTGTCTCCTCTCAATTGCTCTTTTTATTGCAGTTCTGAGTGTTGCTGGGTCAGGTTCGGTTTTGGAATTGGATTGCATTGTTATGGTATTTCTGTGTATTGTTTTTTTGGATTGATTAAAAAAAAAAAATCCAAATTTTTAAAAATGAGAATCGATTCTGAATCGCACAACGTGAGAATCGCGATTCATATTCGAAATATATATATATATATATATATATATATATATATATATATATATACACATATATATATATATATATATGCACATACACATACATACATATATATACATACATACATACATACATACATATATATGTATGTATGTAGGCAGTAGTGACTATATATATATATATATATAGTCACTACTGCCTAGTTTCTCTTGTTATATTCATATTTTACTGTTTTATTTTTATTCTCATTGTTGCTTTCTATGTTTATTCTTATTGTAATATTTTGTTTCCATTTATACCCCCATTATTTACTTTTTAAATTCGATCTCAATTCTGTACACTGCTGCTGGAATTTTAATATTCCTGAGGGAACTCTCCTGAGGGTACAATAAAGTACGATCTATCCATCTATATTTTACAGTAAAAGTCTGGCAACTAAGCTGCCAGTTTTTTCTGTAAAAAACAGTTTTACTCTTTACGTTAAGAAAATGTAAAATATTTAAATTCATTGGCAAATTCATTAAATATTTACTGTTACAAGCGGCCCTCTATTGGCGGCCATGACTGTGGTGTGGCCCTCAATGAAAATTAGTTTGACATCCCTGGTCTAGTGGGACAGGCAAGAGAAATGCAGTCCTTTATAAAGTATTTCATATCTCTCTCCGGCCCGGCAGCAAATGTTGCACCGGGGACGGGCACCGTTCCTCGGACTGGTGGTTGGGGACCACTGCTCTAAAGTACCAACTAACATGCCTTGCCTTGCCTTGCCTTAAAAATTTTACATTTCATCTCATATTTACAAATACCATCAACTAACACTTTCAAGGGCTTTAACACGCTCAAAAACGTATCTTGCAAGAAATGTGTGCACTTTTTCCATGTCAGGACGCGGGAAATCATGGATTTGGTGGTATGTTCATCCCACGCACAAATTGTCGGCCATTTAGATTTTCAAGTCCAATTTTTGGTCCATTTGAAAATTATCAGGTTTTTTTGTGTAATGTTCTAATTTATGACATGTCCGCAATTGGCCCCGGGGCCGCACTTTGGACACCCCTGTGATAAATATAAGGGACAATGTGGATCAGTATCATTGAAATTTTTACACAAATCTTACTGTATTGGTAAGAATTATTCAGAAATATTGGCAATAATTGTGTTTAATTTTACCGTAAAAGTTGGTCCCACGTTCCATGTTTGACAGTAACTGTTTAGAATTATCCCTAACCTAAAGTACGTTATTACATTTTAATAATAGTTTCAAGTACACAAAATAATATGTATATGAAGGTAGAATAAAGATTAGGATATTATAAAAATGTAAATTGTACTACCATACCTGGTGTGTGTTCACTTGACTACCATGACAACAATGAACCGTAAAAGTGACTCCAAACAAAGTGACTCAATAAAATAAAAATAGTTCATCCAATCATTGTTCAAAGTACCGTTCAAAAACTCAGTTTGTTTGTAAAAGTCGCATCTCTAGAACAGTGATTCTCAAAATGTGGTACACCACAGAAATCTGTAAATATGTACTGTACTCTACATCAGAGGTTTTTACACCGTGTTGCCAAAGTACCACTATACAGTCGCGTAGGCTTAAGTATCCATTAAATACCACCATGATGACTACATTAAAATACAGTAGTGTAAAGTATTCATTAGGTACCACCATAATGACAACAATAAAATATAGTAGTGTAGTAGACCTAAGTATTCATCAAGTACCACCATAATGACAACATTAAAATACAGTAGTGTAGTAGACCTAAGTATTCATTAAGTACCACCATAATTATAACATTAAAATACAGTAGTGTAGTAGACCTAAGTATTCATCAAGTACCACCATAATGACAACATTAAAATACAGTAGTGTAGTAGACCCAAGTATTCATCAAGTACCACCATAATGACAACATTAAAATACAGTAGTGTAGTAGACCTAAGTATTCATTAAATGCCACCATGATGACTACATTAAAATACAGTAGTGGAGTCGATCCAAGTATTCATCAAGTACCACCATAATGATAACATTAAAATACAGTAGTGTAGAAGACCTAAGTATTCATTAAGTACCACCATAATGATAACATTAAAATACAGTAGTGTAGTAGACCTAAGTATTCATCAAGTACCACCATAATGACATTAAAATACAGTAGTGTAGTAGACCTAAGTATTCATTAAGTACCACCATATTGACAGCATTAAAATACAGTAGTGTAGTAGACCTAAGTATTCATCAAGTACTACCATAATGACATTAAAATACAGTGGTGTAGTAGACCCAAGTATTCATTAAGTACCACCATAATGACATTAAAATACAGTAGTGTAGTAGATCTAAGTATTCATTAAGTACCACCATAATGACAACATTAAAATACAGTAATGTAGTAGACCTAAGTATTCATTAAGTACCACCATAATGACAACATTAAAATACAGTAGTGTAGTAGACCTAAGTATTCATCAAGTACCACCATAATGACAACATTAAAATACAGTAGTGTAGTAGACCTAAGTATTTATCAAGTACCACCATAATGACAACATTAAAATACAGTATTGTAGTAGACTTAAGTATTCAAGTACCTCCATAAAAACATTAAAATACAGTAGTGTAGTCGACCTAAGTATTCATTAAGTACCACCATGATGTCAACATTAAATACAGCAGTGTCGTAGACCTAAGTATTCATCAAGTACCACCATAATGACAACATTAAAATACAGTAGTGTAATAGACCTATGTATTCATTAAGTACCACCATAATGACAACATTAATACAGTAGTGTAGTAGACCTAAGTATTCATTAAGTACCACCATAATGAAAACATTAAAATACAGTGGTGTAGTAGACCTAAGTATTCATCAAGTACCACCATGACATTGAAATACAGTAGTGCAGTACACCAAAGTATTCATCAAGTACCACCATAATGACAACATTAAAATACAGTGGTGTAGTAGACCTAAGTATTCATCAAGTACCACCATAATGACAACATTAAAATACAGTAGTGTAGTAGACCTAAGTATTCATCAAGTACCACCATAATGACAACATTAAAATACAGTAGTGTAGTAGACCTAAGTATTCATCAAGTACCACCATAATGACAACATTAAAATACAGTATTGTAGTAGACCTAAGTATTCATTAAGTACCACCATAATGACATTAAAATACAGTAGTGTAGTAGACTTAAGTATTCATCAAGTACCACCATAATGACTACATCAAAATACAGTAGTGTAGTTGACCTAAGTATTCATTAAGTACCACCATAATGATAACATTAAAATGCAATAGTACCACCATAATGACAACATTAAAATACAGTAGTGTAGTAGACTTAAGTATTCAAGTACCGCCATAAAAACATTAAAATACAGTAGTGTAGTCGACCTAAGTATTCATTAAGTACCACCATGATGTCAACATTAAATACAGCAGTGTAGTAGACCTCAGTATTCATCAAGTACCACCATAATGACAACATTCAAATACAGTAGTGTAGTAGACCTATGTATTCATTAAGTACCACCATAATGACAACATTAATACAGTAGTGTAGTAGACCTAAGTATTCATTAAGTACCACCATAATGAAAACATTAAAATACAGTGTTGTAGTAGACCTAAGTATTCATCAAGTACCACCATAATGACATTAAAATACAGTAGTGTAGTAGACCTAAGTATTCATCAAGTACCACCATAATGACATTAAATACAGTAGTGTAGTACACCAAAGTATTCATCAAGTACCACCATAATGACATTAAATACAGTAGTGTAGTAGACCTAAGTATTCATTAAGTACCACCACATTGACAGCATTAAAATACAGTAGTGTAGTAGACCTAAGTATTCATCAAGTACTACCATAATGACATTAAAATACAGTGGTGTAGTAGACCCAAGTATTCATTAAGTACCACCATGACATTAAAATACAGTAGTGTAGTAGATCTAAGTATTCATTAAGTACCACCATAATGACAACATTAAAATACAGTAATGTAGTAGACCTAAGTATTCATTAAGTACCACCATAATGACAACATTAAAATACAGTAGTGTAGGAGACCTAAGTATTCATCAAGTACCACCATAATGACAACATTAAAATACAGTAGTGTAGTAGACCTAAGTATTTATCAAGTACCACCATAATGACAACATTAAAATACAGTATTGTAGTAGACTTAAGTATTCAAGTACCTCCATAAAAACATTAAAATACAGTAGTGTAGTCGACCTAAGTATTCATTAAGTACCACCATGATGTCAACATTAAATACAGCAGTGTAGTAGACCTAAGTATTCATCAAGTACCACCATAATGACAACATTAAAATACAGTAGTGTAATAGACCTATGTATTCATTAAGTACCACCATAATGACAACATTAATACAGTAGTGTAGTAGACCTAAGTATTCATTAAGTACCACCATAATGAAAACATTAAAATACAGTGGTGTAGTAGACCTAAGTATTCATCAAGTACCACCATGACATTGAAATACAGTAGTGCAGTACACCAAAGTATTCATCAAGTACCACCATAATGACAACATTAAAATACAGTAGTGTAGTAGACCTAAGTATTCATCAAGTACCACCATAATGACAACATTAAAATACAGTAGTGTAGTAGACCTAAGTATTCATTAAATGCCACCATGATGACTACATTAAAATACAGTAGTGGAGTCGATCTAAGTATTCATCAAGTACCACCATAATGATAACATTAAAATACAGTAGTGTAGTAGACCTAAGTATTCATTAAGTACCACCATAATGATAACATTAAAATACAGTAGTGTAGTAGACCTAAGTATTCATCAAGTACCACCATAATTACATTAAAATACAGTAGTGTAGTAGACCTACGTATTCATTAAGTACCACCATAATGACAACATTAAAATACAGTAGTGTAGTAGACCTAAGTATTCATCAAGTACTACCATAATGACATTAAAATACAGTAGTGTAGTAGACCCAAGTATTCATTAAGTACCACCATAATGACATTAAAATACAGTAGTGTGGTAGACCTAAGTATTCATTAAGTATCACCATAATGACAACATTAAAATACAGTAGTGTAGTAGACCTAAGTATTCATTAAGTACCACCATAATGACAACATTAAAATACAGTAGTGTAGTAGACCTAAGTATTCATCAAGTACCACCATAATGACAACATTAAAATACAGTAGTGTAGTAGACCTAAGTATTCATCAAGTACCACCATAATGACAACATTAAAATACAGTATTGTAGTAGACCTAAGTATTCATTAAGTACCACCATAATGACATTAAAATACAGTAGTGTAGTAGACTTAAGTATTCATCAAGTACCACCATAATGACTACATCAAAATACAGTAGTGTAGTTGACCTAAGTATTCATTAAGTACCACCATAATGATAACATTAAAATGCAATAGTACCACCATAATGACAACATTAAAATACAGTAGTGTAGTAGACTTAAGTATTCAAGTACCGCCATAAAAACATTAAAATACAGTAGTGTAGTCGACCTAAGTATTCATTAAGTACCACCATGATGTCAACATTAAATACAGCAGTGTAGTAGACCTCAGTATTCATCAAGTACCACCATAATGACAACATTCGAATACAGTAGTGTAGTAGACCTATGTATTCATTAAGTACCACCATAATGACAACATTAATACAGTAGTGTAGTAGACCTAAGTATTCATTAAGTACCACCATAATGACATTAAATACAGTAGTGTAGTACACCAAAGTATTCATCAAGTACCACCATAATGACATTAAATACAGTAGTGTAGTAGACCTAAGTATTCATTAAGTACCACCATGACAACATTAAAATAGAGTAGTGCAGTAGACCTAAGTATTCATCAAGTACCGCCATAATAACAAATAAAATACAGTAGTGTAGTCAACCTAAGTGTTCATTAAGTACCACGATAAAATACAGTAGCGTAGTAAATAAATAAATAAATGGGTTGTACTTGTATAGCGCTTTTCTACCTTCAAGGTACTCAAAGCGCTTTGACACTACTTCCACATTTACCCATTCACACACACATTCACACACTGATGGAGGGAGCTGCCATGCAAGGCGCCAACCAGCAACCATCAGGAGCAAGGGTGAAGTGTCTTGCTCAGGACACAACGGACGTGACAAGGTTGGTTCTAGGTGGGATTTGAACCAGTGACCGTCGGGTTGCGCACGGCCACTCTACCACTGCGCCACCTAAGTATTCATTAAATACCACCATAATGACATGTATCGACAGTCATTGTTATTTATGTTTGTACATTGTTATGTAACAGTGGCCAAAAATATCAAATATAATCGTTAAATAAAACCTCGGCTTTATTTTTAATGAATACTCAGGCCGACTTTGCTTCTGTATGTTAATGTTGGTGATCATGGTGTTTTTCTGAGGTGAGACTTGGTGAAAAAAGTTTGAGAACCACTGATCTCGGAGCAATTAATCAAAGAGTATTTATACAACTAAAGTCAAATCGATACGTGTTTTGATATGTTCTAATAGAATGTTATGAGCGACAGTATCGAAAGCAGCGCTAAGATCAAGTAGCAGCAACATAGATGACACATCCATAATTAGTAATAGGGCGTTTTTGCGATGATTTGCCCTAAAACCGGACATTCACAGAGATTGTTAGATGCAAAGTTAATTTTGCTGCTGTGTGACAATTTTTTTGAGGATTTTCGAGATAAAAGGGAGGTGCAAGACCGGCAGGAGATCAGAATAAACCGCTGTTTCGAATGCTAGGGGAACAGTACCAGAGCACTAATACTACAAACAGCTCCTTGGTAAGTTTCCCAGGAAGTGGGTTAAGTAGGGCTTGAAGTGAATGAGAGTCGACATGAAGGGTTGTGAAAAAAAAAACTATTTATGACTTTGTTTGCACATCCTGACACATTCCCACGATTGGGGGAAGAAAGTACAGACGCAAACTTCTGGTTGGTCTCCCAACACCCACTGAGTAAAAAATCCTCTGAGGAGTCCAGTTCATTCCAGACCAGCTCAGGCGATGAGGAGCCACGCAGGCACTCAAGTGTAGATCAGAGGAGTCTCTCGTAGAACAGGAGGTAGGCTTGGCTGCTCTGCACTTTGCTCTCGCTGGTGGGCTGCACACTGGTGTCGCTGACGTGGAACCACGATCCTCCTACAAGATATAGTCGGTTACGGAACACCAGCGACACGCCGAGTCATCCTTCTGTCCACGCACCTCCCGCTACCAGTCTGCCGGGGCCGTGTGGGCGAACCTTCACGTAGGCCGTGTAGTGACCCGACCTCATGGTGCCGCTGTGCTCCACGATGCCGTACAGGCTGTACAACATTTGGCTCTCACCTTCCGGCACGTTCTGCGGATGAACACTTTTGTTTATAAACATGCTATTAACAAGGGCCCACACGCTGGCAAATCACACGGGGCCCATGTCGGTAGATGTGTCACCTTCAAAACCAGGAGAATATTTGGATTTTTTTGAAGGACGAGAAAGTGCAATTTCACTAGACATTTTTTTTGTGAATGCCGGACAGCCAGAGCCGAAATTAAATGCTTGCATTAAGCAAGCTTGCCAGATTGCCTCAACAAAAAATATGTGCAAATGAGCTAAAAAAAAAAAAAAAAAAAAAAAAAAAAAAAAAAGCTAGGATGCTAATAGTACTAAGCTAACAATGTGAAATACCCCAAAAAATATATATATATGTATCGATTGTAGCTGAGATAGGCGCCAGCGCCCCCCGCGACCCCGAAAGGGAATAAGCGGTAGAAAATGGATGGATGGATATATATTAGGGGGTGTAACGGTACATGTATTTGTATTGAACCGTTTCCATACAAGGGTTTAGGTTCGGTTCGGAGGTCTCCCGTCCAAAGGCAAAACCTAGTAACTCACTTCTAGCTGATTTTGAGAAAAACAAAGGAAAACCAATCTATCTTGATGCTGTCTTACAAAGATCTACAAAGTCATCAAACGTATAGATGTTTTCTTGAGCTTTCATTTTCTTGCCGATTGAGCCATGGATTGAATCTGCTCTCGTGACCGTGTGCCCTTTCTCCAGATATTTTATCAACATCTCGGGTGGGCCCAATTCTGCGTTTGCACATTGGGCAAGAGCCGTGTACAGCGTCCAGTTTTTATTTTGACCTCCACAGTTATCTGCCCAAAAGAGTATGCAAGGGGAAGAATCAAGAACAATACATTTAATGAAGGTGCTTGCAATGTCCTGGGCCGATCTTCCAAATATCCCCTCGGGCCAAAATATCACATAATCAGGTTGACCGTCGGCCCCCATTCGTGCAAATGTCTCATTAAAGACAATAAGGCCAAAGAAGCTCCGATTGGTCCCTTCAGATACTAGGTTTTTCTGTTGTATCTACGCGGTTATGTGGTAGTTGCTAGGTCCTGCCATGCGCGTAACAGCTTACTTACGGAACAAATTACAATATCGCATACACTAATGTAAAGCATATCACCTAGGAACTCCAAAATTATTATCAGCTCAGTTTTGACAAAAATTTAGTTATTGGGTTTTGCCTTTGGACGGGAGAGGTGTACCGAACAACACGGACATACTAAGTGTAAACCAGTGTTTTTCAACCACTGAGATACGGTCTGGTGTGCCATGGGAGATTATCTAATTTTACTTATTTGGGTTAAAAATATATTTTAGCAAACCAGTAATTATAGTCTGCAAATGATGTGTTGTTGTTGAGTGTCGGTGCTGTCTAGAGCTCTGCAGAGTAACCGTGTAATACTCTTCCATATCAGTAGGTGGCAGCAGGTAATTAATTGCTTTGTAGATGTTGATACAACGGGAGGCAGTATGGTATTTAATGCATAAACAAGAAATAAACAAAAGGTAAGTGCCCCTAAGAAAAGGCATTGAAGCTAAGGGAAGGCTATGCAGAACAAAAATAAAACTGAACTGGCTACGAAGTAAACAAAAACAGAACGCTGGACGACAGCAAAGACTTACTGTGGAGCAAAGATGGCTTCCACAATATACATCCGAACATGACATGACAATGTCCCCACAATGAAGGATAAAAACAAAGTAGATGTGGGAAATATCGCTCAAAGGAAGACATGAAACTGCTACAGGAAAACTCGGGAGAAAAATCCACCAAAATACGAGCGCAAGACAAGAAGTAAAAGACTACACACAAGAAAACAGCAAAAAAGTCCAAATAAGTCTGGGTGTGATGTGACAGGTGGTGACAGTACACCTACTTTGAGACAAGAGCTATATAGATACATGCTTGGTTATGCCTTAAAGCAGGGGTCGGGAACCTTTCTGGCTGAGAAAGCCATGAAAGCCAAATATTTCAAAATGTATTTCTGTGAGAGCCATATAATCTTTTTTTTAACACTGAATACAACTAAATGCGTGCATTTTTAAGACTAATATTTTTATAGTATAATAAGTCTCTTATTCTTTTTAAAAATGGTAAAAAAAAAAGAAAAAAGTAAATGGTTGTACTTGTATAGCGCTTTTCTACCATTTTTTAAGGAGCCCAAAGTGCTTTGACACTATTTCCACATTCACCCATTCACACACACATTCACACACTGATGGAGGGAGCTGACATGCAAGGCGCTAACCAGGACCCATAAGGAGCAAGGGTGAAATGTCTTGCTCAAGGACACAACGGACGGGACGAAGATGGTAGAAGGTGGGGATTGAACCAATAACCCTCAGATTTTTGGCATGGCCACCGTCCCAACTTCGCCACGTTGTCCCCAAGATAATAACATTGTTATTCTAAAGCTAACCAATAATAAATATGGTACTTCTTACAATTAAAGCGACTTCTTGAACAGGTGCGATAGATAATGGATGGTTGGACAAAAATGCATAATTCGAACGTTATTTTTAACACTGTGATTACCGGCGGAATTATTAATTACTTATCGTGTTAAGCAATGTCAGCTAAGATTTATCTGAGAGCATCTGGCTCTAAAACCATAGGTTCCCTTACCCCTGCTTTAAAGTCATATCCAACAATTGTGACAACCACTTTTTACTGTCAACTGAGTTTCGTTTTTTTAATGAGTTCTATTAGTGGTGTGCCTCCGCATTTTTTCAACTCAAAAAATGTGCCCTGGTTCAAAAAAGGTTGAAAAACACTGGTGTACACAATGCACACCGAGGCACCATGAATTGATTAATGTGGACAAGTTGAAAAACTTATTTGGGTGTTACCATTTAGTGGTCAATTGTACGGAATATGTACTGAACTGTGCAATCTACTAATAAAAGTTTCAATCATGTCCTCTTTGCGGAGCTGTCCAGGTGGAGTTTCTTAAATGCCTCGAATGTCCGGCATTTTAAGTAAGGGTTGTGTGTATTTTCAATGTATGTTCAGGGTTAAGAAGGGGTTAAAAAACAAAATAAAAGTGGTGTGCGCAGCAACATTCGTGAGGGAGGGACAGAGACAGAGAGCGAGAGAGTTATGATAAATGCGCATGCATCGCCAGGCTCTGCTTTTTATCCATTGATTTATCAGATTTTATTTTTTATTATCTATAGCAGGGGTGTCAAAAGTGTGCCCCGCAGGCCATTTGCGGCCCACAGCTAATGTTTTAAAGGCCCATTGCACATTCTAAGAATACTATTAAAATAAACAAAAACATAAACAAAAGTGAAATAAAAAGCTTGAAGGCTAAATGTAATTTAGAAAAAGTTGCAACGTTTACTAATAAAACAAAGCTGTTTTTTTCTTCTTTCAAACTGTCATTGCTTAAAACATAATATTGAATCAAAATCAATGTTATTATGAATTATTGACCTATCCAAGTTTCCGATTACCACACATCAAATATTCCACTAAGAAAAATATTTCTGGTGGAAGATTTAGCAAATTTGTTATATAAATACTCCAAAAATTTATATTTTGTTGTTTTCTTACTGTACCGAAAATGAACCATGACCTCCGAACCAAGGTACAGAGGTATATATATATATATATACATACATATATATATATATATATATATATACATATATATACATACACACATATTATACAATATACACACATATACATATATACACACACACACATATATACATACATAGCTATACATACATACATATATACAGTGGGGCAAAAAAGTATTTAGTCAGCCACCGATTCTGCAAGTTCTCCCACTTAAAATGATGACAGAGGTCTGTAATTTTCATCATAGGTACACTTCAACTGTGAGAGACAGAATGTGGAAAAAAAATCCAGGAATTCACATTGTAGGAATTTTAAAGAATTTATTTGTAAATTATTGTGGAAAATAAGTATTTCGTCAACCATTCAAAGCTCTCACTGATGGAAGGAGGTTTTGGCTCATAATCTCACGATACATGGCCCCATTCATTCTTTCCTTAACACGGATCAATCGTCCTGTCCCCTTAGCAGAAAAACAGCCCCAAAGCATGATGTTTCCACCCCCATGCTTCACAGTAGGTCTGGTGTTCTCGGGATGCAACTCAGTATTCTTCATCCTCCAAACACGACGAGTTGAGTTTATACCAAAATGGATACATGGATGATACAGCAGAGGATTGGGAGAATGTCATGTGGTCAGATGAAACCAAAATAGAACTTTTTAGTATACTGTAAACTCAACTTGTCGTGTTTGGAGGAAGAAGAATACTGAGTTGCATCCCAAGAACACCACACCTACTGTAAAGCATGGGGGTGGAAACATCATGCTTTGGAGCTGTTTTTCTGCTAAGGGGACAGGACGATTGATCCGTGTTAAGGAAAGAATGAATGGGGCCATGTATCGTGAGATTTTGAGCCAAACCTCCTTCCATCAGTGAGCGCTTTGAATGGTTGACCAAATACTTATTTGCCACCATTATTTACAAATGAATTCATTTGTTTCCTCTCCAAGGTTCTCATAGTCATCATTGTCACCGACGTCCCACTGGGTGTGAGTTTTCCTTGCCCTTATGTGGGGTTTTCGGAGGATGTCGTAGTCGCAGTGGTTTGTGCAGTCCTTTGAGACATTTGTGATTTAGGGCTATAAAAATAAACATTGATTGATTGATACCTATGATGAAAATTACAGACCTCTGTCATCATTTAAGTGGTAGAACTTCCACAATCAGTGGCTGACTAAATACTTTTTTGCCCCACTGTATATATATATATATATATATATATATATACATATGTATCTATATATACATACATCTATATATAGATATATAACATGAGGCCAAGTGTGATGGATGAAGACATGTCTTATTTACCTTACATTTGAGGGCACAGAAAGGTGCGATGTCCAGAAGGAGGGGGAAGGGCACGTGTCGGTTCACCTTACATATACTGTAGCCATTCTTCACAACACAAGAAGGATTTAACTTACATATACTGTAGTTATTATACACAACACAGGGAGGATTAAACACTGCACATGAAAAGTGGCAATCATCATCATCATCACCTGTTGAAATCTCTTCAGGTGAAGCGTCAGCACAGGCGGTGGAGATGAGATTAGCATTTGCTTCAAGGCTTCAGTGTAGACCTTCTTGGAGCCTGGACAGGAAGGGCAGAAGGTGACTCTCGGCCCGTCAGGCGCGCTCACAATTGAGGTTTTACCTGCAGCTTTGTCCCTGCTGCAGGTGACACACAGCAGGCTGTTGTTGTGGCTCAGGGTTTCCTCCTGCGTGAAGTGGAACAGACACGACTCCACCGAGCACTCCTGCTGGTCTGGAGCCGGCCTGCTGGCCAGAGTCTGGAAGGCCAGGTCCGGGTCCTGGTTGACTACCGTGTATTCCTTGGCCTCCTCCGGCATGTCGTCCTCGCTCTCCGCACACGTCTCCATGGCGTCCGAGTCGATGAAGGCGTCGTTCAAGTTGATCTTCTCCATCTCGCCCACCAGCTGGGCGTCCATGTCGTCCTCGTCTTCCTGCCAGCTGTCGGGGCGCCGCGTCCCGGACAGAAGGGCGAAGCGGTTGGAGGCCGGCGACGAGGAGTCTTCTTTTTCAGGCTGGACCTGCGGGTTGGTCTTTGGGGGGCTGGCTGGCGCCGTGTCGCCTTTCTCCTGGGCAACCTCGATCTGCGGGTTCTCCGTCACGCTGCTGAAGACCACTTTGCTCTCCAGCTTCTGCTGCCTCTTCTGGTGCTGCGAGTGAAAAGGAGGCGTTAGGTAAATCCTTTCTCCATTTTGTTCAAGAACCCAAAAGGGTCTCAGCCATTAAAGGGTTAAAGCAGGGGTGTCAAAATCATTTTGGAAGAGGGGACCACATGGAGAAAAATCTACTCCCGAGTGGCCCGGACTGGTAAAATCACGGCACGATAACTTAAAAAACAAAGACAACTTCAGATTTCACAACAAAATTAGGCATAATAATGTGTTAATTCCACAACTGTATATATCGGTATCGGTTGATATCGGAATCGGTAATTAAGAGTTGGACAATATCGTAATATCAGATATCGGCAAAAAAGCCATTATCGGACATCTCTAGTCGTCATCTATACTTTCTGAATAAATGATGTGATAATGTTCATCAGTCCACTCATTTGTGTTTATATTCAATCTATCAAGATAGTAAAATATCAACATCAAATTACTGGATGTTATTTATGTAGTTTGATAATTTTCCTCGACTGGTGCATTAACATTATGTGTCGTTTTTATTCCATATGTAGCATCATCTACAAAAGGGGTCAGCAACCTTTACCACTCAAAGAGCCATTTTGACCCATTTCACAAAATAAAGGAAACAATGGGAGCCACAAAACTCTTTTGAAATTTAAAATGAAATAACACTGCATACAGAGTTTTTTTTTGCTTTGTGCTATGTATAAACCAGGGGTCTCAGACATGCGGCCCGCACCTTAATATTAAAATGTAACGTTAGTGCGGCCCGTGAAACTTATATGAATGCCGCTTGACAGCATCAAACTTGCCAACCCTCCTAATTTTTCCGGGAGACTGTCGAATTTCAGAGCATCTATTCACGCGAATGTCTGCTGGTGTTCACCCTGACAACTAAAATGGTGGAACCTTTAACGCCCCCTACAACCTTTGCTAACAGCTTGCCAGCCCAGTCACATGTTGATTGTGGTAACTGCAGACACACGTACTGTAAGTCAAGGCATACTTGTTCAACAGCAACACAGGTTACACTGATGGTTGTGATATAAATAACTTTAACACTCTTACTATAATATGCGCCACACTGTGAACCCACACCAAACAAGAATGACAAACACATTTCAGGAGAACATCCGCACTGTAACACAACATAAAAACAACAGAAGAAATACCCAGAATCCCATGCCCCTAACTCTTATGGGCTACATTATACACCTCATCACCCCCACACCCCTCCGTGCGTCGGTTGAGGTGGGCGTGGTTAGGGGGCAATCATCACATCAATTTCTTTAGAATAATATATGTTCTAAAGTGGTACCAGATCTACCACCAGAGTAATGTCAAAAGGCAACTGTTGCGTTCCATTCCGTAGAACATCTTTTGCCCGGACTGCCTTTTCAATAAAAGGACCTTTTATGGAACTCTTTACCTGACACTTTGAAAAGTATATCTGCACTCATCACTTTCAAAAAACAAAGAAAATGATGGCTAGTTGAGCAGCAATCATGTTCGCATGTTTAGTTTGACTAATTTTTACTAATCGGTTTTTATTTAGTCTGTACTTTGTGTTGTTATTATTATTATTGGCTTTTATCTAGTTTGCACTTTGTCTGTAGTATTTCTATTATCATTATTATCGACTCATTTTTGCCTTATTATTTTTATTTTCCTCTTTTACTGTTGTTGGCTCTGTGTTGTTGTTGTTGTTGTTGTTGTTGTTGTTGTTGTTATTGTAGTTGTTGTTGGGGACAAGTGTTGTAAATTAGCTTTGGCTACAAACATCATGATGCCTACATTGGATAACTGTTTCAGATGTGTATGTTTTTTTTTTATCTGTCCCTATTTCAAATAAACCTTAATAATAATAACTCGTTTAAAAAGATGGCACAAGTGGCAAAAAAGACTGAGAAAGTTGAGGAATGCTCATCAAAAACTTATTTGGAACATCCCGCATGGGAACGGGCTAATTGGGAACAGGTGGGTGCCAGGATTGTGTATAAAAGCAGCGTCCATGAAATGCTCATCCATCCATCCATCCATCATCTTCCGCTTATCCGAGGTAGGGTCGCGGGGGCAGCAGCCTAAGCAGGGAAGCCCAGACTTCCCTATCTCCAGCCACTTCGTCTAGCTCTTCCCGGGGGATCCCGAGGCGTTCCCAGGCCAGCCGGGAGACATAGTCTTCCCAACGTGTCCTGGGTCTTCCCCGTGGCCTCCTACCAGCTGGACGTGCCCTAAACACCTCCCTAGGGAGGCGTTCGGGTGGCATCCTGACCAGATGCCCGAACCACCTCATCTGGCTCCTCTCGATGTGAAGGAGCAGCGGCTTTACTTTGAGTTCCTCCCGGATGGCAGAGCTTCTCACCCTATCTCTAAGGGAGAGCCCCGCCACCCGGCGGAGGAAACTCATTTCGGCCGCTTGTATCCGTGATCTTATCCTTTCGGTCATGACCCAAAGCTCATGACCATAGGTGAGGATGGGAACGTAGATCGACCGGTAAATTGAGAGCTTTGCCTTCCGGCTCAGCTCCTTCTTCACCACAACTGATCGATACAACGTCCGCATTACTGAAGACGCCGCACCGATCCGCCTGTCGATCTCACGATCCACTCTTCCCCCACTCGTGAACAAGAATCCTAGGTACTTGAACTCCTCCACTTGGGGCAGGGTCTCCTCCCCAACCCGGAGATGGCACTCCACCCTTTTCCGGGCGAGAACCATGGACTCGGACTTGGAGGTGCTGATTCTCATTCCGGTCGCTTCACACTCGGCTGTGAACCGATCCAGTGAGAGCTGAAGATCCCGGTCAGATGAAGCCATCAGGACTACATCATCTACAAAAAGCAGAGACCTAATCCCGTGGCCACCAAACCGGATCCCCTCAACGCCTTGGCTGCGCCTAGAAATTCTGTCCATAAAAGTTATGAACAGAATCGGTGACAAAGGACAGCCTTGGCGGAGTCCAACCCTCACTGGAAACGTGTCCGACTTACTGCCAGCAATGCGGACCAAGCTCTGACACTGATCGTACAGGGAGCGGACTGCCACAATAAGACAGTCCGGTACCCCATACTCTCTGAGCACTCCCCACAGGACTCCCAGAGGGACACGGTCGAATGCCTTCTCCAAGTCCACAAAGCACATGTAGACTGGTTGGGCAAACTCCCATGCACCCTCAAGAACCCTGCCGAGAGTATAGAGCTGGTCCACAGTTCCACGACCAGGACGAAAACCACACTGTTCCTCCTGAATCCGAGGTTCGACTATCCGGCGAAGCCTCCTCTCCAGTACACCTGAATAAACCTTACCGGGAAGGCTGAGGAGTGTGATCCCACGATAGTTGGAACACACCCTCCGGTCCCCCTTCTTAAAGAGAGGGACCACCACCCCGGTCTGCCAATCCAGAGGTACCGCCCCCGATGTCCACGCGATGCTGCAGAGTCTTGTCAACCAAGACAGCCCCACAGCATCCAGAGCCTTAAGGAACTCCGGGCGGATCTCATCCACCCCCGGGGCCTTGCCGCCGAGGAGCTTTTTAACTACCTCAGCGACCTCAGCCCCAGAAATAGGAGAGTCCACTGCAGCTTCCTTACCGTGGTAGAGGAGTTTGCGTGTCCCAATGATCCTAGGAGCTATGTTGTCTGGGGGCTTTCATGTCCCCCTGGTAGGGTCTCCCAAGACAAACAGGTCCTAGGTGAGTGATCAGACAAAGAGCAGCTCAAAGACTTCTATGGAATTACAACAAAATGAACTCAGATTTCCCTCGCCCGGACGCGGGTCACCGGGGCCCCGCTCTGGAGCCAGGCCCGGAGTTGGGGCACGATGGCGAGCGCCTGGTGGCCGGGCCTGTCCCCATGGGGCCCGGCCGGGCACAGCCCGAAGAGGCAACTAGGGTCATCCCTCCAATGGGCTCACCACTCATAGGAGGGGCCATAGAGGTCGGGTGCATTGTGAGCTGGGCGGCAGCCGGAGGCAGGGCACTTGGCGGTCCGATCCTTGGCTACAGAAGCTAGCTCTTGGGACATGAAATGCTCAGTCATTCACAAACAAAAATGGGGCGAGGGTCACCACTTTGTCAACAAATGCCTGAACAAATTGTCCAACAGTTTAAGAACAACATTTCTCAACAAGCTATTGGAAGGAATTAGGGGGCTCACCATCTACGCTCTGTAATATCATCAAAAGGTTCTGAGAATCTGGAGAAATCACTGCACGTAAGCCATGGTATTACGGACCTAGGATCCCTCAGGCGGTACTGCATCAAAAAGTGACATCAGTGTGTAAAGGATATCACCACATGGGCCCAGGAACACTTAAGAAAACCACTGTCAGTAACTACGGTTGGTCGCTACATCTGTAAGTGCAACTTCAAACTCTACAATGCAAAGCCAAAGCCATTTAGCAACAACACCCAGGAATGCGCCGGCTTCTCTGGGACCGAGCTCATCTAAGATGGACTGATGCAAAGTGAAAAAGTGTTCTCTGTTCTGAAGAGTCCACATTTCAAATTGTTTTTGAAAACGGTGGACGTTGTGTCCTCTGGAACAAAGAGGAAAAGAGCCATTCGGATTGTTCTAGGCACAAAGTTGAAAAGCCAGCATCTGTGTTGGTATGGGGGTGTATTAGTGACTAAGGCATGGGTAACTAACACATCTGTGAAGGCACCATTAATGCTGAAAGGTACATACAGGTTTTGGAACAACATATGTTACCATCCAAGCAACATTATCATGGACTCCCCTGCTTATTTCAGCAAGACAATGTCAAGCCTTAGGTTACAACAAGTGGCTGCATAGTAAAAGAGTGTGGGTACGAGTCTGGCCTGCCTGTAGTCCAGACCTGTCTCCCATTGAAAATGTGTGGCGAAATATGAAGCCTAAAATAGCAGAAAGGAGATTGTTGAACAACTTAAGCTGTACATAAAGCAAGAATGGGAAATAATTCCTCTTCAAAAATGTGTCTCCTCAGTTCCCAAATGTTTCCTGAGTGTTGTTAAGAGGAAAGGCCATGTAACACAGTGGTAAAAATGCCCCTCTGACAACTTTTTTGCAATGTGTTGCTGCCATTAAATTTTAAGTTCATGATCATTTGCAAAAAATGACAAAATTTCTCAGTGTGAACATTAAATATATTGTCTTTGCAGTTTATTATAAGTTGAAAAGATTTTGCAAACCATTGTATTATCTTTTTATTTACGATTTACACAATGTGACAACTTCACTGCTTTTGGGGTTTGTAAAAAGGTTCTTACTATAAAAGTGTTCAAATAAGTCATATGTTAATATATATATACATATATATAGTTAAATCGCTCAATAAGGAATATCCAAAGTGTGACCCAGGGGTCAGTTGTGGCTTGCAGCTTGTTTTTTTGTTTCGCGACACATTCTCAACACAAAACAAAGACATCCCAAATTAAACCACTCAAAAAAACCTCGAATGTGCAAATTTTGGGACAAACTGCATGTCCATGCTGAAATGCGCAATCAGAAAGGAAGCAATACGTGAAGATATGTCACCACATATCTTGTGGTGTACCCCAGGGATCAATACTGGGACCAAAATGGTTTCATCTTAATGTAAATGGCATGTATAAAGTTACTAAGTACTTAAAGTTAGTATTATTTGCAGATGATACAAATGTGTTGCTGAATCTTTTGCAATTTGTTCAATTAATATTGGAGAAGTCACAGTAGAAAGATGGAGTTGGGAAGCTTTAACCTTTAGCCACACAAACACACGGTGATTCCTTGTTTAAAATTCCGGGAGGTGAAACTTTACAATGGATCAGAGCTTGGTCAAGCAAACATGGATCCCGACCGAATGTCAACCAGCAGGTTTCGGTGAGAAAATTGTGATAAAAAGTCGATTCTTGCCGGAGAAAAGCTGAGCTTGTGCCGTCCATAAAGCTGCCGTCGAATCCCCTGAGACATTGGTGTCAAGACACCCGTGGACACACCCTTCCGACTATCAGGTACTATTTAACTCACTAAAGCACTAGCAACACAATAGAAAGATAAGGGATTTCCCAGAATTATCCTAGTAAATGTCTCTAAAAACATCGGAATCCTTCCCAATGCAATTTTTTTTTTTAACTTATTTTTTTTTTCTAGTCCGTCGCTATCAATATCCTCAAACACAAATCTTTCATCCTCGCTCAAATTAATGAGGAAACTGTCGTTTTCTCGGTCCGAATAGCTGTTTTTGTTGGAGTCTCCCAATAAAAACAATGTGAATATGTGAGGAGCCCCCACACGTGTGACGTCATCGTCTGCGACTTCCGGTAGAGGCAGGGCTTTTCTCTCAGCGCCAAAAGTTGCGAACTTTTATCGTGGATGTTCTCTACTAAATCCTTTCAGCAAAAATATGGCAATATCGCGAAATGATCAAGTATGACACATAGAATGGACCTGCTATCCCCGTTTAAATAAGAAAATCTCATTTCAGTTGGCCTTTAAAGATTTAAAGACAGCTTTGTGTCATTGCAGCCAATATTGCATCATTTTTTTAATTACATTTAACCTGTTAGCTCTTTGTTTCCACTTTGAATGAGCTACGAGCAACACATTATCCCCGAGCCACACTTTGGACACCCCTTGTTTACATCCCAAAAAAACGGCTAATTAAAAAAATCCTTCCAAAGCATCACCTTGGCTTGTTTCTTGGCCTGCTTCTTGGCTTTCTTCTGCTGGTACTTGCTTCCAGGGGTGACGTCCTCACTTGGACTTTCCCCGCCGTCTTCGCTCAAGTCCCTGGTTTTCTGAGCCACTTTCTTCTGGTTCTTCTTCCTGTATGCCTGCAAGAGCAGATATGGACAAATGGGTAGGTTGGATCGAATGTTGCACAATGCTAAGTTTGACAGTGGAACCTCCATTTACACACCCCTCTATTTGATAACTTTTCGGCTTACGAACTATTGCATCTTGCTAAACAGGCCTCTGTGTTTCTGTTTTGTGCTTGCTCGTAATGAAGAGATTGAGGAAGCAGGCTTCGTACAACAGCTTGTTTTTAATTGTCATTACAAAAGGACTTTTCTGGGGGGAAAAAAAGGTTAATTTCTGATGGTTTGTGAGTGCTCGTGTTAGAGCAGCACAGTTCAGCTTGCCGTTGTTGTTTGAGATTGTTAATAACTGTAAAGTTGATCCATCACCTTTTATATTTATTTAATATACAGTACTGTATATTAAATAAATATCGAAGCTGGAACCAATTATTCACATTTACATTGTTTCTTATAGGGAAATGTGCTTCATTATACAAACTTCTCTGCTTACGAATCTTGTTTATGAACCATTTAAATTCGCAAATTGAGGTTCCAGTGCATATGTAAAATTCAAGCAGGATATGTTTTTGAGTATCCTGAAACTGAGGTAGATTCTACATTTGCCGAATATGAATGCTCACTTTTTAAAGTGAGCAAGTGTGAGAGTGTTTGTAAGAGTGAGTCCATTTTGTGCTGACCAGTTTAAAAAAAACAATGTTTGATAAACACACATTTGTTGTCCAGTCCCATGTTGATAGTATTAAAAACTTGAAAATGATCGCAGATACAAAAACTTCTATCTACGATTAATCACCATACAAGACTAAAGGTGTAATCATTAAGTATGTATGTTTTTTATTATTTTTGTATTATTATATATCTATATACACACAAATATATACACATACAAATATATATACATACACATGTATATACACACGCATTAGGGCTGCGAATCTTTGGGTGTCCCACGATTCGATTCAATATCGATTCTTGGGGTCTCGATTCAATTATGAATTGATTTTTTCGCTTCAACGCGATTCTCGATTCAAAAATGATATTTTTCCGATTCAAAACGATTCTTTATTCATTCAATACATAGGATTTCAGCAGGATCTACCCCAGTCTGCTGACATGCTAGCAGAGTAGTAGATTTAAAAAAAAAACTTTTATAATTGTAAAGGACAATGTTTTATCAACTGATTTTAATAATGTAAATTTGTTTTAACAATTAAACGAACCAAAAATATGACTTATTTTATCTTTGTGAAAACATTGGACACAGTGTGTTGTCAAGCTTATGAGATGCAAGTGTAAGCCCCTGTGACACTATTGTTCTTTTTTTTTTTATTTATAAATGTGTAATGATAATGTCAATGAGGGATTTTTAATCACTGCTATGCTGAAATTATAACTAATATTGATACTGTTGTTGATAATATTAATTTTTATTTCACTACTTTTGGTTTGTTCTGTGTCGTGTTTGTGTCTCCTCAATTGCTCTGTTTATTGCAGTTCTGAGTGTTGCTGGGTCAGGTTTGGTTTTGGAATTGGATTGCATTGTTATGGTATTGCTGTGTATTGTTTTGTTGGATTGATGAAAATAAAAAAAAATAAAAACATTTTGTTTTAAATGAGAATCGCGATTTAAATTCGAATCGATTTCTTCCCACACCCCTAATACACATATATACATATACATACATACATATATATATATATATATATATATATATATATATATATACACACACACACATATATATGTATGTGTGTATATACAGTATACATACACATACAAACATATATATATATATACATACATTTACACACATACATACTGTATATATATACATAAATACATATATACAGGTATATATAAACACAAACACACATATATATATATATGTGTGCATATCTATATACACATATATATAATATATATACATATATGTATACACATATATATACACAAATATATACACACATATATACATACACACACATAAAAGTGTGTATCTATGTATACATGTATGTGTGCATGTGCATATATACGTATTAATATATATATATGTATTTGTGTATATGTGTATGTTATGTATATATATGTCTGTGTTTATTTATATACATACATATTTACGTATGTGTGTATATATATGTAAATATATATATATTTATATATACATATATGTGTGTGTATATAAAAATACACAGATATAAGTGCGTATATGTTTATATGTGTGTTTGTGTATAAATATATGTATATACATATATTTGTATATGTATGTATATATATTTGTATATATATATATGTGTGTGTGTGTATATATATATATATATATATATATATATATATGGGTTGTACTTGTGTAACGCTTTTCTACCTTCAAGGTGCTCAAAGCGCTTTGACACTACTTCCACATTTACCCATTCACACAAACATTCAGACACTGATGGAGGGAGCTGCCATGCAAGGCGCTAACCAGCACCCATCAGGAGCAAGGGTGAAGTGTCTTGCTCAAGACACAACGGACGTGACGAGGTTGGTACTAGGTGGGGATTAAACCAGGGACCCTCGGGTTGCGCAAGGCCACGCTCCCACTGCCCCATGCTGTCCCTGTGTGTGTGTGTATATATATATATATATATATATATATATATATATGTGTGTGTATATGATGATGATTTTTGCGAAAAACCTGACTGAAATGGTGACACCAACTTTGTTCTGTCACCATTTCTGTCAGGTTTTCGCAAAAATCACAGTACTGTTACTGCTGCTATGAAGATTCTAAATGATGTAACTGAAGATCTTAACAAGAAGCAGTGCTGTTTATCCCTCTTTATTGACTTTTCAATGGCATTTTATATTGTTGATCATGTCATTTTAATCAAACGTCTTTCAGCTATTGGTTTTTCTCAGCAAGCAGCTGGATGGTTCGCAAATTACCTCACAAGTAGAACTCAGGCTGTTCAGATAGAAGGTTCCCCCTCAAACGTACTGCAAGTGAAAAAGGGTGTCCCTCAAGGTTTTGTGTTGGGCCCCTTATTATTCACTATTTACATAAATAATCTTGGACAGAATATTCCAAACTCAACTTTCCATTTCTATGCTGATGATACTGTCATATACTGCACAGCACCAACTCCTGCTGAGGCCTTAGAATATCTACAATATGCATTTGACAGAGTACAAGAACAACTTTGCTATCTTCAATTGGTTTTAAATGCAGAGGAAACAAAGTTTATGTTCTTTACCACATCAAAAACTGTAAGATCAGCACTGTGTGAAAACATTTTAACAAGAAATGGGCAACAAATTATGTTAGTATCTTCTTTTAAATATTTGGGATTTTTAATTGATGAACACTTTTGTTTTAAGGAGCACATTCAGTATGTTGTAAAAAACTGAAACTTTTACTGGGATTTTATTATAGAAACAAGTCTTGCTTTTCTTTTACTGTGAATCAGAAATTGGTGGAAACAACATTTTTACCTGTGAAAACTCTTCTCACACCTGCGCTTATTCAAGACATGCTGTAAAAGTAAGCAGGCGCTAATAATTTCAAAACCTCTTCTCGCCACTGCGCTTACCAATGGCATGCAGTAAAAAATTGAGTGTGATTAAAAAAAAAAAAATAGCGGGCGTATAATATAGCCAAGAGTCATGGATGCATTGGAATTCTGGGTAATTCTCATGTTGCGTTTATAATGTGTTACAGAGCCAATGTTCTCCAGAAATGTGTTTGTTATTCTTGTTTGGTTAGGGTTCACAGAGTGTGGCGCATATTAGTAAGAGTGTTAAAATTGTTTCATATTACAACCATTAGTGTGATCTGTATGGCTGTGGAACAATACCCCTGGTTTACACACAGTAAAACCAAAAAAAAAACTCCTCCGCCGTTTTGAAAACGACGGCAGGGAAAGCGTCACTCGTGACGTCACGAATTTGACCCGGTGGTAAAAGTAAGCATGCGCTAATAAATTTGGGGAGCAAGTTTAACCCGGCAGTAATTCAAGGCAGGCGCATATTACATGCCCAGCGACTATTCAAGGGAATACGGTAAATATGTGTGTGTATTGTGGTGTCTGACTCAAGCACCGCCTCACAGGGGAGGAGCCAGGGAATGGAGGCAGAGGGGAACACAAAGGACAACGCCCCAGCCTTTGCTGCATCATCGAGGGGCGGTACATTCCCCTGTACCTTCTCAATCAGCCTGAAGTGCTACCAGCTGTGCGGCCAGATGGGGCTCAGCTACAAACCTTTCTTAACTCTGCCTCATTCAAGTCTGGCTCTCCACTGTGTCAAGGCAGGTGCATCAGGCGGATATTACCTATGACATTAAAAGACGTGTGCTGTGTGAAGGACTGAGAGCCCCGGATGGGAGATATTTATGTTTGGTCACTTTAAGTTTGATTCCTCCACACTCCGCCCTTCCTAAAAAGACTTGAATAATAAATACCCTTTTTGGCTTGCTGCAAAACAAATCCTGTGTCTACGTGAGAATCATGGTACCACATATGGTGGAGAATGCGGGCAGACTGATTCACGTCAACCTCTGATGATGTCACACACAGAAGCCCTAAGTGCTTTGTTAAAAAGCCAAGCTGAACTTCAAGGTGCAGTACAAAAGTTAGTTAAAATAATTTGCTAAAGATGTGGCTATTACACGGGCACCCGCTGAGGTCCTAACTAAATTATCAGGAGAGGATGATGCGGAAGCCTACTTGGAGTTGTTCGAGCGCACTGCGGCCCGGGAGAATTTGGCCGGTAGAAGAATGGGGATCCATACTGGCACCTTTCCTCACTGGAGAAGCCCAACGTCTGTGCAGCGACCTGGCATTGGTGGATGCTCGAGACTTCAAGAGACTAAAGAAAGCCATTCTCGCCAGCCGAGGGTGCATTCTGCCTGCTAGGGCTCAACAATATCACAACTGGACCTTCCAGCCCACCCAGCCTCCACCTCAGCAGGTAGCCGCACTGCTCCGCATAACACACAGCTGGCTAACGAGCAAAGGCAACCTCCCCTCCATAGACCGACTGGTGAACTGGCGATAGACCGCTGTATCCGAGCCTTGCCGCCTGATGCCCGAAAATATGCCGCACAAGTGAGCCCTCTAACTGTGGAGCAGTTGGTGGCCTTATTAGAGAACCACCAAGTGAGCATGGAAATGCTGAGAGCCACCAGGGAAGAGAGGCTCGGCCGCGACCGCCGAAAAGCGCCAGCGCTGTCCTTACCCCGACCTAGGGGCACTGCCCCTGAGAGGACCAGTCGGCCCCCACAGCGGGGTGTGGACACCCGGACCACATGTCATGGGCGTGCCCGGAACGCAACCATGATATCTCCATGGCCACGGCCCCCAGCTAAGGTGCAGGCAAACCATGCCTCCACACGGGGAGTGGACGAGGACAACATACCAGCCTTCCAGTAAAAGATTGGGGGGGCTGATGCACATGCATTTCTGGACAGTGGGAGCGCTGTGACCTTGGTACACGCTGACTTGGCCGGACCCCTCAGCAAAGACACCGTTCCAGTGACATGTGTACATGGAAATGTCCGCCAGTATCCGGTGTGCCACATACGCATTGGTACCAGCTAGAGTGGTACCAAACCTGCCTGTTCCACTGCTTATTGGGTCCGACTGTGTACTCTTTGGCCGTTACTGGACCCCAAGTTTCATTCCAGGTGCCATTTCACCGCAGCGTCGCCGCCACCACAATGGACAAAATAGTACGAGACCGCTTGCGGCCTGCCCCGCGTTTAGGCCCTCATCAGAGGCCGCACTGAGTGACAGCTCAGCTGAAGAAAAGCGACGGGAGAGCAGAAAGGAGAAGGCAGAAGAGAAATGGGACCCCTTTGTGGAGTTCCCTGTGCCAGAAGATAGCAGCAACCCTAATACAGGTGAGTTTGCCACTGCCCAGTGGAATGACCAGAACCTCAGCCAGGCCCGCCAGCAAGTTGTGGAAATTGACGGACAAAAATGTGAAGGGGTGAGTGCACTTAATTCACCGTATTTTTTGATTAAAAAGGGCCTTCTCTATAGAGGGGTGTTAACTAAGGGCGGGGACATAATTGAGCATCTGCTGGTGCCTAAGTCTCATATCTCCCGAGTGCTTAATCTTGCCCACACTCGATCAGCTGGGCGCTCACCTTGGTGTACAAAAGACGTATGACCGCGTAATAACCCGCTTCTACTGGCCTGGTGTGAAACGAGCCATTGAAAACTTCTGCAAGGGCTGTCCTGAATGCCAAAAGACTGCACCAAGACCCACGTATCGAAACCCCTTGGTACCGCTCCCCATCAATGGCACCCCGTTCTCACGTCTGGCAATGGACATCATTGGACCACTCCTGAAATCCGCCAGAGGACATCGCTACATACTGGTAATGGTATAAACTATGCCACCCGATATCCTGAGGCTGTACCATTACGCACAGCCTAAGCCAAAGCTATCGCACACAAACTGTTTATGATGTTAAGCCGAGTGGGGATCGCAGATGAGAATTTAATGGACCAGGGCACATGTTTTATGTCACAAGTACTAACCATGCAGTACAAATGGCTGAAAGTAAAACGCATACGAACCTCTGTATATCACCCTCAGACAAATGGCCTGGTGGAACATTTCAACTGTACGATAAAAAAAGATGCTTAAAAAAGTAGCCGACGAAGACGGGAAAGACTGGGATTACCTAATTCCATATGTCCTTTTGCCATCAGAGAGGTGCCCCAGGCGTCCACTGACTTCTCCCCCTTTGAGCAAGTTTATGGCCGACGTCCCCGAGGTGTGCTGCATATTGCGAAAGAGACCTGGGAGAACCAACCCTCGCCACACCGCAGTGTGATCGACCATGTCGCCCGACTACAAGCCCGGACTCGCAAAATCTGGCCAATGGTAAGAGAACATATAGAAAAAGCCCAAAGAGAACAGGAAAGAACATATAACAGAGGTGTCACACTCCGGGAGTTCCAGGTTGGGGAAAAAGTTCTGGTATTAGTTCCGTCCCGCGAATGCAAGTTTTTGGCCAGATGGCAGGGGCCTTACAAGGTAATTGAGAGAATGGGGCCCGTCAACTACAAGGTAAACCAGCCAGGACGACAGAAAGGCCAGCAAATATACCATGTAAATATTCTGAAAAAAATGGCATGCGGCAGAGCCGTTGCTATCTGCTGCGTTTTTAACTGCACACTCTCCCCAGACCACTCTCCCGGTAATTATAGGAGAGGACCTCTCCCTGTCACAAAACCAGGAGGTGAAGGAACTTCTGGGACGGAACCAGAACCGCCTCTCGGAACTGCCAGGAAGGACCCAGGTGATCAAACATGACATTTAGACCCAACCCGGAAAAGTGATAAGACAAAGGCCCTACCGAATCCCAAAAGCCCGGCGGGCGGCTATAAAAGAAGAGGTAAAGAAAATGTTACAACTTGGAGTAATAAAAGAATCCCAAAGTCCATGGTCAAGCTCGATTGTTATTGTGCCAAAACCAGATGGGTCCCTGAGATTTTGTAATAACTTTCGCAAATTAAATGAGATATCACTGTGGGATGCTTATCCCATGCCCAGAGTAGATGAGCTGATAGAGCGGCTTGGCGCAGCTTGGTTCGTCAGCACCCTGGACCTGACCAAAGGCTACTGGCAGGTGCCATTGACGGAAAGGGCAAAACCTAAAACAGCCTTCTCCACACCAGAAGGGCTATTCCAATATACCGTCTTGCCGTTCAGAATCCATGGGGCCCCAGCAACATTCCAAAGGATGATGGACAAAATTCTACATCCCCACCAAGAATACTCAGCCGCCTACCTGGACGACATAGTGATCCATAGCACCAGCTGATCTCTCCAACTCCAGCACCTCGACGCTAAGAAGTGCCGAGTGGGTCTGACGGAGACGGATTATCTCGGTTTCACAATAGGAAGAGGCTGCGTGAAACCCCAGGCCCGCAAAGTGAAGCGCATCAAGGAATGGCCCCGCCCCTTGCCGGGTGAAATCATTTATTGGCTTGGTGTCATATTATCAGAGGTTTATTAAAAATGTATCCACGATTGCAACACCGCTGTTTGAACTGACGAGGAACAAACTGCCCCATCATGTCATCTGGACGGCTGAGGTCGAGACTGCCTTCCAGATGTTGAAGAAAGCCCTGTGTGAAGAACCTGTGTTGAAAGCCCCCGACTTCAGCCAGCCGTTCATCCTCCACACAGACGCCTCAGGCCCGGGGGTTGGAGCCGTACTCGCCCAGCTCGTGGCCGGAGAAGAACACCCAGTGACATTTATTAGTAGGAAGCTCCAGAACCATGAGCGAAATTATGCCACAGTAGAAAATGAGTGCTTGGCAGTCAAGTGGGCCATACACCAACTCCGCTACCACCTATGGGGTAGGACCTTCACCTTGGTGACAGACCACGCCCCCTTGAAGTGGATGTCCACAAATAAGGACTGAAACGATCGCGTCACACGCTGGTTCCTAGAGCTACAATATTTTTAATTTCACCGTGGAATATCGGCCTGGGGAGGCGATCCCACATGCAGACGCCATGTCCCAGCTCTATGAAGAGGACAAAGAAGCTCCCGGACCGACCGGCGAGCTTAGGGGGGGATATGTGGTGTCTCACTCAAGCACCGCCTGACAGGTAAGCACCTCACAGGGGAGGAGCCAGGGCATTGAGGCTGAGTGGAACACAGAGGACAACGCCCCAGCCTTGGCCGCATCATCGAGGGGCGAGATACATTCCCCCGTACCTTCTCAATCAGCCTGAAGTGCTATCAGCTGTGCGGCCAGGTGGGACTCAGCTACAAACCTTTCTTAACTCTGCCTCATTCAGGTCTGACTCTCCACTGTGTCAAGGCAGGTGCATCAGGCGGATATTACCTATGACATTAAAAGATGTGTGCTGTGTGAAGGACTGAGAGCCCCGGACGGGAGATACTTATGTTTGGACACTTTAAGTTTGATTCTTCCACACCCCGCCCTTCCTAAAAAGACTTGTATTATAAATACCCTTTTTGGCTTGCTGCAAAACCAATCCTGTATCTTGGTGTGTGTATATGTGTATATATATATATATATATATATATATATATATATATATATATATATATATATTAGGGCTGCGAATCTTTAGGTGTCCCACGATTCAATTCAAAATCCATTTTTTTTTTTCAAATCAACACGATTCTCGATTCAAAAATGATTTTTTCCCGATTTAAAAGGATTCTCTGTTCATTCAATACATAGGATTTCAGCAGGATCTACCCCAGTCTGCTGAAATGCAAGCAGAGTAGTAGATTTTTATAAAAAGCATTTATAATTGTAAAGGACAATGTTTTATCAACTGATTGCAATAATGTAAATTTGTTTTAACTATTAAACGAACCAAAAATATGACTTATTTTATCTTTGTGAAAACATTGGACACAGTGTGTTGTCAAGCTTATGCGATGCAAGTGTAAGCCCCTGTGACACTGTTATTTTTATTTTTTTTATAAATGTTTAATGATAATGTCAATGAGGGATTTTTAATCACTGCTATGCTGAAATTATAACTAATATTGATACTGTTGTTGATAATATTCATTTTTGTTTCACTACTTTTGGTTTGTTCTGTGTCGTGTTTGTGTCTCCTCTCAATTGCTCTGTTTATTGCAGTTCTGAGTGTTGCTGGGTCGATTTTACCCCCCCATATATATATATATATATATATATATATATATATATATATATATATATATATATATATATGTGTGTGTAAATGATATACACATACACGTGTGGGTATATATACATATATATATATATATACATATACATATATATATATATATATATATATATATATATATATATATATATATATATATATATATACATATATATATATATATATGTGTATATATACCCACACGTGTATGTGTATGTATGTGTATATCATTAAAAAGTATACGTATACATGTATGTGTATATTTATGTATATGTTGATATCAACATATACATAAATATACACATACATGTATACGTATACTTTTTAATGATATATTTCGTGTTATATACCTTTTTTAAATTAGAAACATTTAAAAATTATTAAATTTATATATTTACAATCATTTAACAGCCCTACTAAACATTATAAGTAATAATAAGACACATATTTGCTAGGGCAAGTTGTCCTACACATTGATCTGATTGCATATTTAATAATACACTTTCATAATTAAAGATACAATCTGAACACAGACCTGTAGGCTATATTATTTGTTGGATTTCTAAATGATTTAAAATGATCTTCACATACATTTGTTATGCATGTGTGCTTTGTGTCAACATGCTATTAGCATACATGTAATACGGTTATATTTCATGCATTTGCTAATTGTATGTTAAAAAGTCACTCCTGTTACTTCCGGTCCTGTTAATTACAGTAAATGAGTCATTTAGTTAGGAACCTTGAATAAAAAAAAAAAAATGCTTCCTGAAATGGAACAATACACGTTTTGAGTACTTGAATAAGTATATTAGGAGATTTAGAGTTAAAAACACATTTCAATAAATAAATGATTAATACTTTGCATGAGTGCGGCAAAAGAAGACGTAGTTGTGTGTCGCCAAGCTGAGAAAAGACGTCGCTCTCGGTTTTTTTTGTTCACTTTTTTCTTTTCCTTACATCTCATTAACGGGAGCGCTGATAGCAGTGCGTCAAGAAAAAAGTTAAACGTGAAGATGATAAAACAAACCTTACTTGATCAGAAACAGGAAGGGAAAGGTCCAGAAACATCTCAGTGACCACAGACACCTGCGAGAGCCAAACAAGGCCAGTTAGTTTAGTGTTTGCATATTTTTGTGCTCAAACTAATACTGGGCGATACGGCTAAAAACTGTTTTACGATATTAGTGTTTTGTATCTGTAATTATTTATATTTTTATGACACATTAAAAAAATAGGCGCAGGAGAAAAATATTAATTTTAAATGTAACTTTCTTCTGTCATTATTAAACATATATTTTTTTAATTACATAATTTTCTTTTTGACTCTATACAAAAAATATGTATACAAACGTACATCAATATATATACATGTATATATATATACATATATACACGTATATATACATATATATATACATTGATATATATACATATATATATATTATATATACACATGTGTATATATGTATGTGTGTAAATATGTATATCCATGTGAATGTGTGTATCTACACACACACACAAACATATATACATACAAATATATAAATATACATATACAGACATATATATATATACATACATGCACACACATATCTATATATATGTACATACATAAATATATACATACAGTCATGATCAAAAGTTTACGTACACTTGTAAAGAACATAATGTCATGGTTGTCTTTAGTTTGCAACTCTTATTTTTTTGTGATAGAGTGATTGGAGCACATACTTGTTGGTCACAAAAAAAAATTGGTGAAGTTTGGTTCTTCGATTAATTTACTATGAGTCTATTCAAAATGTGACCAAATCTGCTGGGTCAAAAGTACACATACACCAATGTTAATATTTGCTTACATGTCCCTTGGCAAGTTTCACTGCAAAAAGGCGCTTTTGGTCGCCATCCACAAGCTTCTGGTTGAATTGTTGACCACTCCTCTTGACAAAATTGGTGCAGTTCAGCTAAATGTGTTGGTTTCCTGACATGGACTTGTTTCTTAAGCATTGTCCACACGTTTAAGTCAGGACTTTGGGAAGGCCATTCTAAAACCTTCATTCCAGCATAATTTAGCCATTCCTTTACCACTTTTGATGTGTTTTTGGGGTCATTGTCCTGTTGAAACACCCAACTGCACCCAAGACCCAACCTCCGGGCTGATGATTTTAGGTTGTCCTGAAGAATTTGGAGGTAATCCTCCTTTTTCATTGTCCCATTTAAAACACCAGCTCCATTGGCGGCAAAAAAGGCCCAGAGCATAATACTACCACCACCATGCTTGACGGTAGGAAAGGTGTTCCTGGGATTAAAAGGCCTCACCTTTTCTCTTCCAAACATATTGCTGGGTATTGTGGCCAAACAGCTCAATTTTTGTTTCATCTGACCACAGAACTTTCTTCCAGAAGGTCTTATCTTTGTCCATGTGATCAGCAGCAAGCTTTAGACAAGCCTTAAGTTTCTTGAGCAATGGCTTTCTTCTTGCTTGGTAGCCTCTCAGTCCATGGCGATGCAAAACACACTTAACTGTGGACACTGACACTTATGTTCCAGCAGCTTCCAATTCGTTGCAGACCTGCTTTTTGGTAGTTCTCAGTTGACTCTTGATCATTCTGACCAATTTTCTCTCAGCAGCAGGTGATAGTTTGCGTTTTCTTCCTGATCGTGGCAGTGACAAAACTGTGCCATGCACTTTATACTTGCAAACAATTGTCTGCAAAGTTGCTCTTGGGACCTTAAACTGCTTTGAAATGGCTCCAAGTGACTTTCCTGACTTGTCCAAGTCAATGATTCGTTTTTTTTCAAATCTGTGCTGAGTTTTTTTGACTTTCCCATTGTCGCGTTTGTAACTGAGTCTAATGACTGCATCACGAGACCTAGTTAAATGGGCTCAAAGAAGTCAACAGGTGTGATCAATCATAATCACTCACATAAAGTTGAGAGGCCATGAAGCTCATTTGATTTGATTTAAACTTATCTACATCACCAAAATGTATCATGTATGTTGCTGTATGTATACTTTTGACCAAGCAGATTTGCTCACATTTTCAGTAGACCCATAATAAATTCATAAAAGAACCAAACTTCATGAATGTTTCTTGTGACCGACAATTATGGGTTTCAATCACTCTATCACAAAAAAATAAGAGTTGTAGAAATGATTGGAAACTCAAGACAGTCATGACATTATGTTCTTTACAAGTGATTGTAAACTTTTGACATATATAAACTGTATAGCCTTCGTTCATTAAACCAACGTTGCTTCCATACTTCTTTCTTCCGACAAAGAAAAACTAAGTTTTATCCAACACATTTGCTACTGATATGGCTGAGGTGTCTATGGTGATATATTGTGATCATGTTTTATGGCCCAGCCCTAGGGGAAACTAGATGACAACACTGACCGTCTTGCACTGCTGACACATAATTGTGCTGGTCATCTCCCCGCCAAACACGTGGTCGACAAAGTTCTTGGGGACGCCGTTTTTCTCGTACTCTGCATTTCAAACAACAATTTATTTTCAAAGTCTTCACGTGAGACGGAGACTTCTGGACCTACCTTTCACAACAGACTTTAGCTGTTCTCCATCAGGGAGCTTTTCTGATTTTTTGAGTGCTTCCGTGAGGGCAGAGTTCACCCTCTGCAGAGGACACACAGCATGGTGAAACACAACCAGCAGCTTTCTTTCCAAAATGTCAACAATCAATGGCATTGCTTTGTAAAAAAAAAAAAAAAAAAGGAGTGTTCATACTTTGCTCTCCTCCGCTCTCATCCCATCCAGCAAGTAGCGCAGCAGCTCCTGACTGTCTTGCTGCTGGAACCCTTTGAACCTTGCAGCCCTGCAAACACACACACACACAAACATACACACACACACACACACACACACGCACACACACAATTCTACACGTCATTCTAAATCGATTGCGTTTTCAAAAATCGATTTAAAAAAAAAAAATGTATATATACGTATGTATATACACATATATGTATATATATTCATACATATATATATATGCATACGCATATACATATGTACAAACAAATATGTATGCACACTATATACACATGTATACTATTTACAAATATATATACATATATATAAATATTAATATATATATATATATATATAAATATATACATATATAATTATGTACACATATATAAATATGTATATACAAACCCTGTTTACATATGAGTTGGGAAATTGTGTCAGATGTAAATATAAACGGAATACATTGATTTGCAAATCCTTTTCAACCCATATTCAATTGAATGCACTACAAAGACAAGAAATGTAATGTTCAAACTCATAAACTTATTTTTTTTTTGCAAATAATAATTAACTTAGAATTTCATGGCTGCAACACGTGCCAAAGTAGTTGGGAAAGGACATGTTCAGACGTGCCCGAAACACCTCCCTAGGGAGGCGTTCGAACCACCTCATCTGGCTCCTCTCGATGTGGAGGAGCAGCGGCTTTAGTTTGAGTTCCTCCCGGATGACAGAGCTTCTCAACCTATCTCTAAGGGAGAGCCCCGCCACACGGCAGAGGAAACTCATTTCGGCCGCTTGTACCCGTGATCTCTTCCTTTCGGTCATGACCATAGGTGAGGATGGGAACGTAGATCGACCGGTAAATTGAGAGCTTTGCCTTCCTCCCATGTCCGAGTTTTTGCCTTGGCGACCACTGTAGCTGCACACCGCTCGGCCCGTCGGTACCTGTCCACTGCCTCCGGTGTCCTATGAGCCAAAAGAACCAGATAGGACTCCTTCTTCAGCTTGACGGCATCCCTCACCGCTGGTTTCCACCAACGGGTTCAAGGATTACCACCTCAAACAGGCACCAACTACCTTGCGGCCACAGCTCCAATCGGCCGCCTTGACAATAGAGGTGCGGAACATAGTCCACTCTGACTCAATGTCCAGCACATCCCTCGTGACATGTTCAAAGTTCTTCCGGAGGTGGGAATTGAAATTCTCTCTGACAGGAGACTCAGCCAGATGTTCCCAGCAGACCCTCACAATGCGTTTGGGCCTACCAGGTCTGTCCGGCATCTTCCACCACCATCGCAGCCAACTCACCACCAGGTGGTGATCGGTAAATAGCTCCGCCGCTCTCTTCACCCGAGTGTCCAAAATATGAGGCCGCAAATCCGACGACACAACTACAAAGTCGATCATGGAACTGCGTTCTAGGGTGTTCTGATGCCTTATGTTTGAACATGGTGTTTGTTATGGACAAACTGTGATGAGCACAAAAGTCCAATAACAAAACACCACTCGGGTTCAGGTCCGGGCAGCCATTCTTCCCAATCACGCCTCTCCAGGTTTCACTGTAGCTGCCAACATGAGCGTTGAAGTCCCCCAGCAGAACAAGGGAACCACCCGAGGAAGCACTCTCCAGTACTCCCTCGAGTGTACCCAAAAAGGGTGGGTACTCTGAACTGTTGTTTGGTGCGTAGGCACAAACAACAGTCAGGACCCGTCCCCCCCACCCAAAGGCGGAGGGAGGCTACTAGGTTGAACTCCAACGTGCAGGCTTTGAGCCGGGGGGGCAACAAGAATTGCCACCCCAGCCCGTCGCTTCTCACTGCCGGCAAAGTCAGAGTGGAAGAGAGTCCAGCCCCTCTCAAGAGAAGTGGTTCCAGAGCCCTTGCTGTGTGTCGAAGTGAGTCCGACTACATCCAGCCGGAATTTCTCTACTTCGCGCACTAGCTCAGGCCCCTTCCCCCCCAGTGAGGTGACGTTCCACGTCCCAAGAACTATCTTCTGTAGCCGAGGATCGGACCGTCAAGTGCCCTGCCTTCATTGCACCTGACCTCTATGGCCCCTGCTATGGGTGGTGAGCCCATTGGAGGGGGGACCCACGTTGCCTCTTCGGGCTGTGCCATTGTGCTTCACCTCCGGGCCTGGCTCCAGAGAGGGGGCCTGGTGACCCGCGTCCGGGCGAAGGAAATCTGAGTCCTTTGTTCGTGTTCATCATAGAGGTCTTCGAGCTGCTCTTTGTCTGGTCCCTCACCTAGGACCAGTTTTCCTTGGGAGACCCTACCAGGGGGCTTAAAGCCCCCGGACAACATAGCTCCTAGGATCATTGGGACACGCAAACTCCTCTACCACGGTAAGGTGGCAGCTAAGAGAGGCCATGATGCCTCAGTGTGGTGAGCCCATTTGGTGATATCCTTTACACACTGAGGTCGGTTTTTGATGCAGTACCGCCTGAGGGATCAAAAGTCAGTAATATCATCGCTTACGTGCAGTGATTTCTCCTGATTCTCTGAACTTTTTGATGATTTTACTGACCGTAAATGGTAAAATCCCTAAATTCCTTGCAATAGCTCGTTGAGAAATGTTGTTCTAAAGCTTTTCGACAATTTGCTTACAAAGTGGTGACCTTCACCCCATCCTTGTTTGTGAATTACTTAGCATTTCATGGAAGCTGCTTTTATACCCAATCATGGCACCCAACTGTTCCCAATTAGCCTGCACACCTGTTGGATGTTCCATATAAGTGTTTGATGAGCATTCTTCAACTTTATCAGTATTTATCCCAACCTCTTTGTCACGTGTTGCTGGCATCAAATTCTAAAGTTAATGATTATTTGCACAAAAAAAAATGTTTATCAGTTTGAACATCAAATATGTTGTCTTTGTAGCATATTCAACTGAATATGGGTTGAAAATTATTTGCAAATCATTGTATTCCGTTTATATTTACATCAAACACAATTTCCCAACTCATATGGAAACGGAGTTTGTATATACATATATAAATATATATATACATATATAAATATATATATACATATATAAATATATATATATATATATATATATATATATATATATATATATATATATAT
>NC_084628.1:29127913-29270413 GCF_033978795.1 Nerophis ophidion | reverse complement strand
ATTGGACTTTTGTGCTTGTCACAGATTGTCCAAAACCAATGGTGTTCAAACACAAGGGTGTCCATATGTGCACTTGGCACCAGGACACCGTGTATATTGGCGGTGTATATTGTAGCGTCCCGGAAGAGTTAGTGCTGCAAGGGGTTCTGGATATTTGTTCTGTTGTGTATATGTTGTGTTACGTTGCGGATGTTCTCCCGAAATGCGTTTGTCATTCTTGTTTGGTGTGGGTTCACAGTGTGGCGCATATTGTTACAGTGTTAAAGTTGTTTATACGGCCACTTTCAGTGTGACCTGTATGGCTGTTGATCTAGTGTGCCTTGCGTACTTGTGTGTGTGTGTAAAAGCCGCATATATTATGTGAATGGGCCGGAACGCTGTATGTAAGGAAGAAAAGCGGACATGACGACAGGTTGTAGAGGACGCCAAAGGCAGTGCCTTTAAGGCACGCCCCCAATATTGTTGTCCGGGTGGAATATGGGAGAAATTCGGGAGAATGGTTGCATCGGGAGATTTTCGGGAGGGGCACTGAAATTCGAGAGTCTCCCGGGAAAATCGGGAGAGTCGGTAAGTATGCCTTTTGTGTGAATGAGTGTGAATGAGTGTGAATGGGGGAGGGTTTTTTTTTTGGGTTGGTGCACTAATTGTAAATGATTCTTGTGGGTTTTTTATGTTAATTTAATAATCTATGAAAACAATTTAAAAAAAGAGCGCTCGTGACATTTTATGTAACTGTTAATATATCAAACTACAACGCTGTCTGCTGATTTGAACACCTACAAACCCTGTTTTCATACAGTATGAGTTGGGAAATTGTGTTAAATGTAAATAAAAAACGAAATAAAATGATTTTCAAATCATTTTCAACCCATATTCAGTTGAATATGCTACAAAGACAACATATTTGATGTTCAAACTGATAAACTTTTTTTTGTTGTTGCAAATAATCATTACTTTAGAATTTGATGCCAGCAACACGTGAAAAAGAAGTTGGGATAGGTGGCAATAAATACTGATTAAGTTGAGGAATGCTCATCAAACACTTGTATGGAACATCCCACAGGTGTTGCGGCTAATTGGGAACAGTTGGGTGTCATGATTGGGTATAAAAGCAGCTTCCATGAAATGCTAAGTAATTCACAAACAAGGATGGGGTGAGGGTCACTACTTTGTAAGCAAATTGTCGAACAGTTTTAGAACAACATATCTCAATGAGCTATTGCAAGGAATTCAGGGATTTTACCATGTACGCTCCGTAAAATCATCAGAAGGTTCAGAGACTCAGGAGAAATCACTGCACATAAGCCATGATATTACGGATCGTTGACCCCTCAGGCGGTACTGCATCAAAAACCGACATCAGTGTGTAAAGGATATCACCACACAGGCTCAGGAACACTTCAGAAAACCACTGTCAGTAACAACAGTTGGTCGCTACATCTGTAAGTGCAAGTTAAAACTCTACTATGCAAAGCCAAACCCATTTATGAACCATATCCTGAAACGCCACCGGCTTGGCTGGGCCCGAGCTCACCTAAGATGGACTGATGCAAAGTGGAAAAGTGTTCTGTGGTGTGATGAGTCCACATTTCAAATTATATTTGGAAACAGAGGACGTGGTGTCCTCCAGAACAAAGAGGAAAATAACCATTCCGATTGTTATAGGCGCAAAGTTCAAAAGCCAGCATCTGTGATGGTATGGGGGTGTATTAATGCCCAAGGCATGGGTCACTTACACATCTGTGAAGGCACCATTAATGCTGAAAGGTCCATACAGGTTTTGGAGCAACATATGTTGTCATCCAAGCAACGTTATCATGGACGCCCCTGCTTATTTCAGCAAGACAAGTGTTACAACAGCGTGGCTTTGTAAAAAAAGAGTGCGAGTACTATTCTGGCCTGCCCGCAGTGCAGACCTGTCTCCTGTCGAAATGTGTGGCACATTGTGAAGCGTAAAATACAACAGCGGAGACCCCAGACTGTTGAACGACTGACACTCTACATAAAACAATAAGGGGAAAGAATTCCATTTTCAAAGCTTCAACAATTAGTTTCCTCAGTTCCCAAACGTTTATTGAGTCTTGCTAAAAGAAAAGATGATGTAACACAGTGGTGAATATGTCCTTTCCCAACTACTTTGGCACGTGTTGCAGCCATGAAATTCTAAGTTAATTATTATTTGCAAAAAAAAAATAAAGTTTATGAGTTTGAACATCAAATATCTTGTCTTTGTAGTGCATTCAACTGAATATGGGTTGAAAAGGATTTGCAAATCATTGTATTCCGTTTATATTTACATCTAACACAATTTCTCAACTCAAATGGAAACAGGGTTTGTAGATTATCTTTACATTTGCTAGCTTACAGTACGTTGTACAAAAAGCTTGTGAAATATACTTTTAAAGAGGCTTCACTGTGATGTAGTTAAAATTAGAGATGTCCAATAACATCGGGCTGCCGATATTTTCGGCCGCTATCGGAAATTATCGGTATCGGTTTGGAAATTATCGGTATCGATTTCAAAAAGTAAAATGTATGACTTTTTAAAACGCCGCTGTACGTAGTGTTACACGAACGTAGGGAGAAGTACAGAGCGCAAATAAACTTTAAAGGCGCTGCCTTGGTGTGCCCGTCCAATCACATAATACCTACGGCTTTTCACACACACAAGTGAATGCACCGCCTACCTGGTCAACAGCAATACAGGTCACACAGGGGGTGGCCGTACAAACAACTTTAACACTGTTACAAATATGCGCCACACTGTGAACCCACACCAAACATGAATGACAAACACATTTCGGGAGAACATCCGCACCGCAACACAACATAAACACAACAGAACAAATACCCAGAATCCCTTGCAGCACTAACTCTTCCGGGACGCTACAATATACACCCCCGCTCCCCCCCACACACCCACCCCCCCAACCCTGCCCACTTCAGCCTCCTCATGCTGTCTCAGGGAGAGCATGTCCCAAATTCCAAGCTGTTGTTTTGAGTCATGTTAATAAAAATAATGCACTTTGTGACTTCAATAATCAATATGGCAGTGCGATGTTGGCCTTTTTTTTCCATAACTTGAGTTTGATTTATTTTGGAGAACCTTGTTACATTGTTTAATGCATCCAGCGGGGCATCACAACAAAATTAGGCACAATAATGTGTTGATTCCACGACTGTATATATCGGTATCAGTTGATATCGGAATCGTTAATTAAGAGTTGAACAATATCGGAATATTGGCTAAAAAGCCGTTATCGGACATTTCTAGTTCAAATATACCAAACCACAATATTGTCTGCTATTTTGAAAACATTGTTTATTTTTACATTCCGATCATTTTAGAATCTTAAATTTCACAAAAATATACTTTTGAAGACCATGCATTGACGCATTTGCTTTAATACACAAACTTTTGGATTTACAAACCCCATTCAAGAACCAGTTCATTGTTAAAGGGGAAGATTATCACAATTTCGGAAGGGTTAAAACCAATAAAAATCAGTTCCCAGTGGCTTATTTTATTTTTCGAAGTTTTTTTCAAAAATTTTACCCATCCCGGAATATCCCTAAAAAAAGCTTTAAAGTGCCTGATTTTCGATATCTGTGAAGCCACCGTCCATTTCCCTGTGACGTCATTCAGTGATGCCAATACAAACAAATGGTGGATAGCACAGCAAGATATAGCGACATTAGCTCGGATCCAGACTCGGATTTACGCATGTATTGAAATGGATGGTTGGAGTATGGAGGCAGATAGCAAAAACGAAATTGAAGAAGAAACTGAAGCTATTGAGCGAATAGCTATTGATGCTATTCGGCCATGTCTGCCTTAGCATCGCCGATAAAATGTGCAGACCAAACGATCAGAAGTTTCGCATCTTGTGACACTAGATCAACTTAAATAAGTCAATAACATCAACAAAACTCACCTTTGTGATTTAGTTGACTTTATCGTTGGAAATGCATCTGCAGGTTATCCATACATCTCTGTGCCATGTCTCCCTTAGCACCGCCGGTAAAATGTGCAGACACTCCGGCACATTCAATGGGGGTCTGGCGGCAGATTTCTTTGACTTTATCGTTGGAAATGCATCTGCTTTGAGTGTCGCAGGATATCCACACAATCTTGCCATCTCTGTAGTAGCATAGCTTTCGTCGGTAAAGTGTGCGGAACAAACGACTGACCATTTCCTTGGCTTTCCCCGCACCCTCGTATTTTGAACCAATTTCGTCCAAGTTCTTGCCACTTTCGCATCTTTGGGCCAGTGGTGCCACTTGAATCCCTCCCTGTTAGTGTTGTTACACCCTCCAACAACACACCGACGAGGCATGATGTCTCCAAGGTTCCAGAAAATAGTCGAAAAAAACGGAAAATAACAGAGCTGAGACGCGGAGTTTGTAATGTGTTTGAGAAAATGGCGGCTTTATTATCTAAGTGACGTCACGTTCTGAGGTCATCGCGCCGAGAGCGATAAATAGAAAGGCGTTTAATTCGCAAAAATTCACCCATTTAGAGTTCGAAAATCAGTTAAAAAAATATATGGTCTTTTTTCTGCAACATCAAGGTATATATTGACGCTTACATAGGTCTGCTGATAATGTTCCCCTTTAAATTGAGTTTTCCCTGTACTTGCATTTTTTTTTTGGTATGAAAAGATGTAAATTATTTTGTAATTACACCATACCTTTCTGTGCGTTCTCTCTGGGCTCCGAGTGAGATTTCTTTTTGATGCTGGTGACCAGCTGAGCCAGCTGACTGGTCCTGGAGTACTGGACCTCTTCGTCGCACTCGTAGCACCTGACGGGACGGCAAGATTAGATTAGATTAGATAGTACTTTATTTATTCCGTCAGGAGAGTTCCTTCAGGAAAATTAAAATTTTCAGCACAATCCCATTCAAGTTTAGACAAACATTACAGGGAGACAGAACAGCGCGGGTTTAAAAGGACCACGACAGGAGTTTGTAAATAATAAAGTACTATCTATCTATCTTGTGGTTCAGCGACTCACCAAACACTCCAGCTGTCCAGGCTGATGACCAGGCAGTGGGGGTCCGAGCGAGGGGTTTCATAATGCTTGATGGCGTGTTGGTTCTCAGAGCTCCGCCCACAACCCTTCGAGAAAAGAACACCGTGTCTCAAACACACACTGAGGCGCCGTTCACCAAAAAGATATGAAATTGTCTGCGAGGTCAAATAAATTATTGGATTATTCCGCTATTTCTACTCGCTTAAATTGACCAAAAAGCGTGTAAAATATACTTTTAAAGAGCCTCCAATGACGTATTACACGCCAAAAGGGTATCTCTTTTGAATACATATCTTTAAAATTCTGATATATTTTCCATAAATGGGTTGTACTTGTATAGCGCTTTTCTACCTTCAAGGTACTCAAAGCGCTTTGACACTACTTCCACATTTACCCATTCACACACACATTCACACACTGATGGAGGGAGCTGCCATGCAAGGCGCCAACCAGCACCCATCAGGAGCAAGGGTGAAGTGTCTTGCTCAGGACACAACGGACGTGACGAGGTTGGTACTAGGTGGGAATTGAACCAGGGACGCTCGGGTTGCGCACGGCCTCTCTCCCCACTGCGCCACGCCGTCCCCATCTTATATATACCATCTTACGGTATATTTCACAAAAAGCTTGTAAAATATGCTTCTAAAGGGCGCTCATGACATAAGTTCTCACTCCAATATCTTCAATAAAAATGTTGTCTGCGCTTCTCAAAAAATTCAGAAAAAGCTTGTAAAATATACTTTTAAAGAGCGCCTGTGACATTTCACGCAATGTGACTACATCAGTGGTTCTCAATCTTTTTTTGTCATCCCCCACTTTGGACAAGGGGGAGTTTTCAAGCCCCACCTGCCCCCATCGCTAATGCCAAGCTTAACATTTTCAAATTTATTGAACATCAAATAACATCAAGTTGTATACATTCAAACTAAATAACATAAAATAACATCAAGTTAAATAATAAATAAAATAACTGTGCAGCTGTGGTACAATTTGCATCAAGTTCAATAATAAATAAAATAACTTGTATCAAGTTCAATAATAAATAAAACAAAAGTGCTATAACTTGCATCAACTTCAATAATAAATCAAATAAAAGTGTTATAACTTGCATCAAGTTCAATAATAAATCAAATAACTTGCATCAAGTTCAATAATAAATAAACTAAAAGTGCCACTTTTTCGTGTTTTGATAAAAATTTACCGCGCTCACAACATCTGTTAAAACTTCATTGAGTTCGAGGCTGAGCTGCCTTGACGCGAGTGCTTCCCGGTGAATGACGCAGTGTGTCCAATGCGCATTTGGCGCAACCCTCTTTATTGGAGCCTGCAGCCCGTTTCTTGACCCTGCCATGGTCTGTGCGCCATCAGAGCAAAAGCCCACACAGTTTTCCCATTTAAGGTTGTGTTCCTTGAGGAAACTGTCCATTATCTTTAACAGCTCATCAGCACTGGCTCTATTTTTTTATGTATTTGCAAAACAGCAAATCCTCGCACAGTGACTCGCCATTCACAACGCTGACGTATGTTGTCAGTAGCTTCGTCCACTTGTAAAGCAAAACAACATTCTTTTAATTTGTCTACGAGTTATTCCTCAAGATCACTTGCAATGTCGCATATACGTCTCGCAACTGTCGTTTGACAGTGGGACAGCTTTTAATTTTGCTGCGCTTGTCTCGTCAAGCATGACTGACACCATGTCTATTGCAGCGGGGAGAACCACCTGCTCAGCAATTGTGTGCTTTTTTGCATTGAGCAATTCTGTATGCAACTCTATATGCAGCCAATTTATCCATTTGGTGTAATTGTGGTCCACACATTAGCCTGCTACCCATCCATGCAAAAGTTTGTTCCGCTAAGCCCCGCCCCCATTGGTTACTGTTGCGTCTGTCAAACTTTCGCTCCTACCTCGAAATTTAAAGCCCACAGGAAAAATAAGTAATTTATATAAATTTATATACACAGACAGAATCACAAAGTGATTTACAGTTTGTATAGAAAATGGGGTTGTAAAAAAAAATGTTTTAAGTGAATTCCCTCCCGTTCCTCGCGCCCCACCTGTCATGTCTCTATTCCCCACCAGTGGGGTGCGCCCCACACTTTGAGAAACGCTGGACTACATCATGCAAAAATCTTGTTTGCTGGGTTAAATACATAGTTTGTTTTTTCGTATGTGTATAAAAAATGTAAAGTTAAAGTACCAATGATTGTCACACACACACACTAGGTGTATAAGATAATAATGATAATAATAATAAATAGGTGTTTTTTTTGTGTAGAATCTTATCCGTGAGAATGTTTGGACAATCACACAGATAATAATAAATTGATTTTTTTTGTGTGTGTGTGTGGATAATAATTGTGTAAATGTTTGGACATTTACACAATAATAATAATAATAATATAATAGTAATAATAATAGATGATTTTTGGTGTATAATTTTATTTGTGTAAATGCTTGGACATTCACACAATAATTATTATTATTAATATTATCATAAATAGATGTCTTTTGGTGTAGAATCTTATGTATGTGACTGTTTGGACATTCACACAATAATAATAATAATAATAATAATAATAATAATAATAATAGATGTTTTTGGTTTAGAATCTTATGTGTGAATGTTGGACAATCACACAATAATAATAATGACAATACTAAATATATGTTTTTTGGTGTAGAATCTTATTTGTGTGAATGTTTGGACATTCACACAATAATAATAAAAAAAAAAATTATGTTTTTTTTAGCGCTGGGATTAGGTGACGACTTGTCCGAAGTGTATGCCGCCTTCCACCCGATTGTAGCTGAGATAGCCACCAGTGCCCCCCGCAACCTCAAAGGGAATAAGCGGTAAAAAATGGATGGATGGATGTTTTTTTGCTGTAGATTGTTATTTGTGAGAATGCTTGGAGATACACACAATACTACTACTAATAATAATAATAATAATACATATTATATAAATAATAATGTATTTATTGTTATTATTTATATATATTTTATTATTATTATTGTCTATTGTGAGCAAACTGTGGTGCTGAATTTCCCCCAGAGATCAATAAAGTACTTTCTATTATATTCTATTCTATTCTAAATATATGTTTAGTGTAGAATCTTATACAATAATAATAAAATTAGTAATAATACAAACCTACTTTCCATATGAGTTGGGAAATTGTGTTAGATGTAAATATAAACAGAATACAATGATTTACAAATCCTTTTCAACTCATATTCAGTTGAATGCACTACAATGACAAGATATTTGATGTTCAAATTCATAAACTTTATTTTTTTTTGCAAATAATTAACTTAGAATTTCATGGCTACAACACGTGCCAAAGTAGTTGGGAAAGGGCATGTTCACCACTGTGTAACAACACCTTTTCTTTTAACAACACTCAATAAACGTTTGGGAACTGAGGAAACTAATTGTTGAAGCTTTGAAAGTGGAATTCTTTGCCATTCTTGTTTTATGTAGAGCTTCAGTCGTTCAACAGTCCGGGTCTCCGCTGTCGTATTTTACGCTTCATAATACCCCACACATTTTCGATGGGAGACAGGTCTGGACTGCAGGCGGGCCAAGAAAGTACCCGCACTCTTTTACTACAAAGCCACGCTGTTGTAACACGTGGCTTGGCATTGTCTTGCTGAAATAAGCAGGGGCGTCCATGATAACGTTGCTTGGATGACAACATATGTTGCTCCAAAATCTGTATGGACCATTCAGCATTAATGGTGCCTTCACAGATGTGTAAGTTACCCATGCCTTGGGCACTAATTCACCCCCATACCATCACAGATGCTGGCTTTTGAACTTTGCGCCTAGAACAATCCGAATGGTTATTTTCCTCTTTTGTCTGGTGGACACCACGTCCTCTGTTTCCAAATATAATTTGAAATGTGGACTCGTCAGACCAAAGAACACTTTTCCACTTTTCATCAGTCCATCTTAGGGGAGCTCGGGCACAGCCAAGCCGGTGGCGTTTCAGGGTGTTGTTGATAAATGGGTTTGGCTTTGCATGGTAGAGTTTTAACTTGCACTTACAGATGTAGCGACCAACTGTAGTTACTGACAGTGGTTTTATGAAGTGTTCCTGAGCCGATGTGGTGATATCCTTTACACACTGATTTCGGTTCTTGATGCAGTACCGCCTGCGGGATCAAATGTCTGTAATATCATCGCTTAGATGCAGTGATTTCTCCAGATTCTCTGAACCTTTTGATGATTTTACGGACCGTAGATGGTAAAATCCCTAAATTCCTTGCAATAGCTCGTTGAGAAATGTTGTTCTAAAACTGTTTGACAATTTGCTTACAAATTGGTGACCCTCACCCCATCCTTGTTTGTGAAATACTTAGCATTTCATGGAAGCCGCTTTTATACCCAATCATGGCACCCAACTGTTCCCAATTACCCTGCACACCTGTGGGACGTTCCATGGGGACGGCGTGGCGAAGTTGGTAGAGTGGCCGTGCCAGCAATCTGAGGGTTACTGGTTCAATCCCCACCTTCTACCATCCTAATCACGTCCGTTGTGTCCTTGGGCAAGACACTTCACCCTTGCTCCTGATGGGTCCTGGTGAGCGCCTTGAATGGCAGCTCCCGCCATCAGTGTGTGAATGTGTGTGTGAATGGGTAAAAGTAGAAATACTTTCAAAGCGCTTTGGGCTCCTTAAAAATGGGTAGAAAAGCGCTATACAAGTACAACCATTTACCATATAAGTGTTTGATGAGCATTCCTCAACTTTATCAGTATTTATTGCTACCTTTCCCAACTTCTTTGTCACGTGTTGCTGGCATCAAATTCTAAAGTTAATGATTATTTGCACAAAAAAAAGTTAATCAGTTTGAACATCAAATATGTTGTCTTTGTAGCATATTCAACTGAATATGGGTTGAAAATGATTTGCAAATCATTGTATTCCGGCTTCCTCCCACTTCCAAAGACATGCACTTGGGGATAGGTTGATTGGCAACACTAAAAAATTGGCCCTAGTGTGTGAATGTGAGTGTGAATGTTGTCTGTCTATCTGTGTTGGCCCTGCGATGAGGTGGCGACTTGTCCAGGGTGTACCCCGCCTTCCGCCCGATTGTAGCTGAGATAGGCGCCAGCGCCCCCCGCGACCCCAAAAGGGAATAAGCGGTAGAAAATGGATGGATGGATGTATTCCGTTTATATTTACATCTAACACAATTTCCCAACTCAAATGGAAACGGGGTTTGTAGATTATTTTTGGTGTAGAATCTTATTTGTGTGAATGTTTGGACATTTACAAAATAATAATAATAATAATAATAATAAATCGATTATTTTTGGTGTAGAATCTTATATGCGTTAATGTGTGGACAGTCACGCAACAAAAATACTACTACTACTACTAATAATAATAATAATAAATAGATGATTTTTGGTGTAGAATCCTATTTGCGTGACTGTTTGGACATTCACTCAATAATAATAATAATAATAATAACAATAGGTGGATTGGCAACACTAACTTGGCCCTAGTGTGTGAGTGTGAATGTTGTCTGTCTATCTGTGTTGGCCCTGCGATTAGGTGGCGGCTTGTCCAGGGTGTACGCCGCCTTCCGCCCGATTGTAGCTGAGATAGGCAACAGCGCCCCCCACGACCCCAAAGGGAATAAGCGGTAGAAAATGGATGGATGGATGGGATAATAACAATAATGGTAATAGTAATAATAATAATAATATATGTTTTTTTGTGAAGAATCTTATTTGTGTGAATGCTTGGACATTCACACAATAATAATAACAATAATAATAATAATCAATCAATCAATCAATCTTTACCTATGTAGCCCTAAATCACTAGTGTCTCAAAGGGCTGCACAAACCACAACACAATAATAATAATAATAATAATTGTGTAGAATCTTATTTTTGTGAATGTTTGGACATTTACACAATTATAATAATAATAATTATAATAATAAAAATGATAATAACAATAATAATAAATACATGCTTTTAGGTGTAGAATCTTATTTTTGTGCATGCTTCAACATTCACGCAATAATAATGACAAAAACAACAAAAACAACAACAACAACACTAATAATAATAATAATAATTAATAATAATAAATATATGTTTAGTGCAGAATCTTTTTTGTGTAAATGTCCAAAAATACACACAATTATATTAATAATAATAATAAATAGATCATTTTTGGTGTTGACATTTATATGTGTGACTGTTTGGACATTCACACAACAATAATAATAATAATAAAATTATGGTTTTCTCACGCTGTGGGCACACTTCATGCACATCCACACTAAAAGAGTCTCACCCTGTGGGAACACTTTATGCACGACCACACTAAAAGAGTCTCACCCTGTGGGCACAACCACACTGAAAGAGTTATATTTGGTAGGATGGATGTGCCCACATGGCACATCCATCCTACCAAATATAACTAAAAGAGTCTCACCCTGCGGGCACACTCCATACACATGAATTGATTAACGTGGACCCCGACTTAAACAAGTTGAAAAACTTATTCGGGTGTTACCATTTAGTGGTCAATTGTACGGAATATGTACTGTACTGTGCAATCTACTAGTACAAGTATCAATCAATCAATCCACACTAAAATAGTCTCACTCTGTGGGCACACTTCATGCACAACCACACTAAAAGAGTCTCACCCTGTAGGCACACTTCATGCACATCCACACTAATAGTCTCAACCCTGTGGGCACACTCCATGCACATCCACAGTAAAAGAGTCTCACCCTGTGGTCACACTTCATGCAAAACCACACTAAAAGAGTCTCACCCTGTGGGCCCACTTCATGCACATCCACACTAAAAGAGTCTCACCCTGTGGGCACATCCACACTAATAGAGTCCCACACTGTGGGCACATCCACACTAATAGTCTCACACTGTGGGCACACTACATGCACAGCCACACTAAAAGAGTCTCACCCTGTGGGCACATCCACACGAATAGTCTCACCATGTGGGCACACTCCATGCACATCCACAGTAAAAGAGTCTCACCCTGTGGTCACACTTCATGCACAACCACACTAAAAGATTCTCACCCTGTGGGCACACTTCATGCACAACCACACTAAAAGAGTCTCACCCTGAGGGCACACTTCATGCACATCCACACTACAAGAGTGTCCCCCTGTGGGCACACTTCATGCATGTCCACAGACTCCACACTAAAAAAGTCTCACCCTGTGGGCACACTTCATGCACACCCACACTACAAGAGTGTCACCCTGTGGGCACACTTCATGCATGTCCACAGACTCCACACTAAAAAAGTGTCACCCTGTGGGCACACTTCATGCACACCCACACTACAAGTGTCACCCTGTGGTCACACTTCATGCACATCCACACTAAAAGAGTCTCACCCGGTGGGCACACTTCATGCACATCCACGCTAAAAGAGTCTCACCCTGTGGGCACATCCACACTAAGAGTCCCACACTGTGGGCACATCCACACTAATAGTCTCACACTGTGGGCACACTCCATGCAGATCCACACTAAAATAGTTTCACCTTGTGGGCACATCCACACTAATAGAGTCTCACACTGTGGGCACATCCACACTAATAGTTTCACCCTGTGGGCACACTTCATGCACAACCACACTAAAAGAGACTCACCCTGTGGGCACACTTTGTGCACATCCACACTAAAAGAGACTCACCCTGTGGGCACACTTCATGCACATCCACACTAAAAGAGACTCACCCTGTGGGCACACTTCATGCACATCCACACTAAAAGACTCACCCTGTGGGCACACTTCATGCACAACCACACTAAAAGAGACTCACCCTGTGGGCACACTTCATGCACATCCACACTAAAAGAGACTCACCCTGTGGGCACACTTCATGCACATCCACACTAAAAGAGACTCACCCTGTGGGCACACTTCATGCAAATCCACACTAAAAGAGACTCACCCTGTGGGCACACTTCATGCACATCCACACTAAAAGAGACTCACCCTGTGGGCACACTTCATGCACAACCACACTAAAAGAGACTCACCCTGTGGGCACACTTCATGCACATCCACACTAAAAGAGACACACCCTGTGGGCACACTTCATGCACATCCACACTAAAAGAGACTCACCCTGTGGGCACACTTCATGCAAATCCACACTAAAAGAGACTCACCCTGTGGGCACACTTCATGCACATCCACACTAAAAGAGACTCACCCTGTGGGCACACTTCATGCACATCCACACTAAAAGAGTCTCACCCGGTGGGCACACTTCATGCACATCCACGCTAAAAGAGTCTCACCCTGTGGGCACATCCACACTAAGAGTCCCACACTGTGGGCACATCCACACTAATAGTCTCACACTGTGGGCACACTCCATGCAGATCCACACTAAAATAGTTTCACCTTGTGGGCACATCCACACTAATAGAGTCTCACACTGTGGGCACATCCACACTAATAGTTTCACCCTGTGGGCACACTTCATGCACAACCACACTAAAAGAGACTCACCCTGTGGGCACACTTTGTGCACATCCACACTAAAAGAGACTCACCCTGTGGGCACACTTCATGCACATCCACACTAAAAGAGACTCACCCTGTGGGCACACTTCATGCACATCCACACTAAAAGACTCACCCTGTGGGCACACTTCATGCACAACCACACTAAAAGAGACTCACCCTGTGGGCACACTTCATGCACATCCACACTAAAAGAGACTCACCCTGTGGGCACACTTCATGCACATCCACACTAAAAGAGACTCACCCTGTGGGCACACTTCATGCAAATCCACACTAAAAGAGACTCACCCTGTGGGCACACTTCATGCACATCCACACTAAAAGAGACTCACCCTGTGGGCACACTTCATGCACAACCACACTAAAAGAGACTCACCCTGTGGGCACACTTCATGCACATCCACACTAAAAGAGACACACCCTGTGGGCACACTTCATGCACATCCACACTAAAAGAGACTCACCCTGTGGGCACACTTCATGCAAATCCACACTAAAAGAGACTCACCCTGTGGGCACACTTCATGCACATCCACACTAAAAGAGACTCACCCTGTGGGCACACTTCATGCACATCCACACTAAAAGACACTCACCCTGTGGGCACACTTCATGCACATCCACACTAAAAGAGACTCACCCTATGGGCACACTTCATGCACATCCACACTAAAAGAGACTCACCCTGTGGGCACACTTCATGCACATCCACACTGCTACTTCTCGCTCGTCCTCAGAGTCCCTGGCAGAATCTGCGCAGCTGTTCTCCTCATCTCTGCAGTCCTGGCAGTTCGTCCAGTCGGAGGCGTCAGGGATCTTCTTCAGGATGCTTTGGTCCGTGCCTTTCCTGATGTGCCTGCAAAGTGGCCCTTGAAGGGGACACAAACGCACCATTTATCTCATGGTTGTAAGCACGAGTGTAAGGAGAAGACTCACCATTCATCTCCGAGTCATCTTTCTCTCTGGAACTCCTGTCCTTGCACCTTTTCTTGCCCATGCTGGCCTGGGTGACACAAAGCAAAGCTTTAAAAACGTTGTCTGCAATGTTTGCTTCAAGACGAACACGTTCAAAGCCACATGGGATTACGTCACGCCATCACGTGACTCACCTCCCAGGTAGATGCTCCTCCTTGTCCACACACGGACGCTGGAACACGTCACACTTTCACTTCGGCGTACTTCCGGTAGACGCCGGCTTCGAGCCGCTCGTGTTTACGTTTGCCGATTAATGATCAAAGGAATTAGGAAGATTTTGATCGGAAACGCCGGTGATTTTTTTTTGTTGCCAGCATGTAGCTCAGAAGGGGGAACAATAACCAAGTGACACTTTCCTGTTGTCCGGTGCAAGCACTTCCTGTTAGAGGTACGACGTTCGCGAACGAACCGACTGTTTGGAACGTCTGTTTTAGTGAACGATGAGAACTAATTATGCATATGCAAACTTAACAGTATTTGGATGGACTTAAAAAAAACATTTTATGTATTTTTATTATGTTTGCAAATGAAAACATTTATCCATCATTATTCTTTATTTCTGTTTATTTTTTCTTTGTTTTACTTTCATTTCAATTCACTTTCCCGGTTCATTATTCTAAAGGGGGTGTGCCCAAAACAAACTATATATTGATTTTTTTCAAGGAACTTGAAATTGACATTTCAGTAGAATTTCGTTTAAAGGCTGAATATCCAAAGCTGAATTGAACGCACATCACTGAACTGATATATATATATATATATATATATATATATATATATATATATATATATATATAGATATATATATATATATATATATATATATATATATATATATATATATATAAATATGTATATATATATATATATATATATATAAATATAAATCTATATATATATATATATATATATGTATATATAAATATATATATATATATATATATATATATACATATATATATATATATAGTCCCCTTTGGGGTATGTGTGTATATATATATATATATATATATATATATATATATATATATATATATATATATATATATATATATAGATACACACACACACACACACAAATATATATGTATATATATACATATATACATGTATATATATATATATATATATATATATATACACACACATTACTATACAAATATATACACATATATCTACAAATACATATGTGTATATATATCTGTAAATATATGTGTATATATTTGTGTATATATATATGTGTATGTATATATATATGTGTTTGTATATATGTATATTTATATATATATATATGCTCCAGTGACCCCAAGACGGACAAGCAGAAGAAAATGAATGGATTTATATATTACCAATTAGTACGCTGTTCCACATAGTATAAAGAGAAAAAAAGAGCTAAAAAAGCTAGCATGCTTACAGTACTATGTGAACATGCTAACAATAGTATGCGTACAGCTAGCAATTTATTGATTGATTGATTGATTGAAACTTGTATTAGTAGATTGCACAGTACAGTACATATTACGTACGATTCACCACTAAATGGTAACACCCGAATACATTTTTCAACTTGTTTAAGTCGGGGTCCACGTTAATCAATTCATGGCAAAATATCAAGCTATATGACACTGATGTGTATACTTGCTAATTTAGCTTAAAAATATTTAGTATGCTCATGTTTTTAAGGTACAAACCCCGTTTAAATGAGTTGGGAAAATGTGTTAGATGTAAATATAAACAGAATACAACGATTTGCAAATCCTTTTCCACTCATATTCAGTTGAATATGCTGCAAAGACAACATATTTGATGTTCAAACTGATAAACTTTTTTTTTTTTTGCAAATAATCATAAACTATAGAATTTGATGCCAGCAACACATGACAAATAAGTTGGGAAAGATGGCAATAGATACTGATAAAGTTAAGGAATACTCATCAAACACTTATTTGGAACATCCCACAGGTGTGCAGGATAATTAGGAACAAGTGGGTGCCATGATTGGGTATAAAAACAGCTTCCCAAAAAATGTTCAGTCTTTCACAAGAAAGGATGGGGCGAGGTACACCCCTTTGTCCACAACTGCGTGAGCAAATAGTCAAACAGTTTAAGAAAAACATTTCTCAAAGTGCAATTGCAAGAACTTTAGAGATTTCAACATCTACGGTCCATAATATCATCAAACAGTTCAGAGAATCTGGAGAAATCACTCCACGTAAGCGGCATGGCCAGAAACCAACATTGAATGACCGTGATCTTCGATCCCTCAGACGGCACTGTATCAAAAACTAACATCAATCTCCAAAGGATATCACCACATGGGCTCAGGAACACTTCAGAAAACCACTGTCACTAAATACAGTTTGTCGCTACATCTGTAAGTGGAAGTTAAAGCTCTACTATGCAAAGCAAAAGCCATTTATCAACAACATTCAGAAACGCCGCCTGTTTCTCTGGGCCCGAGATCATCTAAGATAGACTGATGCAAAGTAGAAAAGTGTTCTGTGGTCTGACGAGTCCACATTTCAAATTGTTTTTGGAAATATAAGCCCCTGCTTATTTCAGCAAGACAATGCCAAGCCACATTCAGCACGTGTTACAACAGCGTGGCTTCGTAAAAAAAGAGTGCGGGTACTTTCCTGGCCCGCCTGCAGTCCAGACCTGTCTCCCATCGAAAATGTGTGGCGCATTATGAAGCGTAAAATATGAGAGCGTTGAACGACTGAAGCTCTACATAAAACAAGAATGGGAAAGAATTCCACTTTCAAAGCTTCAACAATTAGTTTCCTCAGTTCCCATGCGTTTATTGAGTGTTGTTAAAAGAAAAGGTGATGTAACACAGTGGTGAACATGCCCTTTTCCTACTTTGGCACGTGTTGCAGCCATGAAATTCTAAGTTAATTATTATTTGCAAAAAAATAAAGTTTATGAGTTTGAACATCAAATATGTTGTGTTTGTAGTGCATTCAATTGAATATGGGTTGAAAAGGATTTGCAAATCATTGTATTCCGTTTTTATTAACATCTAACACAATTTTCCAACTCATATGGAAACGGGGTTTGTAAAATGGTATCTGCGTCAATACCAATATATTCCACAACTCTAAGGCATGTACCAGAAAAATGTGTTTAAAATGCTGGCCTTCTAATGTTAGTATACATTAGGTACAAAAATATGACTGAGGTGCATACAGTATATCTTCAAGATTAGCAGGAAAAAAGTTAGCATACTAACGTTAACATGCTAACAGGTATCATTTGTCAAGTAATTAAATATTTTGTGCTGAGGTGTATCTCGCAATATTTGCCAAAAATATGCAAATGTAGAATGCTAATGATTGTGTTGTGGGCCGTTAAAAAAATAGAAAGTGGCCCCCAGGCTGCGATTTGGAAACCTGTAGTTTAAGCGTTTTTTTTTTAGTATGTCCTAATTGTTATTGGCGTTGTATTTATACTTTTTAATCAATCAATGCATTTTTTTTCACTTAAGTGTATTTTATATTGTTAACATTTTTTTTTTAGGATAGGGAATATTTAGATAGATAGATAGATAGATAGTACTTTATTTATTCCGTCAGGAGAGTTCCTTCAGGAAAATTAAAATTTTCAGCACAATCCCATTCAAGATCAGACAAACATTACAGGGAGACAGAACAGGATCGCTGACGGGTCTGCCGGCTTCCAGCGCCCCTTACAAAAAAGATGACATACAGGTAAACAAGGGGGGGGGAGAAAAAAATAGAAGATTAAAATAAAATAAAAAATAAAAAATCGGTCTTAGCCTAGGCCCTGGAGTGGGGGTGCAGACTGAAGCCAAGGGAAAAAAACAACTCATAGCCATAGTACACATCCCTCTTCCTAAATGGTTACTAGATTTTTATGGTTTTAATACATAGTGATAATTTAAACTAAAGCATGAAAACTTGGCACCGTTATGAAGGTTCAAGGCCTACTGAAATGAGATTTTCTTATTTAAACGGGGATAGCAGGTCCATTCTATGTGTCATACTTGATCATTTCGCGATATTGCCATATTTTTGCTGAAAGGATTTAGTAGAGAACATCCACGATAAAGTTTGCAACTTTTGGTAGCTAACAGAAAACCCTTGCCTTTACTGGAAGTCACAGACGATGACGTCACATGTTGATGGCTCCTCACATATTCACATTGTTTTTAATGGGAGCCTCCAAGAAAAACAGCTATTCGGACCGAGAAAACGACAATTTCCCCATTAATTTGAGCGAGGATGAAAGATTTGTGTTTGAGGATATTGATAGCGACGGACTAGAAAAAAAAAAAAAAAAGTAAAAAAAAAATAAACGCGATTGCATTGGGACGGATTCAGATGTTTTTAGACACCATTACTAGGATAATTCTGGGAAATCCCTTATCTTTGTATTGTGTTGCTGGTGTTTTAGTGAGTTTAACAGTACCTGATAGTCGGAGGTGTGTGTCCACGGATGTCTTGACGCCAGTGTCTCAGGGGAGTCGACGGCAGCTTTATGGACGGCACAAGCTCAGCTGATCTCCGGTAAGAAGCGACTTTTTACCACAATTTTCTCACCGAAACCTGCTGGTTGACATTCGGTCGGGATCCATGTTCACTTGACCGCGCTCCGATCCATGGTAAAGTTTCACCTCCGGGAATTTTAAACAAGGAATCACCGTGTGTTTGTGTGGCTAAAGGCTGAAGATTCCCAACTCCATCTTTCTACTTTGACTTCTCCAATATTAATTGAACAAATCGCAAAAGATTCAGCAACACAGATCTCCAAAATACTGTGTAATTATGCGGTTAAAGCAGACGACTTTTAGCTGTGTGTGTGTGTGCAGCGCTCATATTTCTTAACAGTCCGTGACGTCACGCGCACGCGTCATCATTCCGCAACGTTCCCGGGAAATTTAAAATTGCAATTCAGTAAACTAAAAAGGCCGTATTGGCATGTGTTGCATTGTTAATATTTCATCATTGATATATAAACTATCAGACTGCGTGGTGGGTAGTAGTGGGTTTCAGTAGGCCTTTCATTTGTTTCTTTGTAACTGAGAAAATTATGCCGACAAATTTCAAAATAATGTTCATTTCTTTAAATCATAATTTCATCGAAAAATTAAGTTCTAAAATTCGGTGTGAAATAAGTTTACTGCAGGAATATTCGTTGCTTAAAAGCTCAAAAACCCCATCCAGTCAATCACTTAAAACTATGAATTTAAACAAAATGAAAATGTTATGAAATTGTCAGCATTATTTGATGTAAAAAAAAATCCTTTCACAATATGTAAACACAATAAATTTAGTATAATAAAGATACAAATTAACACTGCTTTTGGGACGTTTACAACGGACACACAACGCCAATAAAATTAAAGCCAACATTTCAGAATGATTGTGTAATATTTGTGTAAATTAGATGACTCCTTGAGAAAAAAACTATCATAAAGAGCCAGATTTTAGAACGGCTCCTTGAAAACAACTAAATATTCATCGCATTTTGTACTTCCTGTGCGTTGCTCAAAAGGTTCCGGGTGGCAACACAGCTGGTAGTGTGCTATAAACTATACTAGTGATTGTTCCTTGAGAAAAAAACTATCCATCACAGGGGTCACCAACCTTTTTAAAACCAAGAGGTACTTCTTTGGTACTGATTAATGCGAAGAGCTACCAGTTTGATACACACTTATATAAATTGCCAGAAATAGCCAATTTGCTCAATTTACCTTTATTAAATATATATACATATATATATATATATATATATATATATATATCCATCCCATCCATCCATTTCCTACCGCTTATTCCCTTTCGGGGTCGCGGGGGGCGCTGGCGCCTATCTCAGCTACAATCGGGCGGAAGGCAGCGTACACCCTGGACAAGTCGCCACCTCATCGCAGGGCCAACACAGATAGACAGACAACATTCACACTCACATTCACACACTAGGGCCAATTTAGTGTTGCCAATCAACCTATCCCCAGGGGCATGTCTAAAACTTAAAAAAAAAAAAAAAAATGCACGACGGAATGACAGACAGACATGCCCATTTATATATATATATATATATATACATATATATAAATGGGCATGTCCGTCTGTCATTCCGTCGTGCATTTTTTTTCCTTTAACGGAAGGTTTTATGTAGAGAATAAATGATGAAAAAAAAAACACTTAATTGAACAGTTTAAAAAAGGACAAAACACGAAAAAAATGACATTTAAATTTTGAAACATAGTTTATCTTCAATTTCGACTCTTTAAAATTCAAAATTCAACCGAAAAAAATGAAGAGAAAAACTAGCTAATTCGAATCTGTTTGAAAAAACTAAAAAAATAATTTATAGAACATCATTAGTAATTTTTCCTGATTAAGATTAATTTTAGAATTTTGATGACATGTTTTAAATAGGTTAAAATCCAATCTGCACTTTGTTAGAATATATAACAAATTGGATCAAGCTATATTTCTAACAAAGACAAATCATTATTTCTTCTAGATTTTCCAGAACAAAAATTTTAAAATAAATTCAAAATACTTTAAATAAGATTTAAATTTGATTCTACAGATTTTGTAGATTTGCCAGAATAATTTTTAAAAATTTTAATCATAATAAGTATGAAAAAATAATCCACAAATATTCTTCGTCGAAAAAACAGAAGCTAAAATGAAGAATTAAATTAAAATGTATTCATGATTCTTTACAATAATAATCAAAAAATACTTGAACATTGATTTAAATTGTCAGGAAAGAAAAGGAAGGAATTTAAAAGGTAAAAAGGTATGTGTTTAAAACTCCTAAAATCATTTTTAAGGTTGTATTTTTTCTCTAAAATTGTCTTTCTGAAAGTTAAGAAGCAATGTAAAAAAATAAATGAATTCATATAAACATGTGAAGACCAAGTCTTTAAAATATTTTCTAGGATTTTCTAATTCTATTTGAGTTTTGGCTCTCTTAGAATTAAAAATGTCGAGCAAAGCGAGACCAGCTTGCTAGTAAATAAATAACATTTTAAAAATAGAGGCAGTTCACTGGTAAGTGCTGCACTTTGAGCTATTTTTAGAACAGGCCAGCAGGTGACTCATCTGGCCCTTACGGGCTACCTGGTGCCCGCGGGCACCGCGTTGGTGAACCCTAATCTATCATAACGAGCCAGTTTTTAGAACGGCTCTTTGAAAACGTTTTTTTTTTTTAATTTAATTGAACAACAAACATACATTTATAATTAATTGAACAGTCCGGGCACTTTCACCAACAAGGAATGAAAACAACAGGAAATACGGATAGAGTATTAAATATCAATAAATAATAACAATACAAAAATGTAATAAAAAAATAAATACATACATACCTAATTTACTTTAAAACAATAACAAGATATCAATTCAAGGGCTTTTGTACTGTTAATCATTCTCCAAGATGTGATTGATAATTGTAAACAACATAGCACGAAATTGCATTATCACTTCCTGTGCATGGCTCAAAAGGTTCCGGTCGGCAACACAGCTGCGAGCATGCTAAACTCCGTTTCGAGCACGCCGCTTGTCCACGCCACTTTACGTGGACGTGTCACTCATTCAAACGCGAAGAAGCACACATAGAACCGTTGTTATGTTTAAAATCACACGTGTTGTTGTTATTAGCTGTAGTTAGCATGTCTCTCCAAGAGTGGGCTGCAGCCCAGCTCGCCGAGCTAGAACTTCTCGGCAGCATGTTCCCCACGCGTGACGAACTGGAGATGCTGGACCAGCTGGCCTTGGCAGAGCTCCGCGATTACGTGGACGGATCCTCGCCACCTCCTTCCTGCAGAGCACAGTTCGTCATCAGGCAGAGGATGCAGGATGTAAGCAAAGTGAAATATAACATATCAATAACCAAGTTGTGACGTCATGTTTCCACTCGTAAGCAAAGTAGAATATAATATGTCAAAAACCTAAGTTGTGATGTCATGTCTCCACTTGTAAGCAAAGTGGAATATAATATGTCAGTAACCTGAGTTATGATGTCATGTTTCCACTCGCAAGCAAAGTGGAGTATAATATGTCTATAACCGAGTTGTAATGTTGTGTTTCCACTCGTAAGCAAAGTTGAATATAATATGTCAAAAACCTAATTGTGATATCATGTAAGCAAAGTGGAATATAATATATCAGTAACCAAGTTGTGATGTAATGTTTCCACTCGTAAGCAAAGTGGAATATAATATGTCAAAAACCTAAATTGTGATGTCATGTCTCCACTTGTAAGAAAAGTGGAATATAATATGTCAGTAACCTGAGTTATGATGTCATGTTTCCAATTGTTTCCACTCGTAAGCAAAGTGGAGTGTAATATGTCTAAAACCGAGTTGTAATGTTGTGTTTCCACTCGTAAGCAAAGTGGAATATAATATGTCAAAACACTTATTGTGATGTCATGTAAGCAAAGTGGAATATAATATATCAGTAACCAAGTTGTAATGTAATGTTTCCACTTGTAAGCAAAGTGGAATATAATATGTCAAAAACCTAAGTTGTGATGTCATGTCTCCACTTGTAAGCAAAGTTGAATATAATATGTCCGTAACCTGAGTTATGATGTCTTGTTTCCACTTGTAAGCAAAGTGGAGTGTAATATGTCTAAAAACGAGTTGTAATGTTGTGTTTCCACTCGTAAGCAAAGTGGAATATAATATGTCAAAAACCTAATTGTGATGTCATGTAAGCAAAGTGGAATATAATATATCAGTAACCAAGTTGTGATGTAATGTTTCCACTCGTAAGCAAAGTGGAATATAATATGTCAATAACCTGGGTTATGATGTCATGTTTCCACTTGTTTGCACTCGTAAGCAAAGTGGAATATAATATGTCAAAAACCCAAGTTGTGATGTCATGTCTACACTTGTAAGCAAGGTGGAATATAATATGTCAGTAACCTGAGTTATGATGTCATGATTCCACTCATAAGCAAAGTGGAGTATAATATGTCTATAACCGAGTTGTAATGTTGTGTTTCCACTCGTAAGAAAAGTGAAATATAATATGTCAAAAACCTAAGTTGTGATGTCATGTTTCCACTTGTTTGCACTCGTAAGCAAAGTGGAATGTAATATGTCAATAACCAAGTTGTGATGTAATGTTTCTACTCGTAAGCAAAGTGGAATACAATATGTTAATAACCTGGGTTATGATGTCATGTTTCCACTCGTAAGCAAAGTGGAATATTAACAAAGTGTCAATAACCAAGTTGTGATGACTTGTATCCACTTGTTTCCATTCGTAAAAAAATTGGAATACAATGTTTCCACTCGTAAGCAAAGATGGAATATAATATGTCAATAACCTGAGTTATGATGTCATGTTTGCACTCGTAAGCAAAGTGTATTATAATATGTCAATAATGTCATGTTTCCACTCGTAGGCAAGTTGAACTACTGTATATGTCAATAACCGACGTTTTGATGTCATGTTTCCACTTGTAAGCAAAGTGTAATATTATATGTCAATAACATAAGTGGTGGTGTCATGTTTCATTCGTTTCCATTCGTAAGCAAAGTGGAATACAATATGTCAATAACCGAGTTGTGATGTCATGTTTCCACTCGTAAGCAAAGTGGAATATAATATGCCAATAACCTAAGTTGTGATGTCATGTTTTTACTCATAAGCAAAGTGGAATATAATATGTCAATAACCTACGTTGTAATGTCATGTTTCCACTCGTAAGCAAAGTGGAATACAACATGTCAATAACCTACGTTGTGATGTCATGTTTCCACTCGTAAGCAAAGTGGAATATAACATGTCAATAACTAAGTTGTGATGTCATGTTTCCGCTCGTAAGCAAAGTGGAATATAATGTCAATAACCTACGTTGTGATGTCATGTTTCCACTCGTAAGCAAAGTGGAATATAACATGTCAATAACTAAGTTGTGATGTCATTTTTCCACTCGTAAGCAAAGTGGAATATAACATGTCGATAACTAAGTTGTGATGTCATGTTTCCACTCATAAGCAAAGTGAAATATAACATGTCAATAACTAAGTTGTGATGTCATGTTTCCACTCGTAAGCAAAGTGGAATATAACATGTCAATAACCTACGTTGTGATGTCATGTTTCCACTCGTCCCAGATGGATTTCCACATGTCCTGTACTTTCCCGCCACAATATCCCTCCGTGATTCCGGAGATCACTGTCACGTGAGTCATTTTTTTAAGTCAATGGACTGTTTTGTTTTTAATGGGAGAAATATATTCTGGATGTGAATGTGCAATATGTTTTATCTTATTATTATACATTTTTAAATTGAACAACAAACATATATCCATGATGTACACAAAAGGCGAGGCACTTTCAACATAGTCAACAATTTACACAACAGGTGAGCGAATTATGACATAAAAAAAGCAAATACAAAAACAGTATTCAAATAATAATAATAAACAATATGATAAAATACAAAATTCCAAAACACAAACAAGGTCTCACTAAATCACTTTACATTTTATTTAAATAAAGATATCAATTTAAGGGCTTTTGTGCTTTTAATCATTTTCCAAGATTGAATTGATGATTTCAAACCTTTAAGCCAAGTACAAAATGTAGGTTTGACTTTCAGAAATAGAGAAAAAAATGTTCCTTGGAGCATAATAATGTTGACTGTAAATGTACAATACACCAAACATATTTTTACAATCATTTTAGTTACTTTTGTTATTAAATTATTGTAAAAAAATTTACAGAATAGATTATTGACGAATAAATATTGTAGCAAATTTATTGTATGTATTATAATTAGGGCTGTCAAAAATAACAAGTTGACGCATGTGATTAATCACAAAAAATGATTACATTAATCACCTATGTATATTAAAGTTTTTATTTTATTTAAAGTTATTGTAAATTATTTACAGAGTAAGATGAATTGCCAATTATGTAGCAATAAATATCGTTTATTTATTGTATGTATTATAATTAGGGCTGTCAAAAATAACGGGTTGACTCATGTGATTATATCACAAAAAATTATTGCATTAATCATGTATATAGGCATATTGATTTAATTAAAAAATATATTATTATTGTAAATCATTTACATAATTTATCTTACCAAATATATAACAAGAAATATTGTCGTAAATTTATTGCATGTATGATAATTAGGGCTGTCAAAAATAACGAGTTGACCCGTGATTGATCACAAAAAAAATCACAATGTTCACGTATTCAGGCATATTGGTTTAATTACTTTGTTGTTGTTTTTTTTATTTTTGTAAATCATTTACAGAATAATTTGTTCCCAATTATATGACAATAAACATTGTCATATATTTGTTGTATGTGTTATATTTAGGGATGTCAAAAATAACCAGTTAACTTATGTGAGTAATAATAATCACAATAATCCCATGTATAGGCAGATGAATTACTATTTTTTTGTATGTTATTGTATTGTATTGTATAAGTTATTTACAGCATTACATGTATTGCCAAATAAACAACAATAAATATTATTATATATTTGTTGTATTTACTATATTTAGGGCTGTAAAAAATAATCATGTAATTAATCACCAAAATTATCGCGATAATCACATATATGGGCAGATTAATAACTGTGTAAGATATTTACAGAATAAGATATATTGCCAATTATACAGCAATAAACAAAATAGTTTATTTATTTTATGTATTATATTTAGGGATGTCAAATAACGAGTTGACATGTGATTAATCACAAAAAAAATCGCATTATTTAAATATATGGGTATATTGATTTAATCGTTTTTTGTTTTTATTCTTGTAAATCAATTTCAGAATAATATGTTTCCAAATATATAGCAATAAACATTGTAGTTTATTTATTGTATGTATTATAATTAGGGCTGTCAAAAATAACCAGTTAATTTATGGGATTAATCACAATAATGATCAAAATAATCACATATATAGGCAGATTAATTACTTTTTGTGTATGTTATTGTAAATTCTTTACAGAATTAGATGTATTGCCAAGTAAACAACAATAAATATAATACATTTTGTTGTATGTACTATATTTAGGGCTGTCAAAAATAAAGTTAACTCATGTGATTAATCCCCAAAATTATCGCGATAATCACATATATAGGCAGATTGATTACTATTTTTGTGAGTTATTTACAGAATAAGATATATTGCCAATTATACAGCAATAAACATAATAGTTTATTTATTTTATATATTATATTTAGGGCTGTGGAAAATGACGAGTTGACTCGTGATTAATCACAAAAAATATATTAAATAATTATATTAATATTAAATATTAATCAGGTATATGGGTATATTGATATAAGAGTTTTTTTATTATTTTTGTAAATCTTTTTCAGAATAATATGTTTCCAAACACATAACAATAAACATTATAGTTTATTTATTGTATGCGTTATAATTATGGCTGTCAGAAATAACCAGTTAACTTACTGTATGTGATTAATCAGAAAAATGATCACAATAACATATATAAGCAGATTAATTACTATTTGTGTAAATTATTTACAGAATAAGATGTCTTGCCAATTATATTGCAATAAACATTATAGTATATTTATTGTATGTCTTATAATTAGGGCTGTCAAAAATAATAAATTGACTCATGTGATTAATCAAAAAATACACATTGTGCAGTGCAGTAGTATTTGGGTTCGTGTTCGATGCCTTGCAGAGATGTGTCAGAGTTATTTGTTGACGAAACCCAAGATGCAGAGATGGAGGCAAGCATGGAGTGAGCAAACATGATTTTAATATAAATACTAAGACAAAACCAAACAAAGGGTTCAAACCAAAAGCGCGCACGTGGGCGGATAAAAAACAAAAGGCCTTTAGCATAGAAGCTAACAAGAAACAAAAAAGAACTTTAGCATGGAAGCTAGAGGATAACAAACAGAAAAACTGGAAATAGCTATGGCTAACAAAAACAGCTTACTGCTACGACGACCAGGACAAGATGTAGCACGACAGGTAATAGCTGAAATCAAAATGACACGAAAAGAGCGACATGTGGCAACGACAATACAAATGACAATACAATACATCCAGCCACTGACACAAGACAAAGAGGGTACAAATAGGAGCGGGCTGATTGGCAACAGGTGTGACCAGGTGCCAATCAGCCACAGCTGAGGAGGAACACAGCACTCAGAAAACAAGACAGGAAGCTGACAAAATAAGAGCACTAGACAGGAACTAAAGACAGGAGATACTAAACACAGAGGAAACAGACAAATGCAGAAGAAAACTAAAGCATAGACAAACTGTCAGGGGAAAGCCTGACAAGATGTCTTGAATTAAAAGAGGAGGTGTGCGATGCTGTGATCCCAGGTGACACCTTGTACTGGCCTCAGGTCTCCTGGACTGGGCCGAGCCCAGCAGACCCGGCTGCAAGCCGGACTGAGGGCGTACCTGACGGAGGTGTGCCTGGGGGAAGTCTGCGTGCTGTCGGCGGCCGACTGGCTGAGAGACAACCTGCGGGCCTTCCTGAGCGAGACGGCCTCGCCGGCGCCTCCCGAGAGCCACGCCAGCCCGCCGCGGGAGGCTTTCAGTCGACTGTGGATCTACAGCCACCACATTTATAACAGCACCAAGAGGAAGAACATTCTGGAGTGGGCCAAGGAGCTCGGCCTGACCGGGTTCAGCATGCCAGGGAAGCCCGGCATTGTTTGTGTGGAAGGAGCACAGTCGGCCTGCGAGGACTTCTGGTCCAGGTAACTCCTCTTCAAACCTTCATCACTGCACTACAAAGTCTTTTTCCCACTATAGAGTGTATAAGCCACACCCATTACAGACTATAAGTTGCAGATATCTACATTGTGAAATGAGTTATTTACACATAAATGTTTATTTACATACCTTAATTGTTTCCAAACGCTGTCTACAACCTGGCAGTAAAATGGCTGACCAAACAAAACAGAAGTTATGGTCATGAACCCACGAGCTGTGGAAGCTAGCTCTCCAATCAACTAAACAGACTCAATAACTCCACGATGACGTTTTGGTGCAAGCGAAACAATGCAAAAAGAATGTCGTATGTCAAAAGGCCTACTGAAACCCACTACTACCGACCACGCAGTCTGATAGTTTATATATCAATGATGAAATATTAACATTGCAACACATGCCAATACGACCTTTTTAGTTTACTAAATTGCAATTTTAAATATCGCACTGAAATATCCTGCTGAAATGTCTCGGTATGATGACATTTTGTCCCAGCATCGTTCTGTGATGCTGAATCTTTTGCAATTTGTTCAATGGAGACATCAAAGAAGAAAGATGTAGGTAGGAAGCAGTGTATTGCGGCCGGCTCTAGCAACACAAACACAGCCGGTGTTTTATTGTTTACATTCCCGAAAGATGACAGTCAAGCTTTACTATGGAACAGAGATGTCAAGCGAACGCGGTTGGATTGGACCACACACACAAAGTACAGTGTATTATGCAGCGATCATTTCGAAAGATAGTGTTTCGAAGAGGGTCCCTTGCGAAGGGCAGAGATGGGCATCGCCACCACCCGTCGACTGGTGTTGAAGAAAGGTGCGGGGCCGACCTTCAGGTTGTACAGGTACGACCATATAATCTCACTAAAACACTAGTACACACAATAAGCAGATAAGGGATTTTCCAGAATTATCCTAGTAAATGTGTCTAATAACATCTGAATCGCTCCCACTGCCCTCTTGTCTTTTTTTTCTTGTTCTAATCCTTCACTCTCACTTTCCTCATCCACAAATCTTTCATCCTCGCTCAAATTAAATGGGGGAATCGTCGCTTTCTCGGTCCGAATCGCTTTCGCTGCTAGTGGCTATGATTATAAACAATGTGAGGATGTGAGGAGCTCCACAACCCGTGACATCACGCGCACATCGTCTGCTACTTGTGGTACAGGCAAGGCTTTTTTATTAGCGTCCAAAAGTTGCAAACTTTATCGTTGATGTTCTCTACTAAATCCTTTCAGCAAAAATCTAGTAATATCGCGAAATGATCAAGTATGACACAAAGAATGGACCTGGTATCCCCATTTAAATAAGAAAATTTCATTTCAGTAGGCCTTTAAATAGTACTAACAACGACACTCTTAAATGCGTTAGCATATTAGCTAATGCTAATGAAGCTGGTGTCAGTACATTAGGATAGCACATACAAATATGCATGAAAATACTCTGAAAGACATCGCACAGGGGACGCTTTAGTAAGTAAGAATTGTTTTAGTTATATTTTAAAACTTAGAAACGTTGCTTGGAGTGATGAATGAAGAATCCATATGAGTAAAAACGCTATGGACGGCGAAAAGACAGAACGGCACTTTTACTTCCCGTTCAAAGTTCCCTAAAACAGAAGGGCAATGCAGCACCTGAAATGTGCAAACTCGTCCAAAAGATGGTGCCGTAGCACAAACAATAATACACTTATGAAGTGTCTTTGTTTTTTGTTTTTTTCAAAAACTATTTGTATTATGGTCGCCAGCAAAGAAAAATCCATATATTAGCCGCACCTGACTATAAGTCGCAGATATATACATTGTGAAATTAATTATTTACACAGAAATATTTATTTACATACCTTAAATCTTTCTAAACGGTGTCCGTAACCAGGCAGTAAAATAGCTGATCGAACAAAACAGAAGTCATGGTCAAGGACCCACTAGCTGCGCAAGCCAGCTCTGCAATCAACTTAACAGACTCAATAACTCCACGGTGACGGTTTGGTGAATTTACTGAGGAATTTGTGAAAGTAAAACAATAAAAAAAGAATGCAGTTGTAAGTTAATAATAGTAACACAGACTACCGTAAACCTGATAGCATATTAGCTAATGCTAACAATGATTTATAAGATAACGCATATAAATATGCATGTAAACACTCCTACAGACATCACACATGGTAAGGTTTAGTAAGTAAGAATTGTTTTGGTTATATTGTTAAACTTACAAACGTTGCTTGGAGTGATGAATGAAGAACCCATATGAGTAGGAACGCTATGGACGGCTAGACCAGTGGTTCTCAACCTTTTTTCAGTGATTTACCCCCTGTGAAAAAATTTTTAATTTAAGTACCCCCTAATCAGAGCAAAGCTTTTTTGGTCAAAAAAAGAGATAAAGAAGTAAAATACAGCACTATGTCATCAGTTTCTGATTTATTCAATTGTATAACAGTGCAAACTATTAGGAAAAAAAAAAAGATATAAAAATAACTAAACACTTGTTGAAAAATAAACAAGTGATTCAATTATAAATAAAGATTTCTACACATACAAGTAATCATCAACTTAAAGTGCCCTCTTTTGAGATTGCAATAGAGATCCATCTGGATTCATCAACTTCATTCTAAACATTTCTCCACAAAAAAAGAAATATTTAACATCAATATTTATGGAACATGTCCACAAAAAATCTAGCTGTCAACACCGAATATTGTGTTGTATTTCTTTTCACAGATTATGAACTTACATTCATATTTTGTTGAAGTATTAGTCAATAATTATATTCATAAAGGATTTTTGAATTGTTGCTATCTTTAGAATTTAAAAAAAAGAATCTCACATACCCCTTGGCATACCTTCAAGTACCCCCAGGGAGAACCACTAGGCTAGACGACTGTAGAAAAAAAAAAAAGCACTGCTGATAAATGTAAGGGTCCTGCAGTTTGCAAAATTGTCCAAAAGATGGTGCCAGAGCACTATCAATAAAACACCCTGTGATGTTTGTTTTGCGTTTGTAAGTTTTGTAAAAACTATTATGGCCGTCAGCAAAGGAAAATCCATAAATTATCCGCTCTGTCTAATAAGCCGCAGGGTTCAAAGCGTTGGAAAAAAATAGTGGCTTATAGTCTGTAATTTAGGGTATTTACTCATGAGTATCAAAAAATCTGACACCACGTCTTACCGTGTTCTCAGAGTCAAGGTTCTGACCTGGAAGCGGATCGCGATACGACACAGAGAAGACGTGTCCCCGAGTGACGAGGGCGCCCTGCCAAGCGTGGACTCCCTGCGCAAGTTCTCAGGCTTCCAGGAGGCCGTGTTTGACCCCCGCGGGCCCCGAGGCAACCACATGGACCTGGGCCTGCTCTACCAGTTCTTGCAGGAGAGAGGCTGCTGCCACGTCTTCCAAATGTACTTTGGCGTAGAAGGCAGGTAGAAATTTCCTTTGGACTTTTTGAAGCAACTCCAGTCCAGAGGCCTCCAAAGTGAATAATCAAAACATGCGGCGCCCATATTGGTATTTTTCATTTTCAAAACCAATACAATATACAGATTTTTTTAACTTCAGTGCCTCCCTTTACGTTTGGTCCCGGCGACCTGGAAGGGTCTCAGTCATAAAAACGTACAAAATATATATTTATATTTTTTTATTGAAGGCTTAAATCTATGGATCAACATCAGTTTTATCTGTCAATGTAAAGTTATCATTTTTAAGTTTTGTGCCCTTTTTTGTCAAAGAAAACTTGCATATTACTGGTCTAAGCGCTGGGGATGCCGTGCCGGCACAAAGATGAACAAGCGGAGAGGAACAATTTCCCTTGTAGATCAATAAAGTTTGTCTCAGTCTAAATCTAATACTATTATTATTACATATGTTTTACAGTCATTTATTTCAGACCCATATCACAGAAGAAAAAACCTGCTACAATTATTAAAAAAAAAGAAATACAAGCAAAAAAATGCAAATAAAATGAATAAAAATTGTATAAAAAACAATCCACAATGTTCAAAGTCCAGTATGTTGCTTGCCAATGGTTCCACAGACTTGCCCCCATTAAATTGGTCAAAAATTAAATTTATATTATTCATTATTATTTTTTGAGCAATGAAATTCTTGGGGATCCAAAAGGTTACCACTCATAAAAGTGTTTATGTTTATTTTTACTCAATGCTTAATTCTGTGGATCAGTTTTATCTTTTAATGTAAAGTTATTATTTTTAAGTTATGTGCCCTTTTTGTCAAAGATTATATTATTATTATATAATATAATAATTTTTTTCAGATCCATATCACAGAAAAAAACAAACAATAAAAACTAAAGAAATCCAAGCAAAAATTTAATAAATAAAATGTATACAAATGTTATGAAAATAAAACAGAACTGCAGAAAATATGCAATATTTTGCACCCCAAAAATGTTTTAGTGGAATATTTTATATGAAGTAATTGGAGCTTTAAATTGGTCAATAATTAACCTTTATTTTATTCATTATTATTTTTTGAGCAATGAAATTTTGGGGGATCCAAAAGGTTGCCACTCATAAGTGTTAAAAATAAGTTGGTTTTTTTTAAACATTTTTATTCAATGCTTAAATCTATAGATCAGTTTTATCTTTCAATGTAAAGTTATTATTTTTAAGTTATGTGCCCTTTTCGTCAAAGATTATATCATTATTACACAATATAGTCATTTATTTCAAACCTATATCACAGGGAAAAAAAAGATAAAAACAAAAGAAATACAAGCAAAAACATAAAAATAAAATGAATAAAAATGTTATAAAAACAAAGCAGAACTGCACAAAATATGCAATATTTTGCCCCCCAAAAATGTTTAAGTGGAATATTTGATATGAAGTCATTGGAGCATTAATTAACATTAATTTTTTTCATTGTTATTTTTTGATTAATGAAATTCTTGGGGATCCAAACGGTTGCCACTCATAAAAGTGTTAAAAATAAGTATTTTTTAAAACATTTTTATTCAACGCTTAAATCTATAGATTAGTTTTATCTGTCAATGTAAAGTTATTATTTTTAAGTTATGTGCCCTTTTTGTCAAAGATTATATTATTATGATATAATATAATAATTTATTTCAGATCCATATCACAGAAAAAAAACCCCAATAAAAACAAAAGAAATACAAGCAAAAAATGAATCAATAAAATGGATACAAATGTTATGAAAATAAAACAGAACTGCAGAAAATATGCAATAATTTGCCCTCCAAAAATGTTTAAGTGGAATATTTGATATGAAGTCATTGGAGCATTAAATTGGTCAATAATTAACATTGATTTTATTCATTATTATTTTTTCAGCAATTACATTTTGGGGATTTATATTTTTATTCAATACTTAAATCTATAGATCAACATCAGTTTTATCTCTCAATGTAAAGTTATTATTTTTAAGTGATGTGCCCTTTTTTTTCAAAGATTATATCATTTATATTGTATACCCATCCATACATCCATTTCTACCGCTTTTCCCATTTGGGGTCGCTGGAGCTTATCTCAGCTGTATTCGGACGGAAGGTGGCGTACACCCTGGACAAGTTGCCACCTCATCACAGATTATAGTCATTTATATTAGACCTATATCACAGAAAAAAAACATACTACAAGGATCTTCTCATTGGCTCTCATCGAAGGCGGACACCGCCCTTCCCTCTCCCCGATCTCTCCTTCTTGTCTTGTCTTAACTTTCTTGGTGCACTGCTCTCCAAATCTAAACAATGGAACTAATTGACTGGCCTCTCAAGGAAATGGACAATATCTTGGGTTTGGGGGAACCTGCCTGTTGACAGATTCTCGGGAAAAGTGGAGTGCCCTGTGCCTGCCGACTTTTCAGTGAAGATCTCCACCTATTGGGAATGATGACAACAGGACATTTGCTGATTGGAGTAAGCGTTGCTCTGGTTTTTCCACAAACCGGAAAATGCTGGCAGACTTCAAAGAACCCCAAGTGATTGGATGATGCGGGCAGAACTGTGGACACTTTGTGATCTGGATCACATCGGACCTGAAGGATGAATTTGAGGACCAGTAATAGACAATATCAATTGTATTTTTACTGACATACAAAACATTCTAACTTGGATTGTTTCCCTGGGTTCCAGATTCTCCTGAAGGAAGACACAACAAACTCCCTTCTTGTCTCTCATTGACACACACCTCTTGTTGTTGACTTTGGACTGACTGGCGGCTGCAAAAACACCAAGGTCGCTTAACAGAGACACGCTGCATGCCTATAAACACACACATCGAGGCTGGGCAGCATTTGAACAGCAGCAACCTGCCTCTGTAGCCCCTACTGCATCCTCTCTGTTGCAATTCTTGTGGATTCTATGTAACATGTTTATGTGTGCTTATTGCTATTGAGGTTTTTTCTTCTTCTTGGCCTCAGTCTGGACCCCCTCCCCAGGAGCCCAGTCTGAGACTAAACTTTTTTTTTACTCAGCACGTTTTCCTTTTCCCCACCTTTCTGAGGGTCGCCGGAAGTTGACTGAGTGGAATATTTGATATGAAGTAATTGGAGCATTAAATAGGTCAATAATTAACATTGGTTGCATTCATTATTATGTATGCAAAAGCACACTTAATCTCCTGATCAATGTAAGATTGATCTGACAATTATACATTTTTATTATTTTTTTGTTTTTTGGGGGAGTTTGTTTGATGCCCTTTTTGTTAAAGAAAACTTTTATTTTATTTGGCAAAATATGCAATATTTTCCCTGCAAAATATTTCAAAGTAGAATATTTGATGTGAAGTAATTGTAACATTGCATATGTAAATTATTCATAAAAAATATTGATTTTGATTCGTTATTATGTTTTGAGCAACGACAGTAAAAAATTTTTTTACTGTTTGCAAATACATCAAAGATGCTATTATAATCCATTTCTAATGGATAAAGCTTTGGCCTGGACAAGAGGTCATCAGGTGGTCCCCAACGTTCACAGAGTGTTTCGACCCTTAACCACAACACTCTCCGGTTGGTGGGTCAGCAGTGATTGGCCAGATCACTGCTCCTCTCATCCAGGCTTCCAGCTATTGTCCTCTCTTTTATGCCAGAGCCAACAGGAGGCTCTCTCCGCCGCTTCTCCCAGCCTACGAACGGCTGTTTTTCTCAAGTGACCTCTCAATCCAACCTTTGTCATCATATTCCACACAGATTGCGCAGGGAATCCTCGACAACCAACTTCCACTGTCATCAGCCATGCTGTCCACCCCTTGTCCCGGCAGTCCTGGACAAGTTGTTGGTACTTTGTTTCCTTCCTCTCTGCCGCTTCCTCACATCCCTCCTCCCATGGGACAGTAAGCTCCACCATGATGATTTTCTTTCCCTCTGGGGACCACAAGACTATGTCTGGTCTCAGAGTGGTGGACAGTACTGCCTCTGGGAAGAGGAGCTTCCGCCCCAGGTCGACCTCCATCTCCCATCCCTGGGCCAACTGCAAGAGGTTTTGGTTGGCTTGGCCTTGGACAACTGGTCTATGACCCTCTTTCACGAAGGTGATGGTGCTCAGCAATGGTTTTGTTTTGGCTGGGTGTTTCTTTCTCCTCTCTTGCTCCAAGATGTCTGCGAGCATTGCCAACACCTTGTCATGGCGCCACCTGTATCTTCCCTGGGTCAATGCTGTTTTGCACCCAGACAGAATGTGCGCCATAGTTCCTTTACCGCCACACAACCTGCACAGCGGGTCCTCCCTCATTCCCCACCTATGCAAGTTGACTGGGGTCGGCAGGGTGTCATATACTGCTCGAAGCAGGAATGAGATACGAAACGGCTCCAGCCTCCACAGTTCACTCCACGTCACGTTCCTCTTGGGAAGGTTCCACCTTGTCCAGGCACCTTGGGTTGCGAGCTCGATGGCTTTAGCTCTCCTTCCTTCTTCCTCAAGGTTTCGGACTTCATCCTGAATCAAGGTCCTCCTTTCCCTGGGAGTGGACTTGGACCACTGCTGGAAATGTGATGTTCCTAGACCCTGTCTTCCAGTGCAGAGGCTTCCGATGGTATCTTTGGTCCTGAGAGATGATTCTGCCTGGGCAATAGCAGTGCTAGCGGCCCACTTCCTGCCAGATCTTGTTCTTATTCCAGCTTCCCTGATCAGCCGATCTTGGGAGTCCCTATACGTCAGGGAAAGTCTGCATTTTGCGACTTTAAACTCCTCCAGAACTGAAGACAGGGGGAGCTGGAGCTGGCCCGACCTTATGTAGAGCCCCGTAGATGTAAAGCTCGGGGGTATCCCCAACCATTTCCGAAGGTGCTTGTTGAACTTCCTCTCCAACCCTTCAACTGTTGTTATCGCCACTTCGTACACGGTGAGAAGCCACATAAGTCTTTGGAGTAAGCCGTGCTGGTAGATCCAGCACTTGTATTTCCCAGGCAGACCAGACTTGTCAATCCTTTTCAACCATTCTTCAACCTGATTTTCGGTGCTGGAGATGCTGTTTTTATCCGTCATGGAATCATCATACCACTTTCCAAGGCATTTAATAGGGTTCCCTTGGATGTTTGGGATTGCTTCCCCCTGAACAAGCAACTTGAACTTTCCCGTTGTTTTTCCCTTTTGGATCACCAGACACCTTGATTTCTTGGGCTTGAAGATCATCTTTGCCCAAGTAGCCATACGATCCAGTTCCGCCAGGACCCATCTCGCCTGCACGTGAGTTGGTGTTATCACGGTAAGATCATCCATGAATGCCCTGATTGCTGGTTGTTGACTTCCTGCTGCAGTCTTTGGTCCTCTTGACTTTATGATCGCTGCAGAGATGATCAGGTTCATTCCCATGACAAACAAGATGGGAGAGATGGTGCACCCTGTCACTATTCCACTAAAACCATACCAAATTGATTGTACAGATATGGTGTTGTTTCTGCTGGGCAAGTATGCCTGACGCGCCTCCTACAGCGCCTTGGGTCAGCTGCAGGGTCATCAGCCGGGGACCACCGCTCATTGGAGTTTCGCTCTCTTTAACCCCGGAACGCCTCCTGGTGGCGAAGCGGTGGCAGGGACGTCTCCCTGCCACCCCCTGCAGCTGACCCATCTTATTGCCTCGACCCCCAGTACTTATCCCTCCTCCTCAGCCACAACCAGAAACTTCCCTTTTCTGCTTCCTCAGCAAGGGCCTTTGTTTCCCTTTGGAGTTTAGCCCCAGTTAATCCCACACCTCGGAGCAGCCTTATGGTTGATGTACCGACGAAGCCCAGACAGCCTACTTCCACAGGGTAGATGGTAGTGGACCAGCCTGCCTCTGCACTCAGCAGCCAGATCTGCATACTTGGCTGCTTTGCGCTCGTAGGCTGACTGGATTCCCTCCTCCCAGGGGATGGTAAGCTCTACCAGCATGGCAGACTTGGTAACAGCAGACCACAGCACAATGTCTGGGCGGAGTGAAGTGGTGGTGATCTCACGGGGGAATTGGAGCTGTTTGCCAATGTCAGCCCTCATACTCCAGTCCCTTGCCAGAGAGAGGACACTGCGGGGGCCTCTTCGGCTGGTGTCTCCTTTGCATTCCCCTGGCCTCACAAACATGACAGGACGTTGCTTGGCTATGGGTTGGCTGTTGGCCTCTCGTCTACTACTCTCCAGGATTTCTGCCAGTTTTATCAGGACTTGATCATGCCGCCATCTGAAGCGACACTCAGCTCGATCTTGCAACCTGATAGCAAGTGCTGCAGGCTGGCGTTGGGCGCACCACACAGGGGACAGCTCTAATAATTGTAACATTGCATATGTCAATAATTCATAAAAATATTGATTTTGATTCGTTATGTTTTGAGCAATGACAGTAAAACATTGTTTTACAAAAATCATACCAAAAAGGCCTACTCTCATAAAAGTGCTAAAAATAAGTCATACATTTATTTTTTACTTTCAATACTTAATCTCTAGTTAACTTTGAAACGATCTGTCAATTATTGTTTTTTATTATTTTTTTAAAATATGTTTTGTGTTTGTTTGTTGCCCTTTTTGTCAGAGGAAACTTAGTTTTTTATTGCAAACACACAAAATATGCAATGTTATTATCCCTGCAAAATATTTCAAAGTGAAATATTTGATGTGAAGTAATTTAAACATTAGATGGGTCAATAATTCATAGCATTTATTTTATTCAATATTATTTTTGAGCAATGCCAGTTAAAAAAAATACTAATATCCTACTCAAAAGGCCCACACTCATAAAAGTGTTAAATATAAGTCCCACATTTATTTTTGACTTTCAATAGTTGATCTCTCGATCAAATCCAGATATATCTGTCAATTATACATTTGTATTATTTTTTGGTTTTTTGGGGGAGGTTGTTTTTTTGATGCCTTTTTTTTTATTTAAATTTGGCAAACATAAAATATTCAATATTTTCCCTGCAAAATATTTCAAAGTAGAATACTTGATGTCAAGTAATTGTAACATTACATAAGTCAATTCCTAAAATATTGATTTTGATTCATTATTATTTCTTGAGGAATGACAGTAAAAAAAATAAAAATACAAAAATCCTACCAAAAAGATACACTCATAAAAGTGCTAAAAATATATATATTTTATTAGATTTAATACTTAATCTTTTGTTAACTTTTTTAATATATTTAGTGTTTGTTTTTTGCCCTTTTTGTCAAAGGAAACTTAGTTTTTTATTGCAAACACACAAAATATGCAATGTTCCATCCATTTTCTACCGCTTATTCCCTTTTGGGGTCGTGGGGGGCGCTGGCGCCTATCTCAGCTACAATCGGGCGATTGCAATGTTATCCCTGCAAAATATTTCAAAGTGAAATATTTGATGTGAAGTAATAAAAACATTAAATGGGTCAGTAATTCATAGCATTTATTTTGTTCAATATTATTTTTTGAGCAATGCCAGTTAAAAAAAAAATACAAAAATTCTACCCAAAAGGCCCACACTCACAAAAGTGTTAAAAGATAAGTCACACATTTATTTTTCACTTTCAATAGTTAATTTCTCGATCAACTTCAGATCTATCTTTCAATTTTACATTTGTATTATTTTTTTGTTTTTTGGGGGTTTTTTTTCTTTCATGCCTTTTTTTCAACAATTTTTTTTTTGGTTTGTTTAATTTGGCAAACACAAAATATGCAATATTTTCCTTGCAAAATATTTCAAAATAGAATATTTGATGTCAAGTAGTTGTAACATTACATATGTCAATAATTCATAAAAAATATTGATTTTGATTCATTATTATTTCTTGAGCAATGACAGTAAAAAAATAAAAATACAAAAATCCTACCAAAAAGGTACACTCATACAGTAAAAGTGCTAAAAATAAATTGTAATTTTTTTTTTAACTTTCAATACTTAATCTCTTGTTAACTTTTTAAATATATTTGTGTTTGTTTGATGCCCTTTTTGTCAAAGTTTTTTATTGCAAACAAAATATGCAATATTTTCCCTCCAAAATATTTAAAAGTGGAATAATTCATGTAAAGTAATTACAACATTAAATAAGTCAATAATTCATAACATTTATTTTATTCAATATTTTTTGAGCAATGCCAGTTTAAAAAATAATATATTCCTACCAGAAAGGGTCCCACTCATAAAAGTGTTAAACATAAGTCATACATTTATTTTATACTTTTGATACTTAATCCCAAGATTAACTTCAGATCGATCTGTCAATTATACGTTTTAATTTTTTCGAAATATTTGTTTGGTTTGTTTGTATGTTTAATGCCCTTTTTCTCAAAGAAAACTTTTTTTTCTTTTAAATGGCAAACACACAAAATATGCAATATTTTCCCAACAAAGTGGAATATTTGATGTGAAGTAATTGGAACAATAATTCATAACATTGATGTTATTCATTACTATTTGTTGAGTAATGGCAGTTTTAAGGATAAAGTATTTCCAGGTTGTGGTGTTGTTGTAGTGGCCGGGTGACAACCACAGCAATGACACAAAGAGGTGTGTACTGTGATCTACAAACATTTTACTAAAAGTGACTTTATTATATCATCTTGTTAAAAATATATTCCGAAGGTTATGTTATGCTCCATGAAAATATACAATTTATTATTAATAATCCTGATTCGTAGAAAACCCATACAATAATATATTGGGGAGTTTTTCAAAAGAAAAAAAACAGCCTGCATCGCAGCTTTGTCTTATTAGAATCAACATTGTAACTTTTGCTCGCTATATTTCCCCCTTTTCCTCTTTCATTTTCTTTTTTTGTGTGAAGTATTTTTTGGAATGTGCTGTTAAAAAAACAAATGGCCTAATTCCTGGAATTTAGTTGTTCACTCCAGTCAGATCTGGATTTACCCAAATACCACGCACTAAACAGCGTGTACTATTAGCGAGCGTGTTTGCGTGTGATTTACTAAGACCGTGTGTACAATTGAAAAGTGGTGCAGACTGCCTTATTTGAGTGAGGATTTTTTTACCTCATATTTCTACTATCTCATAATTTTGCTGTTTTTATTTCCTAATTAAAACATGTTTTATCTCACAACTACGACTTTTTCCTTATAATTATGACTTTTTATCCCAATTATTTGGTCCCATAATTATGACTATCCAATAAGTATGACTTTTTATATCTTAATTTTGAATTGCTTATCTCATAATTTTGATTTAAGCAACTCATAATTTTGATTTGGCTTCACGGTGGAAGAGGGGTTAGTGCGTCTGCCTCACAATACGAAGTTCTTGCAGTCCTGGGTTCAAATCCAGGCTCGGGATCTTTCTGTGTGGAGTTTGCATGTTCTCCCCGTGAATGCGTGGGTTCCCTCCGGGTACTCCGGCTTCCTCCCACCTCCAAAGACATGCACCTGGGGATAGGTTGATTGGCGACACTAAATTGGCCCTAGTGTGTGAATGTGAGTGTGAATGTTGTCTGTCTATTTGTGTTGGCCCTGCGATGAGGTGGCGACTTGTCCAGGGTGTACCCCGCCTTCTGCCCGATTGTAGCTGAGATAGGCGCCAGCGCCCCCCGCGACCCCGAAAGGGAATAAGCGGTAGAAGATGGATGGATGGATGGATGGATGGATAATTTTGATTTTTTAAAATCTCATTATTATGACTTTTTTCTTATTGTAATTGTTATCATAATTTTGACATTTTAGCTCATGATCATATTTTTTAATCTCATAATTTCGATATTTTTTCTCATAATCAAGATTGTATCTCACAAATATGACTGTCTCATAATTATGATTTTTTAACCTCATAATTTCGACTTTATCTCATAAACATGACCATCGCATAATGAAGGCGTTTTATTTTTTTTAAATATCATTTTTAGACATTTTTTTATAATTTTGATTTTCTAATAAATGTCATTTTTTAATGTCATAATTATGACTTTTATGTCATAATTATTAGTTGTGTCACATAATTATGGCTATCTAGTAATTATGATTTTTTATTTCTTAATTCAGAATTTCTTATCTCATAATTTCGATTATCTCATATTTCGACAAGTTTATAATTTTTATGTTTTTATTTCCTAATTTTAAATGGTTTATCTCATAATTACAACTTTTCATTTTATAATTTCGACATTTTATCTCAACTATATTTCTTCGATTTTTTTCCGCTCACAATCGGGATTTTATCTCACAAATATAATATTTTTTTTACATCATAATTTCGAATTGTATCTCATAAATATGACCATCGCATAATGAAGACTTTATCTCATAATTATCATTTTTTAACCACATTTTTCAACTTTTTTTTTAATTTCGATTTTCTAATCTCATATTTGTGATTTCTTTTAAAATATAATTATGACTTTTTATTTCATAATTATTATTTGTGTCACATTATTATGGTTATCCAATAATTATAACTTTGTAGTTCTTAAATTTGAACTTATCTCATAATTTCGATTTTTTTTATCTCATATTTTGACTTTATCTCATAATTGTTTGTTTTTATTTCCTAATTTACATTATCTCATAATTACGACTTTTTCCTTATAAATGTGACTTTTTATCTCATAATTTCGTAATTTTATCTCATAATCATATATTTATCTCATAATATCGATTTTCCCCAAATCATATTTTATTTCATAACTTCAATTGTTTTTATCTCATAATTCGAATGATATCTAATAATTTAGATTTTTTTTATCTAATGTCCCGTTTTTATCTCATAAATAAGATGTTTTTATTTCCTAATTTATATATTATACAATTTATTTTTTTAATCTAATAATTACATTTTTAATTTCATAGTTTTGATTTTTTTTTCATCTTATAAGTATGACTTCATCTCATTATTCGAATTTTATCTCATCATTTTAATTTCTTAATCTCATCATTTCAATTTTTTTATCTCATAAAAATATGATTATTTTTTATGACATTATCATGACCTACCATTGGGGCATTTTTTAAGGGCCTGAATCATCCGTCCATCCATCCATTTCCTACCGCTTATTCCCTTTTGGGCTCGGGGGGCACTGGCGCCTATTTCATTGATTGAGTGATACTTTTATTAGTAGATTGCACAGTTCAGTACATATTCCGCACAATATCTTAGCTACAATCGGGCGGAAGGTGGTTTACACCCTGGACAAGTCGCCACCTCAGCACAGGACCAACACAGATAGACAGACAACATTCACACTCACATTCACACACTAGGGCCAATTTAGTGTTGCCAATCAACTATCTAATAAACCTAATTAAGTCGTGACCGTGGAACCTTTACGATGCAACCATCTGCCGGACGTCTTTAGAGACAGACCAGAATTTGGTCCGACAGGGATTTTCTTCCGCACAGATTCAAACAACCATTTCATTGTTGTTTTAAATGAGTATGACAATCTCATAATTCGAATTTTATCTCATAATTTCAATTTTCTAATCTCAAAATTGTGATTTTTTTTAAATGTCATAATTATGACTTTTTATTTCATAATTATTATTTGTGTCACATAATTATAGCTATCTAATAATTACGACATTGTATTTCTTACATTTGAATGTATTTATCTCATATTTTTGAGTTTTTGTAATCTCATATTTCGACTTTATCTCATAAATTTGATGATTTTATTTCCTAATTTACAATTTTTTAATCTCATAATTACGATTTTTTCCTTATAGTTATGACTATTTATCTCATAAATTCGACATATTTCCCATTATTATATTTTTTAATCTCATAATTTTGATTGTTTTTATTTTATAAGTATGACTATCTCATAATTTGAATTTGATCTCATGATTACGATTTTTTTTTAAATCTCATATTTCGACTTTATGTCATAATTTTGATGTTTTTATTTCCTCATTTACATTTTTTATCTCATAATTACGATTTTTCTTATTGTTATGACTTTTTATCTCATAACTTTGACATATTTCTCATAATTATAATTTTTAATCTCATAATTTTGATTTTATTTTATTTTATAAGTATGACTATCTCATAATTCGAATTTACCGTATTTCCTTGAATTTCCGCCTGGGGCGCTAATTCATTTGAAACCTCTTCTCACTCCTGCGCTTACCAAAGGCATGCGGTAAAAGTAAGCATGCGCTAATTATTTTAAAACCTCTTCTCACTCCGGCACATACCAAAGGCACGCAGTAAAAAATTGAGTGTGATGTAAACTTGGACCTTAAATCCTACAGAATAGCTCTTAATCTTCTTCCCTTTATGCGATTTCAAATTACCGGTATTGAAATCAGCCTCCTCCATTTTGAAAATGATGACAGGGGAAGTGTCACTCGTGACGTCACGAGTTTGACCAGGCGGTAATACTAAGCATGCGCTAATTATTTTGCGAAGCGAGTTTGACCCGGCAGTAATTCAAGGCAGGCGCATACTATATGCCCTGCGGCATTTCAAGGAAATACGGTAATTTCGTAATTCCTTTTTTTTTTAATCTCATATTTCGACTTTATCTCATAATTTGGATGTTTTATTTAAAATGTTTGTATCTTATAAATATTACTATTCCTCATCATTCTAATAATTTAGATATATATTTTTTTATCTCCTAAATATGACTTTTCATGTCATAATCATTGACTTACCATTTAAGGCAGGGGTGTCAAACTCAAATATAAAGTGGGCCAAAATTTAAAACCGAACAAAGCCGCGGGCCGAGGTTGAACAAATGAACCTTTTAATAGGGACCCAAACAAGTTTTGCATTGAATATTGAAAAAGCAAGGCTTATATAACTTTATAGTGACATACAAAATCGAGTTTCAAATAATAATAATAATTAAAAAATATCAATGGCATATCAAATAAAATTGAAATAAAAATTGAATGCCTCTTTTCGGCGGTGGGGTTGAGGTGGACGGGGTTTGGTGATAGCAGGGGTGTATATTGTAGCGTCCCGGAAGAGTTAGTGCTGCAAGGTGTTCTGGGTATTTGTTCTGTTGTGTTTATGTTGGGTTACGGTGCAGATGTTCTCCCAAAATGTGTCATTCTTGTTTGGTGTGGGTTCACAGTGTGGTGCATATTTGTAAGAGTGTTAAAGTTATTTATACGGCCACCCTCAGTGTGACCTGTATGGCTGTTGACCAAGTATGCCTTCATTCACTTGTGTGTGTGTATAAGCCGCATATATTATGTGACTGGGCCGGCACGCTGTTTGTATGGAGGAAAAGCGGACGTGGAGACAGGTTGTAGAGAACGCCAAAGGCAGTGCCTTTAAAGCCCACCCCAAATATTATTGTCCCGGATGAAATTTGGGAGGGGCACTGAACTTCGGGAGTCTCCCGGGAAAATCGGGAGGGTTGGCAAGTAAGAGTGTTAGCGGTGAATGCGGTGTTGCAGTGGCGGGCCAGCTCTAATGTTAATTTGATATTGCCTCAAGGGCCAAGTGAAATTACACGGGAGGCCAAATTTGGCCCGCGGGCCAGAGTTTGACACCCATGATTTAAGGGCTTCCACGAATTGATTAACGTGGACCAGGATTTAAAGAAGTTGAAAAACTTTTTCGGGTGTTAAACATTTAGTGGTTCATTGTACAGAATATGTAATTGATTGATTGATTAAAAACTTTATTAGTAGATTGCACAGTACAGAATTAATGATAAACTTAAGTAAGTTGTGACCGTGAAACCTTTACGATGCAACCGTCTGCCGGACGTCTTTGGAAACGGACCGGAAACTAGTCCGACAGTGACTTTCTTCCGCACATATTCAAACAAGCATTTCATTGTTGCTTCACATTCAACGTAGAAATAACTGCGCTTTTTTTATGTCAAACATTTTGTAAACCGAGGACCACATGATCATTGAACGCTTTTTACTAGCATGTTGTCGTTATTATTCAAGGATTAGTGCGTCGACAAGTTGAAGTTGTCCTAGGACGCCCAGGGACCAGGACTATGGATGTGGACGGCCGGGTCCACAGTCGGTCCTGGGACTGGGACAGTCCACACTGCCGAGCACAGCTGGACAACATCTTCTTCCGTCCGAACGACTACGTCCAGGCCGGCAGCCAGGAACACAAAGACTTCTGGGCCTTCTTTGACCGCTTCCAGAGGTTTAAGGTAAAGCGGGACATGTCTGGACCTGGACCGGGTCCCAGCCCTGACGGGATCCGGCCTGGGTCCTTGGACCTCCCTCAGGACTATGACGCTCGCTACCGCATCAACGTATCTGTGTGCACACGGGACGTGGAGGAGCGGCTCGGATGCTCTCACCCGAGGTCCGAGTCCTCAGGTCCGAGTCCTCAGGTCATCTCCGACTTCCGCCTGACCCTCCTGCACTTCTTGGACTTCAGTCAGCGGCAGAGCTTCTCCAAGCTGGCCAAGCTGCGCCGGGAGCAGAGGACCCTGCCCATCTTCCAGTATCGACACCGAGTGGTGGAGATGGTGAGGCGACACCCGGTGGTGGTGGTGGCGGGGGACACCGGCTGTGGGAAGTCCACCCAGGTGCCCCAGTACCTCCTCTCTGCCGGATTCACGCAGATCGCCTGCACGCAGCCCCGACGCATCGCCTGCATTTCGCTGGCCAAGAGGGTCAGCTTCGAGAGTCTCAACCAGTACGGCTCCAAGGTTTGTGTCCATTGGAAATCATACGCTGCACCTCCACGTGGAGAGGAGCCAGATGAGGTGGTTCGAGCATCTGGTCAGGATGCCACCCGAACGCCTCCCTAGGGAGGTGTTTAGGGCACGTCCGACCGGTAGGAGGCCACGGGGAAGACCCAGGACACGTTGGGAAGACTATGTCTCCCGGCTGGTCTGGGAACGCCTCGGGATCCCCCGGGAAGAGCGAGACCATGAGTGTCAAACTCTGGCCCGTGTAATTTAATTTGGCCCTTGAGGCAATATCAAATCAACATTAGAGCTGGCCCGCCGGTATTATACAGCGGCGGTGCCGCTAATACTCATACTTGCCAACCCTCACGATTTTCCCGGGAGACTACGGAGTTTCAGTGCCCCTCCCGAAAATCTCCCGGGGCAATCATTCTCCTGAATCTCTCCCGATTTGCACCCGGACAACAATATTGGAGACGTGCCTTAAAGGTACTGCTTTTAACATCCTTTACACATCTGCTTTTCCTCTTTACAAACAGCGTGCCTGCCCAGTCACGTAATATATGCGGCTACTACACTCACACAAGTGAATGCAACGCATACTTGGTCAACAGCCATACAGGTAACACTGAGGGTGGCCCTATAAACAACTTTAACACTGTTACAAATATGCGCTACACTGTGAACCCGCACCGAACAAGAATGACAAACAAATTTCAGGAGAACATCCAGCCGCACCGTGAAACAACATACACACAACAGAACAAATACCCAGAACCCCTTGCAGCTCTAACTCTTCCGAGATGCTACAATACACTCCCCCCGCTACCAACAACACCCCCCCCCCCCTTGTGTGGAAAAAGTTAATGTTGATATTTACCCCAGAAGGCTGCAAATAGAAAAGAGGCATTACATTTTTTATTTACATTTTATTTAATATACCATTGATGTTTTTTAATTAGTTTTTTGAAAGTTGATTTTGTACTATTAAGTTATATAAGCGTCGCTTGTTCCATATTCAGTGTTAAAGCAAATCAGTGTAGCAAACTGAGCAATAATTAACATTTTATCCATGCACTTTATCTTGCTACTTCAAGGCTTGACTGTTTGATGCATTCATTATTGTTATTTTATTTTCAAATGTATTGTTAGCCTGTGGAAAAAGTTTTGTTTTGATATTTATCTCAGAAGGCTGCAAATAGAAAATTACAGACCTCTGTCATCATTTTAAGTGGGAGAACTTTCACAGTCGGTGGCTGACTAAATATTTTTTAGACCCACTGTATATATATATTTATGTATGTATAAAAATATACATACATTTTATAAAATAATGTACATATTTGTATTATTTATGTGTGTGTGTGTGTGTGTGTGTGTGTGTGTGTGTGTGTGTGTGTGTGTGTGTGTGTGTGTGTGTGTGTGTGTGTGTGTGTGTGTGTGTGTGTGTGTGTGCGTGCGTGCGTGCGTGCGTGCGTGCGTGCGTGCGTGCGTGCGTGCGTGCGTGCGTGCGTGCGTGCGTGCGTGCGTGCGTGCGTGCGTGCGTGCGTGCGTGTGTGTGTGGAATGGCAGTTTTACTTTCCTAGAACAACCTTGTTAGGAAGGTAGAGGTGACAAGGGGCGTGTGTTTGAATTGAAAAAGTTAATATTTTTTAATATATATTTTATATGATTTATATACATTATTTACTTTTTAAATTACTGCGATGAGGCCGCGATTTGTCCAGGGTGTACACCGCCTTCTGCCCAAATGCAGCTGAGATAGGCTGCAGCACCCCCCACCACCCCAAAAAAGGGACAAGCGGTAGGAAATGGATGGATGGATGTATATGTAATATAAATATATTTATGTTTTAATAATTATGAATCGATTTAAAAATTAGATGAATAAGAATAGCGATTAGGATGTGAATCGATTTTTTATAGTTCTTTTTTACAGAAAAAAAGGCAAATAAGAAGCCAAACTAGTAGACTTTTCTTATAGAAGCTTTGACAGTCTGCCTATTTCCCCAGATTGTTTTGGACATATTGTTGCCATGTAGATTTGGAAGTTCCAGCAAACTAATTTTTGGTTTATGTTCACAGGTGGGTTACCAGATCCGTTTCGAGACCACACGGACCCTCGCCACCAAGCTGATCTTCCTGACTGAGGGCCTCCTCCTCAGGCAGATCCAGCAGGAGAAGACTCTGGAGCAGTACCAGGTTCTGATCGTGGACGAGGTCCACGAGCGACACCTGCACTGTGACTTCCTGCTGGGCGTCTTGCGCTCCCTGCTGGCCGAGCGACCCGACCTGCGCCTCATCCTCATGTCGGCCACCATCAACATCAAGCTCTTCTCCGACTATTTCGGCGGCGCTCCTGTGCTTCAGGTGCCAGGCAGGCTCTTCCCCATACAGGTGGGCACGCCGCAAGATGCCGGCGACTCTCTGTGTTTTCAAACGTGTCTGACCCGCTCAGGTGACTTACCAACCCATCCCGCCGGAGGAGCAGCCGTCGCGCTCTGAGAAGATGGACCCCCGGCCTTACCTGCGCATCCTGCAGGGCATCGACCAGCGCTACCCGCCAGAGGAGCGCGGCGACCTGCTCATCTTCCTCAGCGGCGTGGCAGAGATCGGCACCATCCAGGAGGCGTGTCAGGTGTACGCCACGCACACGCGCCGTTGGATCGTGCTGCCGCTGCACAGCACGCTCTCCCTGGCGCAGCAGGACAAGGTACCACTCCTACGACGTCACAGGCTCGTCAGCGTCTAATGTCTGCCGCGATGTCATCAAAAGGTGTTTGACATAGCACCACCTGGTGTGAGGAAATGCATCATCTCGACCAACATCGCGGAGACCTCGGTCACGATCGATGGAGTACGCTTTGTGGTGGACTCGGGTAAGAAAATTCTTCCAACTTAGAAAGATGTCAAGGTTTCATGACATGTCACTGATAATACTTTTATTAATCATTAAAATACAGCTGTGTCAAAAGTTTACATACACTTGTAAAGAACATAATGTCATGGCTGTCTTGAGTTTCCAATAATTTCTACAACTCTTATTTTTTTGTGATAGAGTGATTGGAGTACATACTTGTTGGTCACAAAAAACATTCATGAAGTTTGGTTATTTTATGAATTTATTATGGGTCTACAGAAAATGTGAGCAAATCTGCTGGGTCAAAAGTATACAGTGGGGCAAAAAAGTATTTAGTCAACCACTGATTGTGCAAGTTCTTCCACTTAAAATGATGACAGAGGTCTGTAATTTTCATCATAGGTACACTTCAACTGTGAGAGACAGAATGTGAAAAAAAATCTAGGAATTTACATTGTAGGAATTTTAAAGAATTTATTGGTTAATTATGGTGGAAAATAAGTATTTGGTCAACCATTCAAAGCTCTCACTGATGGAAGGAGGTTTTGGCTCAAAATCTCACGATACATGGCCCCATTCATTCTTTCCTTTACACGGATCAATCGTCCTGTCCCCTTAGCAGAAAAACAGCCCCAAAGCATGATGTTTCCACTCCCATGCTTCCCAGTAGGTGTGGTGCTCTTGGGATGCAACTCAGTATTCTTCGTCCTCCAAACACGACGAGTTGAGTTTATACCAAAAAGTTATATTTTTGTTTCATCTGACCACATGACATTCTCCCAATCCTCTGCTGTATCATCCATGTATCCATTTTGGTATAAACTCAATTTTTCGCGTTTGGAGGAAGAAGAATACTGAGTTGCATCCCAAGAACACCATACCTACTGTGAAGCATGGGGGTGGAAACATCATGCTTTTAGGGCTGTTTTTCTGCCAAGGGGACAGGATGATTGATCCGTGGTAAGGAAAGAATGAATGGGGCCATGTATCGTGAGATTTTGAGCCAAAACCACCTTCCATCAGTGAGAGCTTTGAAAGGTTGACCAAATACTTATTTTCCACCATAATTTACAAATAAATTCTGTAAAATTCCTACAATGTGAATTCCTGGATTTTTTTCACATTCTGTTTCTCACAGTTGAAGTGTACCTATGATGAAAATTACAGACCTCTGTCATCATTTTAAGTGGGAGAACTTGCACAATCGGTGGCTGACTAAATACTTTTTTGCCCCACTGTACATACAGCAATGTTAATATTTGGTTACATGTGCCTTGGCAAGTTTTACTGCAATAAGGCGCTTTTGGTCGCCATCCACAAGCTTCTGGCAAGCTTCTGCTTGAATTTTTGACCACTCCTCTTGACAAAATTGGTGCAGTTCAGCTAATTTTGTTGGTTTTCTGACATGGACTTGTTTCTTCAGCATTGTCCACACGTTTAAGTCAGGACTTTGGGAAGGCCATTCTAAAACCTTCATTCTACTCTGATTTAGCCATTCCTTTACCACTTTTGACATGTGTTTGGGGTCATTGTCCTGTTGGAACACCCAACTGTGCCCAAGACCCAACCTCCGGGCTGATGCTTTTAGGTTGTCCTGAACAATTTGGAGGTAACCCTCCTTTTTCATTGTCCCATTTACTCTCTGTAAAGCACCAGTTCCATTGGCAGCAAAACAGGCCCAGAGCATAATACTACCACCACCATGCTTGATGCTAGGGAGGGTGTTCCTTTTTTCCTCCAAACATATTGCTGGGTATTGTGGCCAAACAGCTCAATTTTTATTTCATCTGACATTACAAAAAGGCGATTCAGAGGGTCATAAAGTCTGCACAAAAAATCATCGGCTGACCCCTCCCCTCCCTGAAGGATTTACACAACTCCCATTGCCTCGGAGACGGTGTGGCGAAGTTGGTAGAGTGGCTGTGCCGGCAATCTGAGGGTTACTGGTTCAATCCCCACGGCAGCTCCCGCCATCAGTGTGTGAATGTGTGTGTGAATGGGCGAATGTGGAAATACTGTCATAACGCTTTGGGCTTCTTTTAAAAAGGGGTAGAAAAGCACTATACAAGTACAACCCATTTATCTCAACAGAGCAACAAAGTATTTCCAATCAGATCAGAGATTTTTACTGCTTAAATTTGCTACAGTCCTGCAAGCACAAAGACAAATCTCAGTAGATGTAATGGCTGCAATGACTACATGAGTGGTACATTTGTCAATAGTGGTAAAGACGGCATAAGTCTATTTCAGATGGTTAATAATAAATAGGTTAGTGTTTATTGTTTCAACCTTTTCTACTATTCCACACTACGGATTGATACAAGTATGTATGATTACTGCTGATGTCCTATAGCATCGATATCGGTATCAGCCAATACTAAAGGCTCCAATATCGATATTGTATCAGAAATCTATCTATCATTCCATCCATTTTCTACCGCTTGTCCCGTTGGGGGAAATGGTGGGGGGTGCTGAAGCCTTTCTCAGCTGCGTTCGGGCAGAAGGCGGTGTACACTCTGGACAAGTCGCCACCTCATCGCAGGGTCAACACAGATAGACAGACAACATTCAACAAATGTAATTTGAGGAATAGGTATTATTATATTGTATTTTTCCGAGTATAAGTCGCACCTGCCAAAAATGCACAATAAAGAAGGGGAAAAAAATATGTAATAGTAGCACTGGAGTATGAGTCGCATTTTTGGGGGAAATGTATTTGATAAAACCCAACACCAAGAATAGACATTTGACAGGCAATTTAAAATAAATAAAGAATAGTGAACAACAGGCTGAATAAGTGTACGTTACATGACGCATAAATAACCAACTGAGAAGGTGCCTGGTATGTTAACGTAACATATTATGGTAAGAGTCATTCAAATAACTATAACATATAGAACATGCTATACGTTTAACAAAAAATCTGTCAGTCCTAATCGCTAAATCCCATGAGATCTTATACGTCTAGTCTCTTACGTGAATGAGATAAATTATATTATTTGATATTTTACGGTAATAATTCCACACATAAGTCGCTCCTGAGTATAAGTCGCACTATGAAACTATGAAAAAAAACTGCGACTTATAGTCCGAAAAATACGGTAGTTGTTATTGATATAAATACAAATAAATGTTAAATGAATCAACAGTTATCTGTTAGGGTTTGACCCACAAACAAAAGTCAAACATGTGTGTTGTGTTTGACAGGCAAGGTGAAAGAGATGAGTTTCGACCCCAAGGCCAAGATGCAGCGTCTGCAAGAGTTCTGGATCAGCCGAGCCAGCTCGGAGCAAAGGAAAGGTCGCGCCGGCCGTACGGGTCCCGGAGTGTGCTACCGCCTCTACGCCGAGTCCGACTACGACGCCTTCGCGTCCTACGCCGTGCCCGAGATCCACCGGGTGGCGCTGGACTCGCTGGTTCTTCAGGTGTGTGGAGTGTGGCCACCTTCCAGTCCCAGCCCTTGACACGCCTTCTTCGCACAGATGAAGAGCATGGGACTCGGAGATCCGCTGTCTTTCATCTTCATCGATCCGCCGCCCGCCGCCAGCATCCAGACCGCGATTACCTACCTCAAGGAGCAGGGGGCGCTGGACCACCGCTGTGAGCTGACCTCTATCGGGAGTCTTCTCGCTCAGCTGCCTGTCGACGTCGTCATCGGTATGCTCTAAGGAATGATCAACATCCTGGACACTCGTGATGGAGACTCCAGTGTGTGTTTGTCCCTCAGGGAAGATGCTGGTGCTGGGCTCCTTGTTCAATCTGGTGGAGCCTGTGTTGACAGTGGCCGCCGCTCTCAGCGTCCAGTCGCCCTTCCTGCGCAGCTCCCAGCACAACCCGGACTGCGCCACCGCCCGCCAGCCCCTGCACTGCAGCCAGGGAGACCCTTTCACTCTGCTCAACACCTTCAACGCCTGGGTGGAGGTAGCTACAGCCATAAATGCACCAATAACCACCCCTGAGTCCAGTTCGTTTGGCCAGTGCTTTTTAACCTAGTGTCCCACCTAAAAATACCAGTTTCTCAGCCGTGGTCCGTAATGGCCGCAGCGGTACTCAGTTGTAATACCCTTTTTACCACTTGTGCCAGTCATGACAATATCAAACCAACAGAAGAAGTTGGGGAGTGAAGGCCATTGAGAAGTTTTGTAAGCGCAAAAATTATGACTTAAGTAGTGACACTGTATTTTCATTTGTACTTAAAAAACATTTATTGACAGTTTACTTCGGAATCATATTTTTATATTTTATTGATTAATTTAGAATGTATTTATTTTAGCACTGCGTAATGGTATGTAAATGTTTTTTTTCATCAGTTTTTGTGACCCCTTTTTGCAGTATATTTGATGAGTATTTATTTATTTTAATTAGCCTGACTACCACTTGTGCCAGTAATGACAATATTAAAAACAAACAAAAGTCGTTTGGGAGCAAAGGTCATTGAGAAGTTTTGTAAGCGCAAAAATTATGACTAAAGTTGTGACACTGTATTTTCATTTGTACTGAAAAAAAATGTATTGACAGTTTACTTTGGAAACATATTTTTATATAGTATTAATTATTTTAGTTAGAATTTATTTATTTTAGCAATGCGTATTGGTAAGTAAATATATTTTTCATCAGTTTTTTTTTTGCCCGTTTTGCAGTATACTTGATTAATACTTATTTTTGTAATCAGCCTGACTACCACTTTTGGCAGCAATGACAATATCAAACAAACAGAAGTCGTTTGGGAGCAAAGGTCATTAAGAAGTTTTGTAAGTGGAAAATTTATGACTAAAGTAGTGAGGCTGTATTTTCATTTGTGCTTCAAAAAATATTTATTGACAGTTTATTTCTGTTACGTATTTATATATTATTATTTTAGTTAGAATTTAGTTTTGCTTAGTAATTATTTTGTAATCAGCCTAACCTAAACCTAGATGATGATCTTTGTGATCAACCCATGCTTTCATATGATTTGACGAGGCTGTAAACTTTAACTAGGTTAAACATACTTGTTAAATAAGATTAAGAGAAAGTTTACTAAGTCAGTGTTAATATTGGATTGGGCTACGCGGTCACAAAGGTAAATAACCCTTGAGTTTCGTCCATGCTGTCATAATATTTTACTATTGAGGATGCAAAATCCTGGAATTTTCCAAAGTTGGAACCCAACCATCCATCCATCTTCTTCCGCTTATCAGAGGTCGGGTCGCGGGGGCCGCAGCCTAAGCAGGGAAGCCCAGACTTCCCTCTCCCCAGCCTTTCTTTGAAAAAAATCAAGGGTATTAGTGAGGAAAACATGGAAAAGGGACCAGGTTGTTAGTCCATAACATAATAAAATACTTCCTACAACCAGATTAAACACACAACTGAGTTCATTTAGTCCATAACAGAATAAAACACTTCCTACAACCAAATTAAACACACAACTGAGTTCAATTATTCTAAATCGGAATGAAATACTTCTTACAACCATATTAAACTCACAACTGAGTTCCATTAGTCTATAACGGAATAAAATACTTCCGACAACCAGATTAAACACACAACTAAATTCAATTAGTCCATAACAGAATAAAATACCTCCTCCAACCAGATTAAACACACAACTGAGTTCAATTACTCCATAACAGAATAAAAAACTTCTTACAGCCAGATTAAACATGCAACTGAGTTCAATTAGTCTATAGCAAAATAAAATACTTCCTACAACCAGATTAAACACACAACTGAGTTCAATTAGTCCATAACAGAATAAACTACTTCCTACAACCAGATTAAACACACAACTGAGTTCAATTAGTCCATAACAGAATAAAATACTTCCTACAACCAGATTAAACACACAACTGAGTTCAATTAGTCTATAGCAGAATAAAACACTTCCTACAACCAGATTAAACACACAACTGAGTTCATTTAGTCCATAACAGACTAAAATACTTCCTACAACCAGATTAAACACACAACTGAGTTCAATTAGTCTATAACAGAATAAAATACTTCCTACAACCAGATTAAACACACAACTGAGTTCAATGCAGCATCAGATTGTGCAGGTATTCCTTCCGCATTTTTCATCCGATTCAGACTGTCCAACTTCAAACTGTTCAGCCTATTCTGGAATTGTGGGCTTTCCCTGGAAAAATTCCCAAAATTTCTAGAGTTTCCAGAATTCCAAGTTTTCCGGGACATTTTTCCCAATCAAATGAATTGGCCATTTTTTCAAATTTCCACCATTTCCACATTTTTCAACCTTTTCAAATCATTCCACCTTCAATACATTCCACCACCCTGGAAATTCAAACTATAATGTTTCCAAGTTCAATAAAAGTCCAGGATTTTCCAGAATTCCTGGTTTTCCAAGGCCCTATTTCACCCTTTTCTCTGGCTACTCCTGCCACATTTTTCAACACATTTCAACCGTTCCACCGTGAAAACATTCCTCCTAGTTAGGACAAAAAACAAAGTTGTTTTTGAACTGAATATTTCCAGGGTTTCCCGAAATTCCAGGCATTTTTAAGACTCTTTCTCAATTCAACATGTCACTACTTAGACATTTCTCGACCGATTTGCTAAATTCTAACACCAACCATTTCAACTCATTTAGACCATTCAAGTTGTTGTTGTTTTTACCATTTAAAAAAAAAAAAATCCTGATTTTCACGAAATTCCCTACCATTTACTACTTCAAAACCAACCAATTCAGCTCATTTAGGACATTCATGCTTCTAATTATTTTCCAAAAAATCCCGCTTTTCCCAAAGTTTCCAAATTTCAGGAACTCATGGGACATTTTTCCAAGTTGCACAATTCCCACATTTTTCAACCTACTCAAACCATTCCAACATCAACACATTCCACTCATCCTGGACATTCAAACTAACGCTTTACCAAGTTCCAAACCAAATTCCGTTTTTTCTGGAAATTTAAACTCTTCAACATTCAAGCTATTCGAACATTCATACTACATTCATGCTGGTAATCATTTTTCAAAAAATCCCGCCATCCCAAAATTCACAAATTTCCAGGAAGTTCCCATTGAAATGAATGGGACATTTTTCCAAGTTGCACAATTCCCACATTTTTCAACCTATTCAAACAATTCCAACATCAACACATTCCACTCATCCTGGACATTCAAACTAACACTTTCCCAAGTTCCACACCAAATTCAGTTTTTCCTGGAAATTCAAACTCTTCAACATTCAAACCATTCCAACATTGAAACTATTCTTACATTCATATTACATTCATGCTCCTAATCATTTTCCAAAAACTCCAGCTTTTCCCCAAATTCCCAAATTTCCAGGAAGTTCCCATTGAAATGAATGGAACATTTTTACCAAGTTGCACAATTCCCACATTTTTCAACCTATTCAAACCATTCTCAACATCAACACATTCCACTCATCCTGGACATTCAAACTAACACTTTCCCAAGTTCCACACCAAATTCATTTTTTCCGGGAAATTTAAACTCTTCAACATTCAAACTACTCTTACATTCATACTACATTTTGTCAGCATTTCACTTCAACTTCAACATTGGAGCATTCACAAACAATTCCCTCAGGAATTGCCTCATCTAGTGTACATTAGAATTGCCATATAGACGGGTCACTATACATCAGGGGTCGAGAACCTTTTTGGCTGAGAGAGCCATGAAAGCCAAATATTTCAAAATCTATTTCTGTAGGAGCCATATAACATTTTTCAACACTGAATACAACTAAATTTGTGCATTTTTAAGTATGACCAACATTTGTAGAGTATAATAAGTCTCTTATTCTTTTTAACAACATTGTTATTCTAAAAGTTAACCAATAATAAATGTAATACTTCTTACCAATAATGCGACATCGTGAACAGGTGCGGTAGAAAACGGATGGTTGGGTTAAAATGCATGAGAACGTTTTATGAATTGAACGTTATTTTTGAAACTGTGATTACCAGCAGAAATATTCATTACTTACCGTGTTAAGCAATGTCAGCTAAGATTTATCTGAGAGCCAGGTGCAGTCATCCAATCCAGAGCCATAGGTTCCCTACCCCTGGTTTAAGCATTAGACAACTTTTTACCTGCACTCTGCCTCGCGCTGTTTCCCACATCTACAAAGCAATTAGCTACCGACTGCCACCTACTGATATGGAAGAGTATTACACGGTTACTCGGCATAGCTCGGTTAGGAGAGTGGCCGTGCTAGCAACCTGAGGGTTCCAGGTTCGATTCCCGCTTCCGCCATCCTAGTCACTGCCGTTGTGTCCTTGGGCAAGACACTTTACACACCTGCCCCCAGTGCCACCCACACTGGTTTAAATGTAACTTAGATATTGGGTGTCACTTTGTAAAGCGCTTTGAGTCACTAGAGAAAAGCGCTATATAAATATAATTATCTGAGAGCCCTATGTAGTCATCAAAAGAGCCACATCTGGCTCTAGAGCCATAGGTTCCCTACCCCTGCTATACATATTAGCGATTTTACATAGCGATTTCAACACCTCCAAATTTGGTATAGAATCAATCAAACAGCTGGTAGGCAGTAAGCTCAATATGTACAGTATAAACACTTTTTAGGGCACAGCATGAAACATTCAACTTCATAGAAAAAGCTACTTCCTCGTGCGACAACATACTACAATATAGACACTTACATCATGTGTTGCCTTCATTATAACACTTATATAATGGCTTTTAATTCTTAAATTTTTTTAACTGTATTTTTGGTCCAATATGGCTCTTTCAACATTTTGGGTTGCCAACCCCTGCTTTAGGTGAAGGGCGAGAGAGGCGGCGAGTCCAGGAAGTGGTGTCGGCGGCGAGGCTTGGAGGAGCAGCGTCTTTACGAGATGGTCAACCTGCGCCGGCAATTCAAGGTGAAGGTCGCCGTCAAAATCTGATGAGCTCAAAAGCGATCTGATCGGCCGCCCGGTGGTGACCAGGAGCTGCTGAGGAGCCACGGCCTGCTGGAGACCGCCGACGGCGACGACAACGGCGGTGGCGACGACCGCCTGCAGCGCCGCAATCGTCGGATGGAGAGGCGGAAGCTTCATCAGATGAAGAGGGAACACGAACAGCAGGAAGGCACCAAGCGGAAAATCCTCAGGCTGGAAGAGGGCCAGGAGGGAGAGTTCTCCTCCGGGTCGGAGACGGAGCAGGCGGGAAGGAGGCGGAGCAGGAAGAAGGAAAACGAGGGATCGGTGGACATCCAGGTGGGACATGTCTATGTGGCGCCAAAACCTGTTTAGGAAATCCGCAGTTACACTCCAGTCCTGTAGGTGGTGCTAATTCACCACAGCGCCATCTACCGAATGCACATCTTTATCCAGACCTGAACCATGTGCCGTGACTCTCCATGAAAAGATCCAAGCTGAACTGTCCCTTTCGCCACAGGAAGTCAAGTTCAAGCTGCGTCACAACGTATCGGAGCTCCAGGGCGCCGTCAGCGCCAGCCAGGACCTTTCGTCCCGCCGACAGGCGCTCCTCAAGCTGCTACTGTGCCGCGGCCTCTACCCTCAGCTGGCTCTGCCCGACGACCACAACGCCGCCCGCAAGGACACCGAGCAGGTCCGTGGCCCAGGCTGCCGTTCTCTACCCCCCCCCCAAAAGGTGTCTCTAAGGCCACGTCTCACGTTTCCCTGCAGGTGTTCCACACCAAGAACAAGCAGGGCATCGTCATCCATCCCACCAGCGTGTTTGCCAGCGACCCCGAGGTGTTGCACCCGCCTCAGGATGGCGTCCAGGACCGAGGTAAGCTTCCTCACCTTTACCTGACATAATAATATGAATAATGCCCACCTTCATCTAAGGCAGCGGTTCTCAACCTTTTTTCAGTGATGTACCCCCTGTGAGCATTTTTTTAATTCAAGTACCCCCTAATCAAAGCAAAGCATTTTGGGTTGAAAAAAAGAGATAAAAAAGTAAAATACAGCACTATGTCATCAATTTCTGATTTATTAAATTGTATAACAGTGCAAAGTATTGCTCATTTGTAGTGGTCTTTTTTGAACTATTTGGGAAAAAAAGATATAAAAATAACTAAAAACTTGTTGAAAAATAAACAAGTGATTAAATTATAAATAAATATTTCTGCACATAGAAGTAATCATCAACTTAAAGTGCCCTCTTTGGGGATTGTAATAGAGATCCATCTGGATTCATGAACTTAATTGTAAACATTTCTTCACAAAAAAAAAATCATCTTCCATCCATCCATTTTCTACCGCTTATTCCCTTTTAACATCAATATTATGGAACATATCCACTAAAAAGCTAGCTGTCAAGACTAAATATTGCATTGTTGCATTTCTTTTTGGCTTCCTCACACTTCCAAAGACATGCACCTGGGGATAGGTTGATTGGCAACACTAAATTGGCCCTAGTGTGTGAATGTTGTCTGTCTATCTGTGTTGGCCCTGCGATGAGGTGACGACTTGTCCAGGGTGTACGACGCCTTCCGCCTGATGGTAGCTGAGATAGGCGCCAGCGACCCCAAAAAGGAATAAGCGGTAGAAAATGGATGGATGGATGCATTTCTTTTCACAGTTTATGAACTTACATTCATATTTTGTTGAAGTATTATTCAATAAATATAATGTATTTTTGAGTTTTTGCTATTTTTAGAATATTAAAAAAAAAATGTCACGTACCCCTTGGCATACTTTCAAGTACCCCCAGGGGTACACGTACCCCCATTTGAGAACCACTGATCTCAGGCAGGGTTCCTCAATTATTTTACGCTTGAATTATTCATTACTTATTGTGTTAAGCAATGTCAGCTAAGATTTATCTGAGAGCCAGATGCAGTCATCAAAAGAGCCACATCTGGCTCTAGAGCCATAGGTTCCCTACCCCTGATCTAATGATTCAAGTCAGTCAAACAAATGTTATAGTTTAAATAAGGATTTTCTATTTTTTTTATTTCAGGCAAATTGACACACTTTAAATCTTTTCTGTTACAGACTATAATCTGCGAATCTTTCTTTTTGTTAACTTACAATTCGTTTTTTAAATGAAGAAAATTTAGTTTATACTCGCGAATCGTTCATTTAATTGAAGAAATTAGTTTTTGCTTGCAAAAAATTTTTTTATTGAAAAAAGTTATCTTTGAGAATCTGAGTTTTTTAACTGGAAAAAACATTGTTTTTTTAATTGAAGAAAATTTTGTACTACTGTATTATTATTTTTAAAGCACTCTTACTGTTGTACGCTCGTGAAGGGCGGAGCTAAACGCGTTTTTGTCTGCGGATTGGTCAACAGACAATTTGATTTCATTATTATTTTTTGACCTTATTCTACTTTTCATCATCTAATGCAGTGGTTCTCAAATGGGGGTACGCGTACCCCTGTGGGTACTCGAAAGTATGCCGAGGGGTACGTGAGATTTTAAAAAAATATTCTAAAAAATAACAATTCAAAAATCCTTTATAAATATATTTATTGAATAATACTTCAAAAAAATATGAATGTAAGTTCATAAACTGTGAAAAAAAATGCAACAATGCAATATTCAGTGTTGACAGCTAGATTTCATGTAGACATGTTCCATAAATATTGATGTTAAAGATTTATTTTTTTGTGAATAAATGTTTAGAAATAAGTTCATGAATCCAGATGGATCTCTATTACAATCCCCAAAGAGGGCACTTTAAGTTGATGATTACTTCTATGTGTAGAAATCTGTATTTAGAATTGAATCACTTGTGTATTTTTCCACAGGTTTTATTTATTTTTATATATTTTTTTCCAAATAGTTCAAGAAAGACCACTAGAAATGAACAATATTTTGCATGTTATACAATTTAATAAATCAGAAACAGATGACATAGTGCTTTATTTTACTTCTGTATCTCTTTTTTTCAACCAAAAATGCTTTGCTCTGGTTAGGGGGTACTTGAATTAAAAAAAATTTCACAGGGTCTACATCACTGAAAAAAGGTTGAGAACCACTGATCTAATGGTTCAAGTCAGTAAAAAATGTTTATAGTTTAGATCAGGATTTATTTTTATTTTCTTCAGGCAAATTGATGTACTTTAAACCTTTTCTGTTACAGACTAAAAACAATGTTGTTCTTCCTTGCAAGTTGATGTATTTTTATTTCTTTTCTATATAAACAATGTATGCAGAAGTGTACTTATAACAATTTATAGACAAATGATGCTATTTATAATGTTTTCTTCTTCCTGACAGTAATTGATGTGTGAAGAAAAGGTGTATAATGGCATAATATGTATTTAAATGTAAAAAGAGCTGCAGAAGAACCTCCTGTGTTGTTATTCCGCAGCAGCAGACCGGCAAGACAGCAGCAAACATCAGCTGCTGGCCTTCGTCACCTTGCTGGAGACCAACAGGCCGTACTTGTCCAACTGCGTGCGTGTTCCCGCGCTGCAGGTGAGTCCAGCGAGGGGGCGGGATCAAGACCAGGATGGAGAGCGTGTTCTGACCTTCCAGGTCCTCAGGCCCTGCTGCTGGTGGCCAACTCGGTGGACAGCAACACCGACTGCTCGCGCCTGCTGCTAGACGGCTGGCTGGAGATACAGCTGAAGCGGCCGGAGGAGGCGCTGAGGGTGCTGTCGGATGCCCTGAGCCTCCGGGCCGAGTGGGAGCGTCTCCTGCAGGCCCAGCTGGGGAAGGGCCTGGCCGGCGTGTCCCGCCGAGCCACGGAGAAGCTGAGCGAGCGCCTGGTCCGCTTCCTGTTGTACACCGAGGTAACGACCACGTCCACTGGACGCTTCCTGGTGCGGTACTGATGTCTGCCATCTTCAGACCAGCTACAGCCTGCAGAGGCTGACGGCCCTCCAGACGCAGAACCTGTACGTGGGACCCCAGGCGGAGTCAGAGGTGGTCCTTGGTGTCACGCCGCTGTTTCCGGGCCAGGAAGTCAAACCCGACCCCGTGAAGGGAGGCCTGCGCGTCACCAGCTTCTTCACCTACAACTGTCTGGCCGTAAGTTGACACACTTCATCGAGCAATATTGTGGATGTCAAATGAACAAAAAACAGTAACAACTGAGCAAGATTTGTTGTTTAATATATATATGATATTTTTTAACATGTGTCATGGCCAATTATGCCATCAGACATTATACAAATTTGAACTATAGGCCCTGTTTTTCCCTTTACAGTAGTATGCTGTAACTCAATTTTACAGTAAAATTCTGGCGACTGACTGCTAGTTTTTTGTTGGTTTTTTTAATGCAAAATCTTTATTTTTTTATACAGTGTACTTCAAAAATATACAATTGTGTCACGAAATCTTGAGGTAAATCATATATTTATATATTATCTGTTGTTAACTGCCATGTGCACTTCAATGTTCCTGAACCTTTTCAAACTATTACATCTGTCATGGCCAATTATGCCATCAGACCACGACGTCCTCCACATTTGGACTGTAGGAGTCCCCAGTCTATATTGATATCGGATATTGGTCCTATAGCAGCAAACAAACAAGTATGGTATTGTATGTAAAATGTGTAATGTAATATCATGTGCGATACAAGCAGTCCTGCAGCATGTTTACTTGTGTGTGTGATATCATGTGTGATACAAGCGGTCCTGCGGCGTGTTTACTTGTGTGTGATATCATGTGTGATACAAGCAGTCCTGCAGACCGTTTACTTGTGTGTGATATCATGTGGGATACAAGCAGTCATGCAGCGTTTGTACTTGTGTGTGATATCATGGGCGATATAGATACAAGCAGTCCTGCAGCGTGTTTACATGTGTGTGATATCATGTGTGATACAAGCGGTCCAGCAGAGTGTTTACATGTGTGTGATATGTGTGAAACAAACAGTCATGCAGTGTTTTACTTGTGTGTGATACAAGCAGTCCTGCAGCGTGTTTACTTGTGTGTGATATCATGTGCGATACAAGCAGGCATGCATTGTGTTACTTGTGTGTGATATCATGTGTGATACAAGCAGTCCTGCAGTGTTTACATGTGAGTGATATGTGCGATACAAGCTGTCGTGCAGCGTGTTTACTTGTGTGTGATATCATGTGCGATACAGGCTGTCCTGCAGGGTGTTTACTTGTGTTTGATATCATGGGCGATATCGATGTAGGCAGTCCTGCAGCGTGTTTACATATGTGAAACAAGCGGTCCTGTAGTGTGTTTGTGTGATATCATGTGCGATACAAGCGGTCCTGCAGTGTGTTTACGGATGTATGGTAGCATATCATGTGTGATACAAGTGGTCCTATAGCGTTTTTACATGTGTGTGATACAAACGGTCCTGCAGTGTGTTTATTTGTGTGTAATATCATGTGTGATACAAGCAGTCCTGCAGCATGTTTACTTGTGTGTGAGATCATGTGCGATAGAAGCGGTCCTGCAGCGTGTTTACATGCGTGTGATATCATGTGTGATACAAGAGGTCCTGCAGCATGTTTACTTGCGTGTGATATTATGTGCGATACAAGCGGTCTTGCAGCGTGTTTACTTGTGTGTGATACAAGCGGTCCTGCAGAGTGTTTACATGTGTGTGATATCATGTGCGATACAAGCGGTCCTACAGCATGTTTGTGTTTGATAACATGTGTGATACAAGCGGTCCTGCAGCATGTTTGTATGTGATATCATGTGCGATACAAGCGGTCTTGCAGCATGTATGTGTGTGATATCATGTGCGGTACAAGCGGTCCTGCAGTGTGTTTACGGATTGATTGATGGATGGATGGATATCATGTGTGGTACAAGCGGTCCTGCAGTGTGTTTACATGTGTGTGATATGTTGGATGCAAGTGGTCCTGCAGTGTGTTTGTGTGTGATGTGTGAATGGGTAAATGTGGAAGTAATGTCAAAGCGCTTTGAGTACCTTGAAGGTAGAAAAGCGCTATACAAGTACAACCCATTTATATCATGTGTGATACAAGCGGTCCTGCAGCATGTTTACTTGTGTGTGAGATCATGTGCGATAGAAGCTGTCCTGCAGTGTGTTTACATGCGTGTGATATCATGTGTGATACAAGCGATCCTGCAGCGTGTTTCCATGTGTGTGATATGTGCGATTGAAGCGGTCCTGCAGTGTGTTTACTTGCGTGTGATATCATGTGTGATACAAGCGGTCCTGCAGCGTGTTTAATTGTGTGTGATATCATGTGCGATAGAAGCGGTCCTGCAGCGTGTTTGTGTGTGATATCATGTGCGATAGAAGCGGTCCTGCAGTGTGTTTACTTGCGTGTGATATCATGTGTGATACAAGCGGTCCTGCAGCGTGTTTACTTGTGTGAGATAATGTGCGATTGAAGCGGTCCTGCAGTGTGTTTACTTGCGTGTGATATCATGTGTGATACAAGCGGTCCTGCAGCGTGTTTATTTGCGTATGATATCATGTGTGATACAAGCGGTTCTGCAGTGTGTTTACTTGTGTGTGATATCATGTGTGATACAAGTGATCCTGCAGTGTGTTTACATGCTAAGGATTGTGCTGGGGGCTGTTAAACAATGATCTCTGGGTCTCAGTGTGTTGCTGGCCTCTGCAGGACTCCAGGGACCTGTACAGCGAGTGCCTGCGGACTTTCTGGAACTGTCCCCACTGTGACCTGTACATGCCGCTGACCCCTCTGGAGCGCATGCAGCACGAGACCACCTGCAGGCCAGCGGGCGAACAGCAGCAGGACGAAGGTCTGCAGCTTTTTTGTTTTGTTTTGTTTTTTCTGTATTTCAAAAATACTCTTATTTTTTAGGGGAAGACGGCGTAAAGCCAGTGTCCTCGTCTCACTCCAGCCTGAGCAGAGTTTACCACTGCGACGTTTGCCACGAAGACCTGACCCTCACGCCCACAGAGATCCTCAAGCACAAAAGGCAGCACATGTACTCTGCTAAGTAAACCACCGCGTTCCTACTACATAAGTTGTCACGTTGTGTAAATGGTTAATAAAAGCTGAATACAATGATTTGCAAATCCTTTTCAACTTATATTCAATTGAATAGACTGCAAAGACAAGATAATTAATGTTCACACTGAGAAACTTTTTTTTTGTGCAAATAATCATTAACTTAGAATTTAGTGGCAACATCACCTTGCAAAAAAGTTGTCAGAGGGGCATTTTTACCACTGTTCTACATGGCCTTTCCTTTTAACAACACTGAGTAAATGTTTGGGAACTGAGGAGACACATTTTTGAAGTAGACCTTTTTTGGGCTTCAGATTGCACCACACATTTTCAATGGGAGATAGGTCTGGACTACAGGCAGGCCAGTCTAGTACCCACACACGTTTACTATGAAGCCACAATGTTGTAACATGTGGCATGGCATTGTCTTGCTGAAATAAGCAGGGGCGTCCATGATAACGTTGCTTAAATGGCAACATATAAATAAATAATAAATGGGTTGTACTTGTATAGCGCTTTTATACCTTCAAGGTACTGAAAGCGGTTTGACACTACTTCCACATTTACCCATTCACACACTGATGGGGGGAGCTGCCATGCAAGGCGCTAACCAGCACCCATCAGGAGCAAGGGTGAAGTGTCTTGCTCAGGACACAACGGACGTGAGGAGGTTGGTACTAGGTGGGGATTGAACCAGGGACCCTTGGGTTGCTCCACGGCTTTGCTCCAAAACCTGTAAGTACCTTTCAGCATTAATGGTGCCTTCGCAGATGTGTAAGTTACCCATGCCTTGGGCACTAATACACCACCATACCATCACAGATGCTGGCTTTTCAATTTTGTGCCGAGAACAGTCCGGATGGTTCTTTTCCTCTTTGGTCCGGAGGACACAACATCCACAGTTTCCCCAAAAAAATGTATATGTGGACTCGTCAGACCACAGAACACTTTTTCACTTTGCATCAGTCCATCTTAGATGAGCGAAGCCGGCGGCGTTTCTGGGTGTTGTTGATAAATGGCTTTGGCTTTGCGTAGTAGAGTTTTAACTTGCACTTACAGATGTAGTGAGCAACTTTAGTTACTGACAGTGGTTTTTTGAAGTGTTCCTGAGCCCATGTGGTGATATCCTTTACACACTGATGTCGCTTTTTGATGCGGTACTGCCTAAGTGATCAAAGGTCACAGGCATTCAATGTTGGTCGTCAGCTTTGCTGCTTACGTGCAGTTATTTCTCCAGATTCTCTGAACTTTTTGATATTAAGGACCTTTGATGGTGAAATCCCTAAATTCCTTGCAATAGCTGGTTGAAAAATCTTGTTTTTAAACAATTTGCTCAGGCATTTGTTGACAAAGTGTTGACCCATGCCCCGTCCTTGTTTGGGAATTACTGAGCATTTCATGGAAGTTGCTTTTATACCCAATCATGGCACCCACCTGTTCCCAATTAGCCTGTTCACCTGTGGGATGTTACAAATAAGTCTTCGATGAGCATTCCTCAGCTTTCTCGGTCTTTTTTACCACTTGTGCCAGCTTTTTTGAAACATGTTGCAGGCATCAAATTCTAAATGAGCTAATATTTGAAAAAAATAACGTTTCCTAGTGTGAAAATTAAATATCTTGTCTTTGCAGTCCACAGAACACTTGCGATGAGGTGGCGACTTGTCCAGGGTGTACCCCGCCTTCAGCCCGATTGTAGCTGAGATAGGCGCCAGCGCCCCCCGCGACCCCGAAAGGGAATAAGCGGTAGAAAATGGATGGATGGATGGGTCTTTGCAGTCCATTCAATTTGAATATAAGTTGAAAAGGATTTGCAAATCATTGTATTCTCTTTTTATGTACCATTTACACATCGAGACAACTTCACTGCTTTTGTATTATCGTTATGATGATGAAGATTGGTGCAATAAATCACAATTTTTTTCTCATTCATTCCCCAAAAGTCGGTGTAAAAAGGACAGCAGCGTGTAAAATATAGAGTGAGGGTTTAATAACGATACAAACCCACCATATGTAACACCTCAAAGCAGCACATTGGCACAAAGTCAGAAGTAAGACAGCACGGAAGAGTAAAAACCTGCCTCCAAAGCAAATAAAGATCATCAGAATAAATATCTCCATAAATAAATATTACTTTCCAACTCATAAATACTACATTGGAAAAGATGCACATTGGCAGAAATCAAAGAGTGGTGAGTACAGAGTTACTTGGAAATCAAAAAGGGATTGATTACTCAAATCAAAAGGCACATTTATTAAGATGTAAGAAGAATGGGGATGAGGGGGTGGGGCGGGGGGGGACAGCATCAAGGAAGGAAGGAAGGAAGGAAGGAAGGAAGGTGTGCACGATGGCTTTACTGCTTTGGTCCATCTGCATCTTCAAGTCAGTGTGTGTGTGTGTGTGTGTGTGTGCGTGCGTGTGTGAGTGTGTGTGTGTGTGTTTGCGTGTGTGTGTGTGGAATGGCAGTTTTACTTTCCTGGAACAACCGTGTTAGGAAGGTAGAGGTGACAAGGGGCGTGGCCTAATTGAACGCAATACAATAGAGCCAAACTACTGCCCAAACTCACAAAAACATTTTTACTCACGCCCAACGATTGGCAAGTTAACAAAAAACATGATTAATGATTGGCAAGTAAAAAAACAGCTGTGTTTTTTTTTCATTAAAAATAACAGGATTCCAGAGTAAAAAAATGTTTTCTTCAATTAAAAAAAGGATTGGCAAGTGTGAAAACAGTTTTCTTCAAGTTGAAACTGTTGGCAGTAATATTTCATGTGATACACACACCTGCATTCAGTCGACTCTCTGCAACCACAGGTGGCGCTGCTATGTCCATTTAAGGAAGGACTATTATTGGCGCATGGTGCCGTCTGCCAAAAATAACAAGTAGAATTAGGGTGGGGACAGCAGAAAGGGGAAGTTTAAACTTTTTTTAATTTGACTTCAAACATTTTTTTTTAACTTGCAAATCGCTCATTTCGTTGAAGAAATGGGTTTTTATACTTAGGAAATGTTTTTTAGACACAGAAAATAGTTTTTATACTGACAAATAGTTATTTTAATTGAAGAAAAATGTTTTTTTTTACTTGTAAGTCGTTTTTGTCTTTGAAAAAAATTGTTTGCGAATCAGTGTTTTTAAGAAAATTATTTTTATGCTTATGAATAATTTTTTTACTAGCAAAAAATAGTTTTTTTCAACTTGCGAATTGTTTTTTATTTGAAGAAATGTTTTTATTACTTACAAATCTTTTTTTTAAAGAAAATAATTTTATAATTTTTTTAATTGAAGAACTATTTTTTTACGAATTGTTTTGTAAATGAAGACATTTTTTTATTAGAAGAAATGTGTGTTTATACTTAGAAATTGTTTTTATGTACAGGAAATAGTTTTTATACTCACAAATAGTTCACGTAATTGAAGAAAATAGTTTTTTTACTTGTGAGTCGTTTTTCAATGGAAAAAAATGTATGTTTGCAAATCAGTGTTTTTATTGATGAAAATTATTTTTATGCTCTTACTAGCAGAAAATATATTTTTTTAACTTGCGATTCGTTTTTTATTGAAAAATAAATAGTTTATTGCTTATCAATAAGGTTTTGTTGAATTTTTTTTTACATTTGCGAGTAATATTTTTAATTAAAGACATTTATTTTTTTACTTACGAATCGTTTTTTATTTGAAGAAAATCATTTTTATACTTATGAATCGTTTTTTACGAGCAGAAATTAATTCTTTTATGAAATAATTGTTTTTCAATTGAAGAAATGTGTTTTTTACTTACGAATAATTATTTTAAATGACAAAAAATTGTTTTTAAACTTGCGAATGTTTTTTTTTTGTAATTTGAAAAATGTTTTTTTTAATTGAAGAAAATAGTTTTATACTTTTTTTATACATTTTCAACAAGCAGGAAAGTTTTTCTTACTTTCAAATCATTCATTTAATTGAAGAAATTAGTTATTTTTCTTGCAAATCATTTTTTAATTGAAAAAAGTGTTTTTTAACCTGCAAATTGTTTTTTTTTAACTTGTGAATCATTATGTTAATTGAAGAAAATATTTTTCTTACTTGCTAAAAATTTTTAAAATGCAAAATAGTTTGTCGTCTTGGGCGTGATTAAAAGCATTTTTGCTGTTTAATTTCCCTTTCTACAATACTGAGAGGATAGTAACTTCTGTCATGTTTCCACCTTTAACCCATTCAGTCTGCTCCACGTCTGATTCGTTGTCATGGCGACGTCGCAATTTAATGAGAGAACTTTCCAGAACAAAACTTGACGTTTGTGTGACACGTTTGTGTGTCGTCTGTTTTTGCAGCTTCTTTGAGGCGCTAGTGAAGGTCGGAGCTAAACACGCTCTTGTCTTCTGATTGGTCAACAGACTTGTGCATCAGAATGTCATTGGCTACTGTAATCCCTGGCTGTTAATTGGTTCCAGGCCTGACCGTGGGTAAATTAGCTTTCGCAAAGTAGGAATTATTGGTTATAAATGGAACATTTTTATAGTTGGAGCATAAAAAGCAGTTTATTATGACCATTATGAGACATGACACCGCTTTTTAAAAAAGAAAAATGCGTAATTGAAGCCAAAAAGTACGTAAAATACGGTTTTAAAAAAGAGCAAATTGTTAACTGGTAGTTTGGCGAGGGAAAATAACTGTTAGTAAGATTATATATGATGACATTTTTAATCAGGTGAATCTAACTTTCCAATTTGGATGAAAACTACCTTGCATCATTTACATCAACTCCAAAAAGAGCCCAATAGATGGACTCAAATGCAATTTTCTTTTTTAAATGTCGACTTAAATCATGTATATGCTCAAAACTGGGAACTTTCACAGTATCATGTTAGACCCGCTCGACATCCATTGCTTTCCTCCTCTCCAAGGTTCTCATAGTCATCATTGTCACCGACGTCCCACTGGGTCATTATTGTCACCGATGTCCCACTGGGTGTGAGTTTTCCTTGCCCTTATGTGGGCCTACCGAGGATGTCGTGGTGGTTTGTGCAGCCCTTTGAGACACTAGTGATTTAGGGCTATATAAGTAAACATTGATTGATTGATTGATATTTTCTGAAATGAAAAGTGCCATCTAAATAATGCAAGCGTTCTAAACCACATGTTATTTCACGAGTGAAGGCTAAATGAGTGTATGGCACACTCACTACCTGCGCCGATACTGTGTTCGTGTTTCATAATGGTCATCTGTTGGTCATATTTGGCCAATATAATTGTTTTTTAAGGGATATCTGCGCAGAAAGGTATATGATACGCACAATTCTGGTCAATAAGCTAAAGAGCGAAGAGGAAAAAAAGAACTTATTTGGCGTGTTGTAGGGTTAAAATGGTGCCACACTTTGTTTATTTTCTCTGAAATCGTACGGGCCGACGAAGTCCTATCCTTCACGTGTGTTTTCTTAAAGTGATACACACATCCTGTGTCATTTTCATAAGGCATCGGTGCTTCAGTATCGTTTGATCCGTCGCTAATTTGATCCATTGAAATCAATAGAACCGAAATGTGGTGTTTGTCGTTATTACGCCTGCAGTAAAATGTCCTGACTCAGCAAAATGTGGTGAAAAGTGAGCGAGAGGAGGGAGGATTTCAAGTGAGTTCATGTGTGTCTGCGAGCGCGTCGCCGCCGTTTGCTGCTCACCAATTGAGTGAAATCACTGCCAAACATGTTACTCACACCCCACCATATAAAAACACATTTCTTCCATTAAAAAAAAATAAAGATTCAAGTATAAATTAAAGCTGCAAGCAGCGTTGGTCGGGTCCGCCTTTGGCTGCTGCCCCCGCGACCCAAACCCGGATAAGCGTTAGAAGATGGATGGATAGTAGCTACTATTAGCAAACAGATAGACTTACCAACCCGGCGTAATATCTTAACATCGACAAACTGGCAAAAAAGAAATTTTTTAGGAAAATGTTTTAAAGGGGTTTTTGCCAACTTCCTGTTGATTTTTGCTGAAAGAAGTGAGTGAATGAAATGTAGGTGTAAGTCAGACCTACATAGAAGATTTTGTTTCATGTCTCTACGACATTCCTAACAGAAGTTACAAGCAGTTTTGTCTGTCTTTTTTCCTAGGGGGCGCCAGAGCGCAATTCAGATTTTTGGGGTTTGGTTTTTGATTATATGGCAATTTTCGCCTGTCCTGATGTGTGTGTAAAATTTGGCGAGTTTTGAAACATGTTAAGGAGGTCAAATTACAGCTTGGCGTCTCTGGATGTTGTTGATAAATTGCTTTCGCTTTGCATAGTAGAGCTTTAACTTGCACTTTGAAACATTTTAAGGGGAGGAAATTACAGCTCAAATAGGCAAAAATGACCTTTTTTTGGAAACTTTGCGCAGGGGTTCTTTAAAGGCGCGTAAAAGCAAAACCGGAGCAGTAATCAAAACTGTGAATAACTTTTAATCACAAGGGTTCAATCTCTCTCCTGTGCGAGTTTGAAGCTGACATGACAAACGCGCTCAGAGGATATGTTTAAAAAAAGGTGATGGGTTTTTACAAAACTTTTATTTTGAAGGGGTCATTTTTAACTTCCTGTTGATTTTTGCTGCAGAATGTCAATCATAAAAATGTAGGTCTAAGTGAGACCTACATAGAGGTTTTTGTTTCATGTCTGTCCGACATTTTTACTGGACGTTACAAGCAGTTTTGTCTGTTTTCTCTTCCTAGGAGCAGTTTTTTCTGTGTTTTATTCCAAAATTGCGCTAGAGCGCATTTTTAAGTTTTGGGGTTTGGTTTTTTCATTAGATCGCAATTTTTGCCAGTCCTTTTGTGTGTGCCAAGTTTGGTGAGCTTTGAAGTATTTTAGGGGGGTCAAATTACAGCTCAAAGAGGCAAAAATTGCATTTTTGGCGAAAATTTTGCTTTGAATGGGTTTTTGCAAAATTTTTGTTGATTTTTGCCCTAGAAGGTAAAGTTATGAAATCTAGGTTTAAGTCAGCCCTACATAGAGGTTTTTGTTTCATGTCTCTACGACATTGCTAACGGAAGTTACAAGCAGTCTGTTTTGGGAGTCCTTTTGCAATGGGCCTAAATACATTTTCTGCAAGTAATAAACGATTGGGGTGAATAAAAACTATTTTCTTTAAAGTTTTGGCAGTAATATTCCACACACACTTGCACTCAGAACACCCTCCACAACGACAGTAGCACTGCTCAGTCAATTTAAGGCCGTCAGAGCTGCTGTTATTTGCCCATGGTGCCGTCCGCCCAAAATAACAAAGAAGAAGGATCATGACAGAAGAGAGGGGAAACTTACAGGTTGAGCTTGTGGTTGTGATTGGCACAGGGTGGAATATTAATGCTTGAAGAAAAAAGTTTTTATAATTGCAAATTGTTTCTTTCAATTGACAAATACTTTTTATATTCTCGTAGATTTTTTTTTACTTGCAGAATTTTTATTTTACTTGCAGAAAATTGTATTTTCACTTTTTTTAAATTGAAGAAAAAAAAATGTATACTTAAGCATTATTTTTTTACCTGCATAAAATTAGGTTTATTTTTTTGCAGGGCGTTTTTTTACTGGCAATTTTTTTTTTTATACTTAGAAATAATTTTTGAAATTAAAGAAAATAGCTTTTATACTTGCAAATACTGTCTTTTACTTGCAGAACATTTTATTTTCAACTGCACACATTTTTTTTGATTTAGGAAAATTGTTCTTTACTATTTTTAATTGAAGAAAATATTTATTATTTGCAAAACGTTTTTTTAAATTGAGAATAATTGTTTTATCTGCAGAAAATTGTATTTTGTTAGTCGTTTTTTCCAAACTGAAGAAAATAATTATGAGCAAATCTTTTTTTTTTATTATTGAAGAAAACAGTTTTCATTTTTGCGAATTGTTTTTTTACAAGCTGAAAATTATTTTACTTGCAGAAAGTTTTTTATTTGCCAGGCGGTTTTTTACTTGGAGAAAATAATTCTTATACTTGCAAAAAGAAATGTACTCGTAGAAAATGTGATTTTCACTTGCATATTATTTTTATTGAAGAAAATGTTTTTTATAGTTGCTAATCATTTTTTAAGTAAAAGAAAATATTTTTTATACTTGCAAATCGTTTTTTTAACTTGTTGACATGTTTTTTTTCCCACGAGGCGTTTTTTTACTTGCAGAAATCGTCTTTATACTTACAATTTTTTTTTTACTCGTGAATCATTTTTATTGAAGAAAATTGGTTTTATACTTGCTAATTGTTTTTTAATTAAAAAAAATATTTTTTGATACTTGAGAATCGTTTTTTTAAGTTGAATAAAATGGGTTTTATAATTGAAGAACATTATTGTTTTTTTTTTTTACTTGCAAATTATTCTTTAATGGAAGAAAATTGTGTGTAGTTTTACTTCCGAATATTTTTTTAATTGAAGAAAAAAAAATGTTTTCACTTGCAAATCATTTTTTAATCGAACAAAGTTGTTTTTGTTTTTTTACTTTTGAATCGTTTTTTCATGGAAGAAAGTAGTTATTTTCACTTTCAAAACATTTTTTAATTGTAGAAAAATGTTTCTATTGTTACTAATCGTTTTTTTAATGTAAGTAAAAATATTCACTGGCAAATAATTTTTTAATTGAAGAAAATGTTATTTTTGTTTTTTTTACTCATGAATCATTTTAATTGAATTTTTTTTTTTAAATTGAAGAACATTTTTTGTTTTACTTAAGGATCGTTTTTAATGGAATTAATGTTTTTTTTTTACTTGCAAATAATTTTTCAATTGAAGAATTTTTTTATACTTGTGAATCGTTTTTTAAATGAAGAAAACTATTTTTTTACTTGCAAATAATTTCTTAATTGTAGAAAATAGTTTTTTTACTTATAAATTGTTTTATTAATTTAAGAAAATTGTGTTTTTTACTTATGAATCGTATTATAATTGAATAAAATTGTTTTTTTAAATGGTTTGAATCGTTCGTTGAATCGTTTTTTTATATGAATAAAATTGTTTTGTTTTTTTACTCATGAATAATTTTTTTACTTGATAAAAATAGTTTTTTTTACCTATGAATCGTTTTTTAGTAGTAGAAATGTGTTTTTTTCACTTGCAAATAATTTTTTTAATTAAAGAAAACTGTTCTGTTATTTTTACTCATTAACTGTTTTTTAATGGGGAAAAAATTAACTTGCAAATAATGTTTTAATTGAAGAAAATGTTTCTTTTGTTTCACTTATGAATCGTTTTTTAATTAAATATATTTATTTTTTTCACATGCAAATCATTTTTGTATTTGAAGAACTTTTTTTTTTAACTTAAAAATCGTTTTTGATTGAATGTTTTTTTTACTTAATGGAAGAAAATTGTTTGGTTTTTTTACTTATGAATCGTTTTTTAATTCATAAAAATTGTGTGTTTTTTTACTTATGCATCTATTTTAATTGATTAAGTTTTTTTACTTGCAAATTGTTTTTAATGGGAAAAAAATTGTTTTTTAACTTGTGAATCTTTTTTTATTTGAAGTAAACAGTTTTTTTAAATCGTTTAAATCGTTCGTTGAATCTTTTTTTATTTGAAGAAAATTGGTTAGTTTTTTTTACTTATGAATCGTTTTTTACTTGAAGAAAATTTTGTTTTTTTTGCTTACAAATCATTTCTTAATTGAAGAAAATTATTTTTTCAACTTATGAATAGTTTTTTAATTTAACAAAATTGTGTTTTTTTTTTACAAATTAATCGTTTTTAATTGAATATTTTTTTTTTACCTGCAATCGTTTTTAATGGAAGAAAATTGTGTTTTTGAATCGTTTTTATTTGAAGTAAATTGATTTTTTTCAAGTGTTTGAATCGTCCGTTGAACAGTTTTTTATTTGAAGAAAATTGTTTAGTTTTTTTTTTAACTTATGAATGTTTTGTACTTGAAGAAAATAATTTTTTTTTACTTGTGAATCGTTTTTTTCATTGAAGAAAATTTTGTTTTTTGACTTGCAAATAATTTATCAATGGAAGAAAATAGTTTGTGAACGGTTGGGCGTGAGTAAAAAGATGTTTGCGGAGTACTTCCACTCCGTCCTCAGAAGCCACTTCATGAGGCCCACCAGCGCTTCCTAATACTCTGACCTGTCCTCTTTAGTTTTTGTACCGGCCGTTGTCATGCAGGCGTACCTAATGTCGCGGCCCCTTGCCAGTTCGCACGCGACCCTTTTCGCCCGACATCGGCGTACAAAAATACTCCTACATTGCACTTTTTTTTATCCTGGGATTATTAGCAGGGTTAGTTTTTTCTTTGGGGGAGATGAAAAGGTGATTCTTCTCACTTCCTTGAACTCCCCGTAGTTACACGGTTGTCATTGCAGCTAGTAATTGTCCTCTGGTCCCTCCTCCAGCTCGTGGACGTGTGGCGTGAGGTAAAGTTTGGAGGTAAAGGGCGACTCATCTGACCACGGATGACGCAGGCGAACACGAAAGCGTTTCCCCTCCCGTGTGTGTGGTAGCGTGTCTGACGTGTACTAAAATAGACCGACCATCTTTGTTTGTCTAAAGGAGCACATCATGGTGACCCACCCTGGTCCTTTGCGTTGCTCGCTAATTCTACATCAGCGGGGTCCAAGGCTCCGTGCGGCGCCACAGAACCCGGGCCGAGCGGCCTCCTCGGCGGGCGTGGACGAGTCTAGAAGGCCCCGGGTTGAGAAGAGGGAGCGGAATGCAGTTGAGGGGCTTCCGGGCTACGCACCCTCGCCGAGAGAGTCCTCCCGACCCGAGCCCGGTCTCACCGGACCGCCTTGTGCTTTCCCCCGCAGCAGCCACACCTCTCGCCGCAGCGCAGGCAGGCGCGCAGAGGCAGGTAGCAGCACATGCAGGGCACGAAGAGCGACAGGGCCACGAGGGCCAACCAGCGGGCGCAGCAGAGGGGGTGCGGGTGGCCCCCCAGGGAGTCATCGCACGAGCACGGCTCCCAGAACTCCCCCTCGGAGTCCGACATGCAGTGGTAGAGCAGGCTCTCTGCGCACCACACGCATGTCCACTGGCGCAGGCAGTGCAGGGCCGGGTCCGGGGCGTCCCTGCAGCGGCCCCGCCCGTTTTCCGAGGCGCTGAACACGGAGCGGCAGTACACGCAGCGGGACGAGCACGACGACGACGCCTGTGGACACGGGCTGTCGTCGTCGGGAGAGATGGCCCCGGGGTCTCCTCCTCCCCTCTTACGAGTCCGCGACCGAGGCGTTGCCAAGGAGGTGTGTATGCAGCAGGGCGAAGGGGAGCCTTTGCCGGTCTCCTGGGGGGAGCCGGCCCCTGAGGACACGCCGGACACAGCGTTGGGGATGGACATGCAGGTGGGCGAGGAGGAGGACAGACGCTGGGCGGCCTTGCTGTCCAAACTCACGGTCACCTCGCAGCCCGCCGTCCCCGCTTCCTTCTCGAAGCGGACCACGCACAACTCCGTCTTGTCCTGATGACTCCCCCCGCTCTCTACCACCACGCCCCCGGTCAGCCCCCCGACCATAGTCCTGGAGGCTCCTGCTCGCCGGTAGTCCTCGTACCCTCTGGACCCCCACAGGTCCTTGCAGGGATCCACGCTGCGCAGGTCCCCCTCCTCCAGCAGCGAGATGGTAGGCGAGAGGGGGGACAGAGGCGACGAGGCCGGAGGGGAGGGTGGAGCAGGCGGCAGCGGAGCCAGGGGATTTAATGGAGTGGTCATTTGCTGTCCCGGCCTGGTGTGGATCTGCAGAGATGGTGTAAAGTTACAGAGTCAGGAACAGAATGTCACATCTCACATTTAATCCGAGCAGAGGTCACTTTCCTCTTAATTTGACTTCCGGTACAAGCAGACACTGTAGTCTTGGAAGGCCCAAACTATCAACTTAAGCCTGATCCCTATACCAAGACCAGACTCCACCAAGATCAGTTCAGCACAAGGCAAAATGTGTGCTTATACTTTCACTGAAGTCACCTTTTTAGCCCCCTTCATTAGGGTACCAACTAACCCTGTCGCACCTGAGCAGGCGTCTGCATGGTTCCGCCGGATCCGAAACTGAACTCCTCGGTCCGCACGAAGCAGGTGGTGGATGACTCGCTGGTCACTATGGTGATGGGTTTGGGGAGCATCTCCTTCCTGCTATTGGACGAGGACTCACTTCCTGTATGGGACTGGCAGAGGCCGCACATCATCATCATATATGACTCAACACTCAGGAAGACTACGATAGCTTGTCCTACTTGTGTAACCCTGACATTCGGTTCTGGAAAAAGTACCAACCCTGTGGTTGGGGGACGAGACTCTTTCACTGTTTAGGTCCCTTTGTTATTACCTTTTGTATGCAGGATGTGGTTCTTGTACTTTTAGGGGTACAATTCATTGTTTGAAAACATACAATATCCAACCAGCCATCCATTTGCTACAGCTTGTCCCAGCCAACAATAACAATACCTGACTTTTTGGACCTGGAACAAGTACAAACATTTCCATTGGCGTCCAGTAAGTATTTAGTCCCCTGAGGTACATTAACAAAGTCCAAAATCTTGTTTTTTGGTTGCTATTTTTCTAAAGTTCTTCCTCTACACACATTTGATTTTTGCATACTTGTTCCTTTTTCGACATGGAAATGGTACAAATTGTAACCCGAGAGACTATTTTTACTTTTACGGGGTATTTTGGTGTCGTACCAGGATTTGTAGACTCTTGTTGATTTTTGTACCCTTAGGGGTACTTTAACTGGTCCTTTGTTTGACTTTACAGGTTGGGAACATACTAGTGTTGTTTTAAATCTTGAAAAGGTACCATTGGAGTACCCTGGGATCCTGGAAGGACTTAAAGGATAGACTCCTGGTTCACTCTAGTACACTTCATAGTACAAGTTCCAAAACATTTTTTGTTACCTTTTGCACACTGGACTTTTACGCCTTTGCAACACAGTTGTACCTTTTTGGATCTGTAAAAGGTACTAATATTCACCTCGTAGTGCTGGGGACCCCGGCCTGCTTTAAGGGGGGAACTGGGGACCCCGGCCTGCTTTAAGGGGGGATGGACTTCTGGTCCACCTCTGTTTATTGTACAAGGTCCAAAACTGTCCCTGGATTGTTACCTTTTGTACACTTGACTTTTACACCTTAGCATATAGTTGCTTAGGTACCATCATTCACCTCCGTAGTACTGGGGACACTGGACTGCCTTAACGGAATAGGCTCTTGGTACTTCCCCATTTCATTGTACAAGTTTCAAGACTGTTCTTGGGGGTCTTCATTTTGCTCACTTAACTTTTAGAATTTTGGAACATGTCTTGTTGTACACTTTTGGACCTATAAAAGGTACCAATATTGTCTTTGGACTTCTGGGGACCCTGGCCTTCTTTAAGGGTGGATGGATTCCTGGTACACTTCTGTTTTATTGTACAAGTCCAAAACTGTACCTGGATTGTTACCTTTTGTATACTTTACTTTCACACTTTAGCAACATAGTTGTATCTTTTTGGACCTGTAAAAGGTACCATCATTCACCTCCGTAGTACTTGGAACAATGGACTGCCTTAAGGGACTGCTTCTTGGTACTGCCTCATTTCATTGTACACGGTTCAAGACTGTTTTTGGGTCGCTTCACTTTGTACACTTAACTTTTAGAATTTTGGAACATGTCTTGTTGTACGCTTTTGGACCTGTAAAAGGTACCAATATTGTCTTTCGACTACTGGGGACCCTGGCCTTCTTTAAGGGTGGATGGATTCCTGGTACACTTCTGTTTCATTGTACAAAGTCCAAAAACTGTACCTGGATTGTTACCTTTTGTATACGTGACTTTTACACTTTAGCAACATAGTTGTATCTTTTTGGACCTGTAAAAGGTACCATCATTCACCTCCGTAGTACTTGGGACACTGGACTGCTTTAAGGGAATAGACTCTTGGTACTGCCCCATTTCATTGTACAAGTTTCAAGACTGTTCTTGGGGTGCTTCACTTTGTACACTTAACTTTTTTAATTTTGGAACATGTCTTGTTGTACACTTTTGGACCTGTAAAAGGTACCAATATTGTCTTTGGACTAGTGGGGACCCTGGCCTTCTTAAAGGGTGGATGGGCTCCTGGTACACTTCTGTTTTATTGTACAAGTCCAAAACTGTACATGGATTGTTACCTTTTATAAACTTGACTTTTACAATTTTGGAGCATAGTTGTAACATTTTGGGTCTTTTAAAAAGGTATCAATCTTCACTCTGGAGTACTGGGGACCCCGGCCTGCTTTAAGGGGGATGGACTCCTGGTACAGTTCTGTTTCATTGTACAAAGTCCAAAACTGTACTTTTGTACACTTGACTTTTACACCATTGGAACATAATTGTAGCTTTTGGGGTCTGTAAAGTGTACTAATATTTACCTTAAGGTGTGTGTGGTGGGGGGGAAAGACTTCCGGTACACATTCTTTCATTTACAAGGTCCAAAACTGCACCTGGGTCGGTACCTTATGTACACTTGACTTTTAGAATTTTGGACCATAGTTGTATCTTTTTGGACCTGTAAAATGTACCAATATTCACCTCGGAGTACTGGGAACCACGGCCTGCTTTAAGGCGGGCGGACTCCTGGTACACTTCTGTTTATTGTACAAGGTCCAAATAGGTCCCTGGGTTTCTACTTTTTGTACGCTTGAATTTATATTTTTATAAAATAGTTGTACCTTTTTAAAACCTGTAAAAGGTACCATTATTCACCTTGGAGTACTGGGGAACACGGCCTGCTTTAAGGGGGTGATGGACTTCTGGTACACTTCTGTTTATTGTACAAGGTCCAAAACGGTCCCTGGGTTTCTACCTTTTGTACACTTGAATTTATAATTTTATAAAATAGTTGTACCTTTTTAAAACCTGTTAAAGGTACCATTATTCACCTAGGAGTACTGGGGAACACGGCCTGCTTTCATAGGGGGGATGGACTCCTGGTACACTTCTGTTTCATTGTACAAGGTTATAAACAGTCCCTGGATTGTTACCTTTTGTACACTTGACTTTTACACCTTGAGGATATAATTGCAGCTTTTGGGGTCCGTAAAATGTACTAATATTTACGTTTAGGTGTGTGTGGTGGGGGGGAAAGACTTCCGGTATACACTCTTGTTTCATTTACAAGGTCTAAAACTGTACCTGAGTCGTTACCTTTTGTACACTTGACTTCTACAATTTTCGACCATAGTTGTATCTTTTGGGACCTGGAAAAGGTACCAATTTTCACCTCAGAGTATTAGGGACCACGGCCTGCTTTAGGGGGGGGGGGGGGGGGGACCACTGGTATACTTCTGTTTATTGTACAAGGTCCAAATCGGTCCCTAGGTTTCTACTTTTTGTACGCTTGGATTTCTATTTTTATAAAATAGGTGTACCTTTTTGGACCTGTAAAAGGTACCAATATTCACCTCGAAGGACTGGGGACCCCGGTCTGCTTTAAGGGGTTGATGGACTTCTGGTACACTTCGGTTTATTGTACAAGGTCCAAATCGGTCCTCGGACTGTTACCTTTTGTACACTTGACCTTTACACCTTTGCAACATAGTTGTATCTTTTTGGACCTGTAAAAAGTACCAATATTCACCTTGGAGTACTGGGGTTAACGGCCTGCTTCAAGGGGGGTGGACTCCTGGTACACTTCTGTTTATTGTACAAGGTCCAAATTGGTCCCTTGCTTTCCAACTTTTGTACACGTGGATTTACAAACCCCATTTCCATGCGAGTTGGGAAATTGTGTTAGATGTAAATATAAACGGAATACAATGATTTGCAAATCTCAACCCATATTCAAGGGGTCACCAACCTTTTTGAAACCAAGAGCTACTTTTTGGGTACTGATTAATGCGAAGAGCTACCAATTTGATACACACTTAAATAATTTGCCAAAAATAGCCAATTTGCTCAATTTACCTTTAATAAATAAATCTATATATATTTAAAAAAATATATTTTTCTGTCCGTCATTCCGTCGTACATTTTTTTTCCTTTTACAGAAAGTTTTTTGTAGAGAATAAATGATGAAAAAACACTTAATTGAACGATTTAAATGAGGAGAAAACAGGAAAAAAAATTAAAATGTAATTTTGAAACATAGTTTATCTTCAATTTCGACTCTTTAAAATTCAAAATTCAACCGAAAAAAAGAAGAGAAAAACTAGCTAAATCGAATCTTTTTGAAAACATAAAAAAAATAATTTATGGAACATCAGTAGTAATTTTTCCTGATTAAGATTAATTTTAGAATTTTGATGACATGTTTTAAATAAGTTCAAATCCAATCTGCACTTTGTTAAAATATATAACAAATTGGACCAAGCTATATTTCTAACAACGACAAATCATTATTTCTTCTAGATTTTCCAGAACAAAAATTTTAAAAGAAATTCAAAAGACTTTGAAATTCTACAGATTTTCTAGATTTGCTGGAATAATTCGTTTGAATTTTAATCATAAAAGGTTTAATGTAATATTTCACAAATATTCTTTGTTGAAAAAACAGAAACTAAAATGAAGAATTGAATTAAAATGTAATTATTATTCTTTACAATAAAAAAAATAAATTTACTTGAACATTGATTTAAGTCCAGGGTGTACCCCGCCTTTCGCCCGATTGTAGCTGAGATAGGCGCCAGCGCCCCCCGTGACCCCGAAAGGGAATAAGCGGTAGAAAATGGATGGATGGCATTGATTTAAATTGTCAGGAAAGAAGAGGAAGGAATTTAAAAGTTAAAAAGGTATATGTGTTTAAAAATCCTAAAATCGTTTTTAAGGTTGTATTTTTCTCTAAAATTGTTTTTCTGAAAGTTTTAAGAAGCAAAGTAAAAAAAATAAATGAATTTATTTAAACAAGTGAAGACCAAGTCTTTAAAATATTTTCTTGGATTTTCAAATTCTATTTGAGTTTTGACTCTCTTAAAATTAAAAATGTCGAGCAAAGCGAGACCAGCCTGCTAGTAAATAAATAAAAATTAAAAAATATAGGCAGCTCACTGGTAAGTGCTGCTATTTGAGCTATTTTTAGAACAGGCCAGCGGGCGACTCATCTGGTCCTTACGGGCTGCCTGGTGCCCGCGGGCACCGGGTTGGTGACCCCTGTCATATTCAGTTGAATGCACTACAAAGACAAGATATTTGATGTTCAAACTCATAAACTTTATTTTTTTTTTGCAAATAATAATTAACTTAGAATTTCATGGCTACAACATGTGCCAAAGTAGTTGGGAAAGGGCATGTTCACCGCTGTGTTACATCACCTTTTCTTTTAAAGTGGAACATTATCACCAGACCTATGTAAGCGTCAATATATACGTTGATGAGGCAGAAAAAAGACCATATGTTTTTTCAACCGATTTACGAACTCTAAATGGGTGAATTTGGCGATTTAAACGCCTTTCAATTGTTCGCCTGTCGGAGCAATGACCTTTCACCCGTGACGTCACGTCGTGAAGCGACCAGCCATTTTCTCAAACAAATTACATACACCACGTCAAATCAGCTCTGTTATTTTCCGTTTTTTTCGACTGTTTTCTGTACCTTGGAGACTTCATGCCTCGTCGGTGTGTTGTCGGAGGGTGTAACAACACGATCAAGGACGGTTTCAAGTTGCACCACTGGCCAAAAGATGCAAAAGTCCCTTGTTTGTTCCGCACACTTTACCGACGACAGCTATGCTACGACAGAGATGGCAAGAATGTGTGGATATCCTGCGACACTCAAAGCAGATGCATTTCCAACAATAAAGTCAACGAAATCACAAAGGTGATTTTTGTTGATGTTATTGACTTATGTGGAGTGCTAATCAGACATATTTGGTCACGCCATGACTGCAAGCTAATCGATGCTAACATGCTATTTAGGCTAGCTGTATGTACATATTGCATCATTCTGCCTCATTTGTAGCTATATTTGCATCCAGCCTTTCCCTCCACCCACATTTAATGCCAAACAAACACATACCAATCGCTGGTTAGAAGGCGATCGCCGAATTCGTCCGCGCTTCCTCCCTTGCCGCTGTCTGTCGTGATATGGCTCAAAAGCTTATGTTTCTTCTTTAATTTCGTTTTCGGTGTCTGCCTCCACACTGCAACCATCCGTTTCAATACATGCATAATCTGTTGAATCGCTTGCGCCGCTGAAGTCCGGGTCTGAATCCGAGCTACTATGTTATACCTTTCTGTGCTATCCGCCATGTTTGTTTCTGGTGGCTTCACGCAGTGACGTCACAGGACAATAGAAGGGTGGATATAACGATGGTGTAAATCAGGCACTTTGAAGCCGTTTTTCGGGATATTGTGTGATGGGAACAATTTTGAGAAAAACTTCGAAAAATAAAATAGGCCACTGGGAACTGATTTTTATTGGTTTTAACCCTTCAGAAATTGTGATAATGTTCCCCTTTAACAACACTCAATAAATGTTTGGGAACTGAGGAAACTAATTGTTGAAGCTTTGAAAGTGGAATTCTTTCCCATTCTTGTTTTATGTAGAGCTTTAGTCGTTCAACAGTCCGGGGTCTCCACTGTCATATTTTACGCTTCATAATACCCCACACATTTTTGATGGGAGACAGGTCTGGGGGGGTGGACTCCTGGTTCACTTCTGTTTATTGTACAAGTTCCAATTCGGTCCCCAGACTGTTACCTTTTGTACACTTGACTTTTACACCTTTGCAACATAGTTGTATCTTTTTGGACCTGTAAAAGGTACAAATATACACTTTGGAGTACTGGGGACACCAGCCTGCACTCAAGGGTGGATGGACTATTGGTACACTTCTGTTTATTGTACAAGGTCCAAATCGGTCCTCGGACTGTTACCTTTTGTACACTAGACTTTTAAACCTTTGCAACATAGTTGGAGCTTTTTGGACCTGTAAAAGGTACTACTATACACCTTGGAGTACTGGGGGTCACGGCCTGCTTTAAGGGGGATGAACTCCTAGTACACTTCTGTTTCTTGTACAAGGTCCAAATAGGTCCCTGGATTGTTTCTTGTACAAGGTCCAAATAGGTCCCTGGATTGTTACAAAAGGTACAAATATACACCTCGAAGTACTGGGGACCCCGGCTTGCTTTAAGGGTGGATGGACTCCTAGTACACTTGTGTTTATTGTACAAGGTCCAAATCAGTCCCTGGACTGTTACCCTTTGTACACTAGACTTTTAAACCTTTACAACATAGTTGTATCTTTTTGGACCTATAAAAGGCACCAATATACACCTTGGAGTACCGGGGGCCAAGGCCTGCTTTAAGGGTGGATGGACTCCTAGTACACTTCTGTTTCTTGTACAAGGTCCAAATAGGTCCCTGTATTGTTACCTTTTCTACTCTTGGATTTACATTTTTATAAAACAGTTGTACCTTTTTGGACCTGTAAAAGGTACCAATATACACCTTGGAGTACTGGGGACCCCGGCTTGCTTTAAGGGTGGATGGACTCCTAGTACACTTGTGTTTATTGTACAAGGTCCAAATCAGTCCCTGGACTGTTACCTTTTGTACACTAGACTTTTAAACCTTTGCAACATAGTTGGAGCTTTTTGGACCTGTAAAAGGTACCACTGTACACCTTGGAGTACTGGGGACCCCGGCCTGCTTTAAGGGTGGATGGACTCGTAGTACACTTCTGTTTCTTGTACAAGGTCCAAATAGGTCCCTGGATTGTTACAAAAGGTACAAATATACACCTCGAAGTACTGGGGACCCCGGCTTGCTTTAAGGGTAGATGGACTGCTAGTACACTTGTGTTTATTGTACAAGGTCCAAATCAGTCCCTGGACTGTTACCTTTTGTACACTACACTTTTAAACCTTTGCAACATAGTTGTAGCTTTTTGGACCTGTAAAAGGTACCAATATACACCTTGGAGTACTGGGGGCCAAGGCCTGCTTTAAGGGGGATGGAATCCTAGTACACTTCTGTTTCTTGTACAAGGTCCAAATAGGTCCCTGTATTGTTACCTTTTCTACTCTTGGATTTACATTTTTATAAAACAGTTGTACCTTTTTGGACCTGCAAAAGGTACCGTCATCCTAGAAACGGACCCCTGAATGTATAGTCCGAGTCACAAACCGGTGTACTCACAGCTTGGCCGTCATCTTCAGTGTCTGCCTCCTCCGGCGTGGACGACGAGGGCGAGTCGGAGCCTGAAAGACATCAGCAGAGCGGCGGTTCTACTTGTTCACGGCGCAGGTCTACATCTTGGGGGGGGGGGGATTTATTTACCTCGGTCCAGCTTGTCCAAGATGGCCTGCAGACCCTTCTCGAAGGAGATGGCGTCGGCGGGACTCTGGAAGGTGAGTCCAAACTTGCGCTCGTCCACCCGCCAGTGGTGAAAGATGGGGTTAACCTTGTTGTAGACCAGCCCCCTCTGGACGGTGCACTCCAACACGGGCTGGAGACACAAGCCGGGTGAGTGGCGGCGGCCGTGGTGACCCCCGCTCCGTTTCCCAGAAGGTGAGACTCACCGCCCGGTCTCTCAGCCTCTCCCCGCGTATGATGTGCTCTCTCCGCCCCCGGCCGTTGCCGCTCCTCCCCTTGCATATGACCACGTGACTGAGGCCGCCACCCCCGAGGGGCACCCAGCCGCCGCTGGAGTCGTCACGTGTCATCACCACCGCGCGAACACGCACGCTGGCGCGGGAAGAGAAAGAAGGGGGAGGGGGTGGTTGGGTGGGTGGATGGAGGGTGGACAGCAACAACAACACAAAAAAAGGAAAGAACGAGCCGTCCCCGCACGTCAATGAGCGCGCCCGTCTGCTCGCGCGCACGTTTAGCTCCAACGTGCACACGCAAAACCTCGCGATGCTTCCAGCGTCGTGCCCCCCCCCCCCTCCTCCCCACGAACGCCAGCAGACATACATGTCGGCCCTTTTTTTTTTTTTTTTTTTTTATGAATGGGAAGGCACCGGGTGCGACAAATTCCTCGCAAATGGCGAGAATGACAGCGGCGGGAAGAAGGCGTGCGCGGGTGACAGGACGAAGGAGGGCCGGAAACACGTTTCATTCATAAAAAGTTCCCCTGTGAAAAATCATAATGGAAGGCTGACACGTTGATAAAAATCACGACGCCTCGTCTTGAATGAAGCGATGCCCCCCCCCCCTCCCCCTTCCTCCCTCCCTCCTCCTCCCTCTCCCCCCCCCCGCCATGTTCGGCGGTTATTTGCTACACTTGCAACATCGCGGATGACGTTGGTGGATGACAAAGATGTCGGGACTTACTCGCCCTCCATGGCCGCCGCTCGCAGCGGGCTCTCCTCGCGCTCTGGTCCGCAAACACACGCCGATGGCGCCGCTCACATCCTCCCCGCATCCGCTCTCTCCTCCTCCTCCTCCTCGTCGTCGTCGTCTCAGTCCCGCCAGCACCTCCACCTCCACCACCACCACCACCACCACCCCTCCTCGCCACGACCCGGCCCGGCTCGGCTCAGCCCGCCTCGGTGTGGTCTCGGTGGATCAGGACAGGCTCCAGGTTACAGCAGCCATTTTCCGCTGGCAGCATCCTCCCTCCTCCTCCATCCCTCCCCCCTCTCTCTCTCTCTCTCTCTCCCTCCCTCCCTCCCTTCTCCGTCTCTCTACCTGCGCGAATCATTGACAGGCTCGTCCACGCGGCGCGGCCATGTGACGGCAATGGATGCGCAGGGACGTGTTTACATTGCATACAGCGCATGAAGCGCTGTATGCAATGTAAACACGTCCCTGCGTCGTTTGGCGGCTCTTTTCTGCATTCTCGTGGGCACGCGGCCGCCGTTCACATGCACGAGGCTTGTTTCAGCACCGTGGACAGCGGGCAGAACCTCTCTCGCCAAGACACCGGCAACAACGACAAAGAAGTCTAAAAAGCTGGCAGCGGAGTCGCCGTAAAATTAAGAGTGGTATGTATACATGTGTTTATATATTAGTGTGTGTGTGAATGTGTATACATGTGTGTATATATAAGTGTGTGTATGTATTTAGATATATATGTACATATACATATGTATATCTATTTATACATATATTTATGTATATATGTATGTATATATATATGTGTGTATATATATGTATGTATACATATATATGTATATGTTTATGTATTCCATAGACATGCACCTGGGGATAGGTTGATTGGCAACACTAATTTGGCCCTAGTGTGTGAATGTGAGTGTGAATGTTGTCTGTCTATCTGTGTTGGCCCTGCAACGAGGTGGCGACTTGTCCAGGGTGTACCCCGCCTTCCGCCCGATTGTAGCTGTGATAGGCACCAGCGTCCCCCGCAACCCCAAAATGGAATAAGCGGTAGAAAATGGATGGATGGATGGATATACATATATACCCACATACATATATATGTACATATATATATATATATATATGTATATATATAGAGAGAGAGAGAGAGAGAAAACGGCTGGACATATATATATATATATATATATATATATATATATATCCAGCCGTTTATATATATATACATATATATATATATATATCCAGCCGTTTTCTACCGCTTGTCCCTTTTTTGTGGTCGCTGGACTATCTCTGCTGCATTCGGGTGGAAGGCATTTACACCCTGGACAAGTCGCCACCTCCTCGCAGCACATTATATATATATATATATATATATATATATATATATACACACACATATATATATAAATGTATATACATACATATATTTATATATATATATATGTTAACACATATATATAATCTGTATACATGTATATGTATACACATGTATATAAATACATATGCGTGTGTATATATATATATATATATGTATTTATACACATATAAAAATTTATATATATATGTATACACATATATATATATATATATGAATATGTGTATATACATATATGTATGTGTATACAAACATATATATATATATATATATATATATGTATACACATACATATGTATACACATTATATATACACACATATGTATATATAATCTGTATACATGTATGCATATATATATATAAATATGTGTAAACATATATGTATGTAACTATGTATATACATATATATGTATAAATATATATGTATACACATAACTATGTATAAACACATATATATATGTATAAACATATATGTTTATACATATATATGTGTGTATACATTTAAGTATACAAATGTGTATATAAACCCCTGTAATTTTGTAGAACAGACTTCTCCATTGAACACGGTGAACGGATATACTCAGCCATGAATGGTCAGTCAGCAAAGCACAATTGCGTCCGCAGCGCAACATCGTTCACAACCCAGTATTATGTCCCACCTTGCAAAATGGAGACCTGATGGTGTATCTTATACTAAGATAAAGATGGCTATGTTGATAGCTGGAAGCAACATCCTGTTCGCATTTGCGGATGTCTACATCAGATCCGTGAAGGATGTTCCCGGATTCGGAGATCGCTCGCCAATACGCAAAGGGCAGAACAAAGGTTACTCAAATAGTGAAAGGTAAGTGTTGTTGTTGTTTTTTGTAACCAGCAAGCACAGTACAGTTAGTAGAACAACTGTGTTTTTATTACTGTGTATTTGATTGGTGCCGTCTGAAATTCAACTATTTCTTTTATTTATATATATAATAAAATAAACATATATAGCTAGAATTCACTTAAAGTCAAGTATTGCATACATATATATATATATATATGTATGAAATACTCAAGTTGGTGAATTACTTTACTTTTTGTCTTTTTGAACAAAAGACAGCTACCTTGATCACTAAAGACCCTTTAACTGCTGCTGTGACCCAAGGTCACCTCCATATTTATACTGTTGACTGTCAATCAGAATGTGCAATAATATTATGTTACTTACTGTGCCTTGTACTGTATATACTTTTTTATTTTTAGCTAAGTACCGTGTGACTTGTTGAAGGGTGGACTAGCAAAGTAAGATGTTCACTGTACAGCAAACTGTCTGTTTAACTGTGCATATGACAATAAACAATCTTGAATCTTGAAACTTGGTGTTGCTCGGCGACAGTCCCGAAACCTGACAGATCTAGAGAAGATTTGTGTGGACGAGTGTGCAAACCTGCTGAAGAACTACAGGAAACGTTTGACCTCTGTAATTGCATTCTGCACTAAGTATTAACACTGATGTTCTCATGTGTGCAAATACTTATGAACCCCAGTAACATACAAATAAAACATTTTTAAAAATCATACAATGTGATTTCCGGATTTTTCTTTTTAGATGATGTCTCTAACAACGGAAATACATCTGTGATGAACATTTCAGACATCTCCCTAATTTCTAAGTGGGAGAACTTGCAAAATTGCAGGGTGTGCAAATACTTGTGGATCTCACTCTATGTATATATATATAGAACAATAGGAGGCCACAGGGAAGACCCAGGACACGTTGGGAAGACTATGTCTCCCAGCTGGCCCGGGAACGCCTCGGGATCCCCTGGGAAGAGTTGGACGAAGTGGCTGGGGAGAGGAAAGTCTGAGCTTCACTGCTTAGGCTGCTGCCCCCGCGACACCACCTCAGATAAGCGGAAGAAGATGGATGGATATACATATGTAGATATATAAATATATATATGTATGTAGATGTATATACACGTGTAAGTATAAATACATACATATTTAGCAACATATACACATATGTATGTGCATTAATGTGTTGTATACACATATATATATATATATATATAGATATATATTTATGTATATAAACGTATTCTTGACAACATGATGGTTGCAGGTTCAATTCCAGCTTCCACCATCCTAGTCACGGCCGTGGTGTGTTGGGCACAACACTTCACCCACCTTGTTCCCACTGACACCTACACTGCTTGTCAAGGTGTGGGACTCACTTGGAAAAGACATTCTTAATCTCAAAGGGACTTTCTTGGTTAAAAAAATGAAATAAAATATGTTGATGTATTTGTATATATATATATATATACGGTATATATATATATATATACGATATATATATATATATATATACACGGTATATATATGTATATATTATATGTGAATTACATATTCATATATGTGTTTAAATGTGTGTAAATCATGCATACATATATAGACATGTATACTGTGTATATAGTGTATATATATATATATATGTATATATATATATATATACATATTATTAAAAATTACACTTCAACTTTAAAAATGCAAAATATGAAAATTGTCATTTGATTTTTCAGCGTGCAGACCTAAGTGGGAGAAAGTTTGGACGCCCCAAGTTTTTGAACATGTGACTGGACTTTGGGGTTCATAATATTCCTTTTATTCTTTTCTTCCTGGGGAAAATCTTCTCAATTTCCCCCCAAACAAGTGAAATAGGTATTTTTCAGACTGCAAGAGAAAAGACTGCAAAAGTTCCTTCATGTCAGCAAGACAACTTAAGTGTGAAAGCAACATGTATGAGAATGTATGATCAACAACTTTGTTGTTTTCATCTTCAACATGTGAAAGGAATGATATAAAATGTGTTGACATATTTCATGTAATCTGCATATTTCATGTTTCATCTACTTTCTGTAACAACAGGCTTCTTTAGTATGCTTCTTTTTTTTTAATTGATTTATTTTTGAGAGGGAAAAAAAGGTAATGCATGCAATTTAGTGGAGTGCAGTGAATTATATTTATATAGTGCTTTTTCTCTAGTGACTCAAAGTGCTTTACATATTAAAACCCAATATATCATTTTTACATTTAAACCAGTGTGGGTGGCACTGGGAGCAGGTGGGTCAAGTGTCTTGCCCAAGGACACAACGGCAGTGACTAGGATGGTGGAAGCTGGAATCGAACCTGCAACCCTCAAGTTGCTGGCACAGCCACTCTACCAACCGAGCTATACCGCCCAAAAGATATGTAATATACTTTTAATAGTGGAAAAAAAACTATACATTTTGTTTTAAATCCAAATAAGTTTTGAATATCATGATTTTTAAACAAGCTATCCGTCAAATTGTGAACTGAGAACATTTATTTTAGGGTAAAAAATTTGTAGAATTTGACGGTGAAAAAAAATTGGTAGCATTTTTCTGCTTCCAGTTTACAGTAGAATTTCAGCATCTGAGATTTATAGTGTTTGTAAAAATAGAATACATAACATGAGACAATTTATTATTGACTGTTAAGAGGCCCTCTGATGGCAGCCATGTGGCCTTCAATAAAAACACCTTGCAGAGGTTCGAAGTCATTTATTGCTCCCATTGGAAAAAACACTCCCACTGTTAGCCAGAAGATGGCAGTAGAGCGGGTGCTGCTTTGTGTTTACAAAAACAGGAGCGGTGGCTTCAATATGGAAGCAAAACATCAAAAGTGGATTTTTGTCCAGTTGACACAGTACATTACAAAGAGGGGAGGGGGGCTGTAGGTTTTTAGGATACCAGAAGGGGCGATACAGGAGGTCTGCTGCACGTGTTACCAGAAGGGGCGATACAGGAGGTCTGCTGCACGTGTTAGTGCTCAAACTTTAGACAGACTATTTGCTGGGTTTCAAAAAATGGTACTGGGATGGTGTGTGTTTGTGTGTTAGACGATCATTTCCAGCTGGCGTGCGTACTCTATGACCTGCTGGGCGAGCTCAGAGGAGGGGATGTTGACGTCCTCCGTGCGCTGCTGCTGATTGCTGAAGGAGTAGCAGCTGTCTGCGTTCAGACTCCAGCCTCTCTGCACAGGACAACAACTCACAGTCAGCATCCTGGACAGCAACAACGCAGCTTGTACGACCGACTGGTGCGCTTGCTGGCAGTATTATTACACATGCTGGAGGAACTTTAGGTCAAACTGCTTTGTGCCAAGAAATTACCTTTAAAAACCTTTCCGGGTGACATTGGGAAAGACTAAACATTCTAAAATTGCATCTGTGTACAAATGATGTGCTTTTTTTCTAAAGCAGCTTTTAATTATAGTAATCACCTGTGATTTATCATGGCTAAGTGCAAAACTGGCTAAAAAGTTAGCATAGTTACGTTAGCATGCTAACATTAGCGAGTGTCAAGTACCAGGTTACCAGACTCACAATCATCTACATTTCCTAAAAAAAGTTAGCATAGTAATGTTAGCACGTTAGCGGGTGTCGTGTACCAGGTTATAAGACCCACAGGTGGACATCTACATTTCCTAAAAAAAGGTTACCATAGCTATGTTGGCATTCTAACGTTAGCATGTGTCAGGTACAAGGTTATTAGACTCATAGGCGTTCATCTCCATTTCTTTTTAAAATGTTAACATAGTAATGTTAGCACGTTAGCATGTGTCCAGCTAAAAAGACTCACAGGTATTCATCTACATTTCCTAAAAAAAGTTAGCATAATTATGTTAGCATGCTAACATTAGCGTGTGTCAAGTGCCGTTGTTAAAAGACTCAGGAGTTCATCTACATTTCCTAAAAAAAGTTAGCATAGTAATGTTAGCACGTTAGCTTGTGTCAAGTACCAGATTACCAGACTCACAGGCGTTCATCTGCATTTCCTAAAAAAAGTTAGTAATGTTAGCACATTAGCGGGTGTCAAGTACCAGGTTATAAGACCCCACAGGTGGACATCTAAATTACCTAAAAAAAGTTACCATAGCTATGTTAGCATGCTAACATTAGCGTGTGTCAAGTGCCAGGTTATAAGTCTCACAGGTGTTCATCTACATTTCCTAAAAAAAAGTTAGCATAGTAATGTTAGCACATTAGCTTGTGTCAAGTACCAGGTTACCAGACTTACAGGCGTTCATCTACATTTCCTAAAAAAAAGTTAGCATATTAATGTTAGCATGCTAAGGTAAGCATGTGTGATGTACCAAGTTATAAGACTCACAGTTGTCATCTACGTTTACTAAAAAGTTAGCATAGTAATGTAAGCACGCTAACATTAGCATGTCTCAAGTAACAAGTTATAAGTTGCATAGGCGTTTGACCAAAACGTTTCCTTAAAAAGTAAGGATAGTAATATTAGCATGCTGACGTTTGCATTTCTTAAGTACCAAACTATAAGTCACATAGGCGTTCGGCCAAAACATTTCCTTAAAGGCCTACTGAAGATTTTCTTATTTAAACGGGGATAGCAGGTCCATTCTATGTGTCATACTTGATCATTTCGCGATATTGCCATATTTTTGCTGAAAGGATTTAGTAGAGAACATCCACGATAGAGTTTGCAACTTTTGGAGCTGATAAAAAAGCCTTGCTTTTACCGGAAGTCGCAGACGATGACGTCTCACATTTTCACATTGTTTTTAATGGGAGCCTCTAACAAAAAGTGCTATTCGGACGGAGAAAACGACAATTTCCCCATTAATTTGAGCGAGGATGAAAGATTCTTGTTTGAGGATATTGATAGCGACGGACTAGAAAAAAAGAAACGCGATTGCATTGGGACGGATTCAGATGTTTTTAGACACATTTACTAGGATAATTCTGGGAAATCCCTTATCTTTCTATTGTGTTGCTAGTGTTTTAGTGAGTTAAATAGTACCTGATAGTCGGAAGGGTGTCTCCACGGGTGTCTTGACGCATAGTTTCTCAGGGGAGTTGACGGCAGCAGTATGAACGGCACAAACTCAGCTGACCTGCGGTAAGTGGCGACTTTTTACCACAATTTTCTCACCGAAAACTGCTGGTTGAGAGTTGGTTGGGATCCATGTTCGCTTGACCGCTCTGATCCATAGTAAAGCTTCACCTCCGGGAATTTTAAACAAGGAATCACTGTGTGTTTGTGTGGCTAAAGGCTAAAGTTTCCCAACTCCATCTTTCTACTGTGACTTCTCCAATATTAATTGAACAAATTGCAAAAGATTCAGCAACACAGATGTCCAAAATACTGTGTAATTATGCCGTTAAAGCAGACGACCTTTAGCTGTGTGTGTGTGCAGCGCTCATATTTCCTAACAGCCCGTGAAGTCATGCGTATACGTCATCATTCCGCGACGTTTTCAACTAGAAACTCCCGGGAAAATTAAAATTGCAATTTAGTAAACTAAAAAGGCCATATTGGCATGTGTTGCAATGTTAATAGACTGCGTGGTGGGTAGTAGTGGGTTTCAGTAGGCCTTTAAAAAGATAGCGTCGTAATGTTAGCATGCTATGGTTAGCATGTGTGAAGTAGCAGCCCTGGGTGTGTGATTTCACCCGTGTAGACGTACCTTCTTGGCGTACTCGGTCATCTTCTTGGGGGAGCTGAAGAAAAGCACGCGTGTTGCCTCAGTGAACTGGATCTGCTCGTAGGCCTTCTCAATGCAGCCTGCTATCTCATCCCTGTAAGGTGTCAAGCAGCTGCTAAATACTTCACACCTGTGGTAATGCGTTTTTTTTGTGAAGGGGGGAAATGTGCTGTCGTTCTCATCTTAACGATGAGTAACATTATTTGATTATAAAAAAGTTTGTACATTGATGTTATATAAACGACGTCGTTCACAACACAACAGATGTGTTGTGTATGATTGTTTGTACATTGATGTTACATAAATGATGCTGTTCACAACAATACAACAGATTAGATGTGTTGTGTATGATTGTTTGTACATTGATGTTATATAAATGACGTCGTTCACAACAACAACACAACAGATGAGATGTATTGTGTGTGTATGATTGTTTGTACATTGATGTTACATAAATGATGCTGTTCACAACAACACAACAGATTAAATGTGTTGGTTGTGTATGATTGTTTGTACATTGATGTTACATAAATGATGCTGTTCAAAACAACACAACAGATTAGATGTGTTGTGTGTGTATGATTGTCTGGACATGGATGTTACATAAATGATGCTGTTCACAAACACACAACAAATTAGAAGTGTTGTGTGTGTATGATTGTACATGGATGTTACATAAATGATGCTGTTCACAAACACACAACAAATTAGAAGTGTTGTGTGTGTATGATTGTTTGTACATGGATGTTACATAAATGATGTCATTCACAACAGATAAGATATGTTGTGTGTGTGTATGATTGTTTGTACATTTATGTTACATAATGATGTCATTCACAACAACACAACAGATGAGATGTGTCGTGTGTGTATCCTCTAGTGGGTTGTTGTGCTATTGTTGGGGAAAGCTAACAATGCTAACGATGTTAGCACACACGGGCTTGGTTCCTGGCCGTCCTTACCGTATAGTGTCTAGCAAGATGTCAATAAAAAAGTTGTAGCTCTCAGCGGGGATGTTGCCTTTGGCCAGGAACACTTTGTTGTAGCTTCCCTCCATTAAGTACTGTCAGGGCAGAAAGAGGCAGACATATTAGAAGCCTGCACAGGTCACACCTGCACCGCCTAGAGTCCAGGGGTGTCCAAAGTGCGGTCTGGGGGCCATTTGTTTTTTATTCTAAAGTGATTGACACATTCTAAAGATACAATTAAACACGTCCCTGATTAGTGCACTACACCAAACATCTACATTTCAGAAGAAATTGCATATTGATGCTTAAATGCGTAAGTCAAAATTAAATTCTAATATTAGGATGCTAACAGTTACAATGGGTCAGGAAACAAGTTATATGACTTTGAAGGGTATAAATGCAAAATCATTTTTAAAAAGTTAGCATTAGTCAAGTACCAAGTTACTGTATTTTTTGAAAGAGTTAGCATGTGTCAAGTACCAAAGTATATGACTCTGAGGCATTCGGTTACAAAATTGGATAAAACAGTTAGCATGGTAATGTTATCAGTCTAGCATGCTAACAGTTAGCATGTATCAAGTACCAAGGTATGAGATTGAGGCGTTAAGCTGCAAAATTTCCTAAAAAAGTTAGCATTGTAATGTTATTAGCATGCTAACATTAAGATGTGTCAAGTACCAAGTTATAAGACTGAGGCATTTGGTTGCAAAACTGGATCGAACAGTTAGCATGGTAATGTAACCATTTTAACATGCTAACTGTTAGCATGTGTCAAGTAGCAAGTTATAAGACTAATGAGTTCGGCTACAAAGTTCCTTAAAACCGTTAGCATTGTAATGTTATTAGCATGCTAACGTTAGCATGTGTCAGGTACCACGTTATAGGACTCTGAGACATTCGGTTGCAAAACTGGATAGAACAGTTAGCATGGTAATGTTATCATTCTAACATGCTAACAGTTAGCTTGTGTCAAGTACCAAGTTAGAAGACTGAGGAGTTCGGCAAAAAACTTCCTCAAAAACGTTAGCATTGTAATGTTATTAGCATGCTAATGTTAGCATTTGTCAAATACCATGTTATATGATTCTGAGGTATTCGGTTGCAGAATTGGATAAAACAGTTAGCATAGTAATGTTAACGTTAGCATGTGTCACGTATGACTCAGACGTTTAGCTGCAAAATTGGATAAAAAGTTAGCTTGGTAATGCTCCCAGGCTATCAGTTAGCATGTGTCAAGTACCAAGTTATAAGACTCTGAGGCGTTCGGCTACAAAATTCCCTAAAAAAGTTAGCATTGTAATGTTATTAGCATGCTACCGTTAGCATGTGTAGTACCACGTTATAGTACTCTGAGGCATTCAGTTGCAAAACGGGATAGAACAGTTAGCATGGTAATGTTACCATTTTAACATGCTAACTGTTAGCATGTGTCATGCGTCACCTGCTCAAGTGACACAGGATGCCTGATGTAGACGTTGGTCTGGATGTCCCGTGCACTCAGTCTTTCCAGCTCCGTGTGGAACTCGGACAAGCGGTTCTGTGAGAGCAGGAACAGGAGGTTGAGTCCTAGGATCTGGTGCATGTAGGCAGCTTCTGGCAGCTCCTCCCTGAGAAGCAACAAGCGTTGGAATTAGACGTCAGACCTTCTCGACCTGGAGTGTCCAAAGTGACAGCTCAGTCCACACAATTTAACTTTTCAACTTGCAGTAATATTGTCAGAATAATTGTATCCAAGTTATCGCAAAACTCTGTGTTTCAATGAGTTCCCAACAAGCAGACAAAAGGCTTGTAAAACTCCACTGTGTAGGACGGGGAGTGACATGAGGGTGTCGGTTTCTTTGATGTATTGTAATCCACAGGAAGATTTTGTCTTGACCCGAGATCTACAAAGCGGAGAAGTGGCAGGACCTGACCCCACCCTCCAGGCACCTTTTCTTTGAACTGTTTTGTAACCAAAGACGGCGACTGTTTACGACCCCTGTCCCTTTAGAAACAGCTGTTGCCATGTAATCAGGTAAAGTCCAAATGAAAGAGGAGGCGTACAATCTTTTGTCGGAGCGTGGTGGGACAATGTACAGGGGTACAGGTGTACGCGTTTCTCCTTATTGAGCCAAATTTAGTTCGGTCTGTTTAATAGATGTCATCAGTGTTTGAACCTGACCAATATGCTATAAAATTCTCCCTAAATGTTACAGTAAAATCTATGGGTCATTTTTATAGTGTACAATTTAATAGATAACATGCTTCCAAATCATAAGTTAAGCAGATATTTAAGTATTTATTTGGATTTTGACCCAAAAAGTTAGATAACGTAATGCACTATATTGCCAAAAGTATTTGGCCACCCATCCACATGATGAGAATCAGGTGTCCTAATCACTTGGCCCGGCCACAGGTGTATAAAATCAAGCACTTAGGCATGGAGACTGTTTCTAAAAAACATTTGTGAAAGAATGGGCCGCTCTCAGTGATTTCCAGCGTGGAACTGTCATAGGATGCCACCTCTACAACAAATCCAGCCGTGAAATGTCCTTGCTCCTAAATATTCCAAAGTCAACTGTCGGCTTTATTATAAGAAAATTGAAGAGTCTGGGTTTGGAGGTTGCCAAGAAAAGGCATTGTTTCGGACTGCATTGTGCAGTGTGAAATTTGGTGGAAGAGGAATTATGGTGTGGGGTTGTTTTTCAAGAGTTGGGATTGGCTTCGTTTCAGTGAATGAAACTTTGAATGCTCCAGGACACAAAAACATTTTGGACAATTCCATGCTCCTAAACTTGTGGGAACAGTTTGGAGAGGGCCCCTTCCTCTTCCAACATGACTGTGCACCAGTGCACAAAGCAAGGTCTCTAAAGACATGAATGACAGAGTCTGGTGTGGATGAACTTGACTGGCCCGCACAGAGTCCTGACCTGAACCCAATTGAACACCTTTGGGATGAATTAGAACGGAGACTGAGAGCCAGGCCTTTTCCACCAACATCAGTCTGTGACCTCACCAATGCGCTTTTGAACGAATGGTCGAAAATCCCTATAAACACGAATTCAAACCGTTCCAACATCAAACCGTTAAGCCTATTCGGGAATCGAGGGCTTTCCCATGAAAAATGACAAAAATTCCCAGATTTCCCAGAATTCCAGGTTTTCCGGGACATTTTCCCCCATTCAAAATGAATTGCCCATTCTTCAAACATCCACCATTTTCATATTTTTCAACAGATTCAAACCATTCCACCTTCAACACATTCCACCATCCTGGAAATGTAAACAACCTTTATTCCAAGTTCAAAAAACTTCCAAGATTTTCCAGAATTCCTAATTGTCTAAAGCCCATATCTCCACCCTATTTTTTTTGCCGACTATTCCTTCCACATTTTTCAACGCATTTCAACCGTTCCACCGTCAAAACATTCCTCTTAATCTGGAAAAATTCTCGGTTTTCCCGAAATTCCGTAATACCATTTCTCAATTCAACACGTTACTACTTCAACATTTCTCGACCGATTTGAAAATGTTCAACACCGACCCTTTCAACTCATTCAAGTTTTTTTTTTACCATTTTCAAAAAAAATTACTGCTTTTCCTGAAATTACCAATTTTTTGGGAGATTCCCATTGAAATAAATTGGACATTCTTCAAAGTATCACAACTCCCACATTGTTCATCTGGTTCAAACCGTTCCAACTTCTAAATCTTCAGCCTGTTTGGGAATTGTGTGCTCTACTTCAACAATTCTAGAAAAATTCCAGGATTTCAGTTCAACTTCAGCATTGGTGCATTCACACGCAATTCTTTCAGGAATTTCCTCTCTAGTTGACATATATTGTTTCCAGTCTTTTGAGGGCCATATTAAAGGACGAGGACCAGATCTGGCCTACGGGACTTGGGTTTGACACCTGTGCTCGGAACCAACAGTGTTCGTACTGTAATCATCCAAATAGGATTAGCAGCAAAGTGGACGGACGTCAACCTTGTGGCTCGGAGATCGAACGGCGGGTTCAAATAAGCTAGCTAGAAGATTTGCTAACTAACGAGCTTGTTCTGGTCTCCCCTTCCTGCAACTTAGAGTGAGGGTCAGCGAGCCGCATACAGCTCTTTAGTGCCGCCCTATTGGCTCCCTGGAGCATTCTAAAAAGGGATTTTAGATGGAAAAATATGGGGGGAAACATTTTTTTTGTTGTTATAGTATGTTTTTTGTTTGAAGACAAACATAACACAAACCTTTTTTATTTTTAGAAAGCCCACTGTTTAATGTGTTTGTGTGTATGCTTCACTGATGACATTATTTGGTGAACATCGTTTTGTCCTACTAGTTTCGGCGGTTCTTGAACTCACAATAGTGTGTACTGTGACCCAACACTTTGTTTACATGTAAATTCTTCCACTTCTTTGTCTCATTTTGCCCACCAAATGTTTTATACTGTGCGTCGATGCACAAAGGTGCGCTTTGTTTATGTTATTGACTTGTTAGAGTGCTAATCAGGCATATTTAGTCAGTGCATGACTGCAAGCTAATCAATGCTGTAATGCTATTTGGGCTAGCTGTATGTACATATTGCACCATTAGGCATCATCTGTAGTTATATTTGAGCTCATTTAATATCCTTTACTTTTATACTCTGTAAATAATTTAGTTTTGCATGTCTGATGACACATTTCAGATAGTTGTTTGTGTGTCGTGTTGTTTTAGACCACAGCAAACATTACCTAGCTTGCTAAAGATTGTAATAAATCTATCAAAAGAAGACAGCCTGCCGTTTCCTTTAACTTGGACACACACATCTATAACTTTGGCCATTTAAAGCCAGTAACTTCCAGGAGTTATCGCACATTCTGAGTAGCCTCTGATTTACTAATGGTTTCTAATGTTGTAAAAACATGGAGAATACATTTAATTTCAACATTTCTGTCAACGAAGATTTGCTTCAGCCTGCGACACAGTCATTTTGATAGTGGGCTAATACAGCTAATATTACACACTTCATGTGTTGCCTTCATTATAACGCTTATATACGGCTTTTCATTTTTTGCAGCTCCAGGCAGATTTGTTTTTTCTATTTTTGGTCCAATATGGCTCTTTCAATGTTTTGGGTTGCCGACCCCTGGGCTAGAAGAACAACAAGCGCCTGCGGCAGAGGTGAGCGTTTAAAATGTTTTGTTTAGATTGTATTTTTATTGATAGTTCATTGAAAAAAAAACGCAGAAATGATATTCTGATGCGGAAATTAACATTTAAAACCGCAAAATTCCATGTTTTCGCAAATATTTAACATGCCTGTGGTCAAAATACACAAACAAACAATACTTTAAGCAGCTCCATTACTTATAGTCAAAGTAGTAGCACTTCAGTTGGGCCATGTATCTCTCAAAGGAAGGGATGTCTTTTTTGAGGATACTCCACAGGGCTCCAATTTCGAGGACATCGCCTGGAAAAAAAATGCAATGTGTTGATAAGCTTCATTCTACTTAAATAATCCCATACATTATTGATTTTTAAAAACATACTTACGCGCCAAAATAAGCTGCTGCTTTGTAAACGCTGAGCCACTTGTAGGCAGAAAGTTGAGCTCCAGTAACGACACCTGTGACAAGGAAAGTAAATATTAGTGTAATATTTGACCAAATCCTAACCTGGTAACTTTTAACGTTAATATAAGACACACAAGCAGTGTTGGCGCTAACGCATTTTTTGTGTCTTTTTACACACTGAAATCAGAAAGGACGCAAAATTCCAGAAGCCTGCGCATCCCTCAGATGCAGATTTTTTTTTCGCCGCCCTGTTTGCTTGTTTTTATTTCATTTTATTGATTATCGCTTTTCACCAGTATTTTGTTTAGTTTACATTTGCCGTCCCCAATTATTGCGTTTTAATTGGTCGTAAATTTTGATTGGACGAAAGTTTTATCAATCACAAATAATGCCTCAGTTTGCACTGGGACAACTTTACGGCAAGGGGCTGTCAAAATAAATACTTCATGGTAAAAACTAAGGTGAGTGTAAAGTCAACCTTTTTAACTTCATCCCGTGCCATGTCTCCAGTAAATGAATTGTTTTAGTCTTTGTGTGTCCATGGAAACTTCACTTTTATCTCCCGCTGAAACGACAACAAAAACATACTTCGTAGGTCAACAAATATGTGTCTTTTGAAGTGTTTATGTGCGAGGAGTGCTGAAAAGGAGTCTCTTGGAGAAGTGGCTGACAAGTTAGCAAGTGTCGCTCGCATCGCTGACAGTGACATCATCACCGTCATTGTTTACTGAAGCACAGATGCTGACTGTGCATTAGGATAAACGTGCATCTGTCCATAGACTTATCAGATTTAATTTTTTGAAGTGAAGTGAATTATTTTTACATAGCGCTTTTCTCTAATGACTCAAAGAGATTTACATAGTGAAACCCAATATCTAAGTTACATTCAAACCAGTGAGTCTATCTATCAGGGATGTTAAAAGTGTGGCCCGGAGGCTATTTGCAGCCAGCAGTTAATGTTTTAAAGGCCCACGTAGGGCTGGGCGATATATCGATAGATATGATATATCGCGGGTTTGTCTCTGTGCGATATCGAAAATTACTATATCGTAATATTCGAATATATGTTCACACGCAGGACTTTTAGCTGCGGGCATTACACTACAGGCTCTCCTCACTCTTTCCTGTCTCTCCTTCTCGCAGACAATCAGGCTTACATACGTCACATACTCGCCCTCGCAGGGCAGAGAGGTAGCGGCATTGCTAACGTAAGCTGCTAACGTAGCCATACGAGACAAAGATGGTGCGGATCTGGTAACGAATGAAGGAAGACTTAATTCCCAATAAAAACAGCGGGGTTTCCATCGTCTGGCGGTGTTTCGGCTTCAAGTGGAAATGTGTCAAACAGACAACCGTAATTTGTCAAGTGTGGGGGGAAAAAGCGTTGCTGTAAAAAGTAGCATTACTGCTAATATGTAGCATCATTTGTAAAGTCACTCGCTAGAGAATGAAGAGAATTTCATAACCTTACTAACATACCACATAGTCTAGGACGAATACTATTTGATTTCCTATTCTGCAGCTCATTTTTATTTGACACTTAAAATGTCTCTGACAATCTTGCAATTTATGTTTTGGAAATGTTTGTGCCATTGCTTAATAACTTTAATAAATACACTTCTGGTCAATTGACTTAGTTGTGATTTCCCTCTCTGCATGAAAGTTTAAAAGTAGCATATATTAATGCCGTATGAAGAAGAATGTTTTAATGTAGACACATAGAATCATCAAACTGCTGTGATTATGTGCATCCAGTGTTCATTCAAGGCAAAATATCATAATATATATCGTATATCGCGATATTGCCTAAAAATATTGCGATTTAAAAAAAAGGCAATATTGCCCAGCCCTAATTTGAGTATACGTTCTCACGCAGTTGCGTTTAGCTGCTGGCATTACACTACAGGCTCTCCTCTCTCTTTCCTGTCTCTCCTTCCCACAGACAGCAAGCGTACATAAGTCATACGTATACGCCCTCGCGGAGTAGAGAGGTAACATTAGCTGTGATGCTAACGGAGCCGTGCGAGTAGTAATACGAGAGAAAGCAGGTGCGCATCTGGTAACAAATGAAGGAAGAAATAATTCTCAAGAAAAACAGCAGGGGGTCCATCGTCTGGCGGTGGTTTGGCTTCAAGTGGGAATATGTCGGAAAGCGTTGCTACAAAAAGTAGCATTACTGCTAATATGTGGCATCATTTGAAAAGCCACCTGCTAGAGCAGGGGTAGGGAACCTATGGCTGTAGAGCCACTTGTGGCTCTTTTGATGACCGCATCTGGCTCTCAGATAAATCTTAGCCGAAATTACTGAACAGGATAAGTAATGAATAATTCCATTGGTAATCGCAGTGTTAAAAATAACGCAAAATATAAAACATTCTTATGCATTTTAATCCATCCGTCCGTTTTCTACCGCAACGGTTCAAGAAGTGGCATTAATGGTAAGATATGGTTTATATATTATTGGTTAGCTTCAGAATAACAATGTTATTAAAAAGAATGATTGACTTATTATACTCTAAAAATGTTGGTCTTACTTAAAAATGCACGCAACCAGTTTAGCTCGGTTGGTAGAGTGGCCGTGCCAGCAACTTGAGGGTTGCAGGTTCAATTCCCGCTTCCGCCATCCTATTCAATGCCGTTGTGTCCTTGGGCAAGACACTTTACCCATCTGCTCCCAGTGCCACCCATACTGGTTTAAATGTAACTTAGATATTGGGTTTCACTCTGTAAAGCGCTTTGAGTCACTAGAGAAAAGCGCTATATAAATATAATTCACTTCACTTTAGTTGTATTCAGTTTTTAAAAAAAATTATACGGCTCTCACGGAAATCGATTTAAAAAATTTTGGCTTCCATGGCTCTATCAGCCAAAAAGGTTCCCGACCTCTGTGCTAGAGAATGAAAAGTGCTTACTCCGCATATCAACGTCTCCATTTGGTGCCACATGCCCACACCATCAAAATGCCGAGGCAGACATTTCCAGATCAACACCGTATGAAAAAAATAGTCAACAACAAAAGGATAATGTCCGTAGTAATCTACCACATAGAGAAGGACGAACACTATTTGATTTCCTATTATGCAGCTCATTTTAATTTGTCAGTTATTGAAATATTTTGTGTGACATCATGCACAAAAGTGCATTTTATTTGTTTTAAACTATTGTCGTGGCGTTCTGTTCCAAAAGTGCACTTTAATTTAATGTTGTTTTGAAATGTCATCTTAGTGACATCAAGAAAAAAAGTGCACTAAAAGCTTGTTTTAAAATGCCTCTGACACTCTTGCACTTTCTGTTTTGGAAATTACATGAATGTTCTTGGCACTGCTTAATAACTGTTTAATAAATACAGTTTTGGTCAATTGCCTTAGTTGTGATTTACCTCCCTGCATGAAAGTTTAAAATGAGCTTGTACTAATGCAGTATGAACAAAAATGTTTTAATGTAGACACATAGAATCATCATACTGCTGTGATTATATGTATCAAGTGTTAATTCAAGGCTAAGGCAAATTATCCAGATATACCATATTTCCTTGAATTGCCGCCGGGGCGCTAAATAATTTAAAACCTCTTGTCACTCCTGCGCTTACCAAAAGCATGCGGTAAAAGTAAGCATGCGCTAATTATTTTAAAACCTCTTCTCACTACGGCCCTTACCAAAGGTACGCAGTAAAAATTTTAGTGTGATGTAAGTTTAAATCCTACTGAATAGCTCTTAATCTTCTTCCCTTTATGCGATTTCAAATTACCCGTATTTAAATCAGCCTCCTCCATTTTGAAAATGATGACAGGGGAAGTGTCACTCGTGACATCACGAGTTTGCCCAGGCGGTAATACTAAGCATGCGCTAATTATTTTGGGAAGCGAGTTTAACCTGGCAGTAATTCAAAGCAGGCGCAAACTATATGCCCTGCGGCAATTCAAGGAAATACGGTTTATCGTGTATCGCGATATGGCCTAAAAATAACAAGATATCGCCCAGCCCGAGTGGGACCCCATTTTCTGACTTGATGGGGTCCCTGGGACACTGCACAAGGGAGAAAATGACATTAAAGTATGATTAAACACAAAAAGTCTGATTGAATCTGTACTCGTAACTAAACATCCATCCATCTTCTTCTGCTTGTCCGAGGTTGGGTCGCAGGGGCAGCAGCCTAAGCAGGGAAGCCCAGACTTCCCTCTCCGCAGCCACTTCGTCTAGCTCTTCCCGGGGGATCCCGAGGCGTTCCCAGGCCAGCCGGGAGACATAGTCTTCCCAACGTGTCCTGGGTCTTCCCCGTGGCCTCCTACCGGTTGGACGTACCCTAAACACCTCCCTAGGGAGACGTTCGGGTGGCATCCTGACCAGATGCCCGAACCACCTCATCTGGCTCCTCTCGATGTGGATGAGCAGCGGCTTTACTTTGAGTTCCTCCCGGATGGCAGAGCTTCTCACCCTGTCTATAAGGGAGAGCCCCGCCATACGGCGGAGGAAACTCATTTCGGCCGCTTGTACCCATGATCTTATCCTTTCGGTCATGACCCAAAGCTCATGGCCATAGGTGAGGATGGGAACATAGATCGACCGGTAAATTGAGAGCTTTGCCTTCCGGCTCAGCTCCTTCTTCACCACAACGGATCGGTACAACGTCCGCATTACTGAAAACGCCGCACCAATCCGACTGTCCATCTCACGATCCACTCTTCCCTCACTCGTGAACAAGACTCCTAGGTACTTGAACTCCTCCACTTGGGGAAGGGGCTCCTCCCTGACCCGGAGATGGCATTCCACCCTTTTCCAGACGAGAACTATGGACTCGGACTTAGAGGTGCTGATTCTCATTCCGGTTGCTTCACACTGGGCTGCGAACCGATCCAGTCAGAGCTGAAGATCTTGGCAGGATGAAGCCAGCAGGACCACATCATCTGCAAAAAGCAGAGACCTAATCCCACGGCCAGCAAACCGGAATCCCTCAACGGCTTGACTGCGGCTGGAAATTCTGTCCATAAAAGTTATGAACAGAATCGGTGACAAAGGACAGCCGGGTTAATTTTCAAAATAAAATGCTCTGTGTTTACGGCGGATCACATTTCTCTCACAGTAAAGGTTTAGATATAAAGTAGTATTGCGTTTCAGTTGTTTAGTCTGAGCATTAAATGAGAAACACCATCATTTACAATTTGATGGTGTTTTCATCAAGTTAAGGGAAGAAGGACAGATTTTCACATTGAAGTTTTTTCCATTTGGGTATTTATTTATTTTATTTTTTTCAAAGTTCATGTTGCACTGTTCAATGTTCGATATTAAAGTGCTTATCTTTAACAATAAATAGCCTAATAATAAAACAGTGTTTTGTTGCTTTTCAAGTCTTCCAAGCCTATGATTATGTGAATTAACTCATTATGACTATAATTTGTGGACACAAAAGAAATGGCAATCACTTTTCCCTACAAAGGACACACAGCTAGGTAGTTAGCTTCCTATTAGCATATTTAATTTTACATTAATTTCCATACTGTGTAAAGCAAATGTTCTCAACCTTTTTTCAGTGATGTACCCCCTGTGAAAATGTTTTTAATTCAAGTACCCCCTAATCAGAGCAAAGCCTTTTTGGTTGAAAAATACAGCACTATGTCATCAGTTTCTGATTTAAAAAATTGTATAACAGTGCAAAATATTGGTCATTTGTAGTGGTGTTTCTTGAACTATTTACAAAAAAAGATTAAAAAATAACTAAAAACTTTTTGAAAAATAAACAAGTTATTCAATTATAAATAAAGATTTCTACACATAAAAGTAATCATCAACTTAAAGTGCCCTCTTTGGGGATTGTAATAGAGATCCATCTGGATTCATGAACTTTATTCTAAACCTTTCTTCACAAAAAAATAAGTATCATCAATATTTATGGAACATGTCCACAAAAAATCTAGCTGTCAACACTGAATATTGCATTGTTGCATTTCTTTTCACAGTTTATGAACTTACATTCATATTTTGTTGAAGTATTATTCGATAAATACATTCATAAAGGATTTTTGAATTGTTGCTAATTTTAGAATATTTAAAAAAAAATCCCACGTACCCCTTGGCATACCTTCAACTACCCCCAGGTGTACACGTACCCCCGTTTGAGAACCACTGGCGTAAAGAGCCAAAAAAAAAATTCCTGCCCTTTTCTTAATTTGAGCCCCTGCCCCTCTATAATCATGTGCACGTCCCTGGTTCGCAACTTGTCCAGGGTGTACACCGCCTTCCGCCCGATTGTAGCTGAGATAGGTGCCAGCGCCCCCCGCGACCCAAAAAGGGAATAAGCGGTAGAAAGTGGATGGATGGGAAAAAAACAACACAAGCGGCGTTATTGTTGCTAGCTAACGTTAGCATGCTTAGCTATGCTAGCTAACAGAGCTCGAGTATCGGTTTAAAAAAAAAGCAACACCAACAGACTAAAGCAACATTCGAGATGCGTGAGGCTACCTTGAGTTTGATTAAGAGATCTCCACATTTGTTCAGGCTCGGGTTCTTTTTGTTCCATTCCGCTTTCAGCGTCTCGTAGAGCCCCGCTGTCTCCCTCAACGCCATGGTGATTCTGCAAATTACGGCGCGACACCGGCCGTCGTAATACGGCAAACGTCTGTCGTAAAACAGCAGCGTAACCAGGAAGCGCTTCTCCCTTAGAAACGGATCGAGAGCCCGAGATGGCGGCGTTCGCAGCGGACCGTTGGCTGAGCGGCTTACCAAATCATGACATTTTCAAGAAAATACGCGACAAAATGGACTCGGAGCCCAAAGTGAACGAACGGGCGGTCGCTAAGAACCTAACCTTTTGTTTAAGTGGGGACTTTTTCGTGTGGGACGACGTGGACCGCGTGTTTTACACGACGAGCTTGCGCCAGTTGAACGCGGCGGAGGAGCGCGGCGGTTGCCAGACGCTGCTGTGCATCAACCCGCCTCGCTTCCCGGTGTGCCAGCTGCTGCTGAGCCCCTCGCACGACCACGTCGCGCTGGTGGGGAGCCGCGGCGTGTCGGCGCTGGAGCTCCCTCAGCGCTGGGGCAAGAGGGCCGAGTTCGAAGGCGGAAGCAACCGCATCAACTGCAAGACCACGCCGGTGGCCGAGCGCTTCTTCACCAGCTCGCAGTCGGTGAGCCTGCGGCAGGCTGCCTGGTACCCAGGCGACGCGGAGGAGCCGCTGCTGGTCCTGCTCACATCGGACAACACCATCCGCTTCTACAGCTTGAAGTCTCCCGACTGCCCGGTCAAAGTGGTGCCAGTGTCGCAGTCTGAGGACGACAGCAGCGTGCGCCTCCCGGCCCGCTCCTACGCTGCGTCCCTGGGCGAGATAGCGGTGGGCTTTGACTTTGGCCCGGCGTCTGTGGTCAAAGCGGGGCCCTACCACCCTCTGTACATCCTCTACGAGAACGGAGAGACCTACCTGTGCCACACCAGCCGGGTGAACGCCGTGAGCGTGAGTAAACGGGTTGGCCCGCTCCCCATGTACCCGGCGGCGGAGGACAACTACGGCTACGACGCCTGCGCCATCCTCTGCCTGCCCTGCGTGCCCAGCATCCTGGTCATCGCCACGGAGACGGGCACGCTGTACCACTGTGTCGTGCTGGAGTCGGAGGACGACGATGAGACGCCGAAGTGGGCGCCGGGCGGGGGCGCCGTGCCGGCCCTCTACGTGTTCGAGTGCGTGGAGCTGGAGCTCACCCTCAAGGTGGCCACGGGGGAGGACGACGAGCCCCAGGATTTGGACTTCACGTGCCCCATCCGGCTGCACCGGGACCCCTTGTGCCAGCAGCGCTACCACTGCACCCACGAGGCGGGGGTGCACAGCGTGGGCCTCATCTGGGTCAGCAAGCTGCAGAGTTACCTCCACGCCGGCGACGAGGACAAGAACAGTCTGTCGGAGTTGTCCGCGGAGAGGCGCTGCATCGTGGAACACATTGTGTGCACCCGGCCGCTCCCCTCCAGCCAGTCCGCTCCCATCCAAGGGTTCTTAATCGTGTCCGACCTCTCCTTGGGGACCACCATGATCTGCATTACCAGCAGCTACGAGTGCATCATCCTGCCCCTGCTCAGCGCCATTCGCCCCCCCTCGCCTCCCCTGATGTGCACACAGTCCGGCCTGGGCTCGGCCAGCTCGCCGCTACGGGGGCTAGCGGGGAACTCTTTCGATCTACACATCCGCAACATCCTGGCCCGGAGCGCCACCAACCCCCTCCTGCTCAAAGCCGGGGACAAGGAGACGTCGCCCTCGCCCCAGGAGTGCCTGCAGCTGCTGAGCCGGGCCACGCAGGTGTTCCGCGAGGAGTACGTCCTGAAGCAGGACTTGGCCCGCGAGGAGCTGCAGAAACGTGTCAAGCTGCTCCAGGACCAGAAGAACAAGCAGCTGGAGGAGATGGCGCTGTGCCGCCAGGAGAGGAAGAGCCTGCGAGAGGCGGCGGAGAGGCTGGCGGACAAGTACGAAGACGCCAAGTACCGCCAGGAGGCCGTCATGGAGCGCTTGAAGAACGTCCTGGGCAGCACGCAGAGCCGCCTGCCCGTGCTGTCCAACAGTGAGAAGGACATGAGGAAGGAGCTGCAGGCCATGGGCGACCAGCTCAAGCAACTGGAAATCTGCATCAAGCAGGTGAAGATGAAGATGGAGTACCAGAAGACGCAGGTGGACAAGGACGCGCCGGCTCCCAGGCCCACCATCTTGCTCAGCGCCCAGCAGAAGAAGGTGGTCCAGGAGGTCCTGCTGGAGGAGGGACAGCAGATTGTGTCCATGATGAAGATGGTCAAGGAGATGTCCTGCCTTATCGCCATGAGGAGCTCCGACTTGTACACCACCTGAGTCCCAAGTGAACCTTTATACTTCCTGTCCTGTCAGAATGAATACAACTATTTTTGTTCGCTTTTCAAGTTATTATTTTGTAAAAATAAAGATTTTGTCTTTATCATTAGCAGTTCTATAATTTATATGAACATTGATCAGTCATCCTAGCAAGGAAGACAGCAAAAAATAGGCTTTCATGGTATTTGAAAAGACAAAACTGACTTTATAATGGACTACCGGGTTTTGCTTCAAAGCTGTAAAAAGTCTGGCAACAGCGCATGCGTACCAACCGCTATCTTGGATATGTTGTAAGCCCAATACTATTGGCGCGCAATTTGCAAAATGCGCAACTGCATTTTGCAAATTTAATATCAAATCAAATGTTTATTGGATTCATCACTATACAGTGTACATCCACGACAGAACTACTGACTAAACTACTACCACAACTTGGTTTACTATTTATAAAATATAATGTAGGGTTACCTGGAACTTGAAATAGGCCACCCGGCCTGAATCCACACTTGGTTGTAGTTTGGTCAGTAGTTTATTTGTGGATGTACACTGTATAGTGAAGAATCCAATAAACATTTGATTTAATTTGACATTAAGTTAGCAAAATGCGGTTGCGCATTTTGCAAATTGCGTGCCATTGGTATTGTGCTTACAACAGATAAATGGCTACGCCGTCAGAGCAAATAAACACGAGGAAGGTCGTCAAGTAAACATTTAGCGACATACGCACTTATTAAACTGTAGGAAACTCATACCGGGCTTAAACTTCCGACCAACATCGATAGGAAATGTTTTCTTCGTCCACCTGTTGCTTAGTAACGGACTAATTAGACCGCGAAAAGGTGTCCCACATCATTTACATCTACAGAACTACAACGATTGACGACAAAGTACAACTGAATATACCACATTTGAACAAGTAAAGTTATATTTTCCACATAAACGCTACGAACCGGAATATACGGTATTCAAATGTGTGCGTCATTCTGCTCCAGTCTTATTTGTATTTACCGTATTTCCTCGAATTGCCGCAGGGCATATAGTATGCGCCTGCCTTGAATTACTGCCGGGTCAAACTCGCTTCCCAAAATAATTAGCGCATGCTTAGTATTACCGCCTGGTCAAACTCGTGACGTCACGAGTGACACTTCCCCTGTCATCATTTTCAAAATGGAGGAGGCTGATTTTAATACCGGTTATTTGAAATCGCATAAAGGGAAGAAGATTAAAAGCTATTCAGTAGGATTTAAGGCCCAAGTTTGCATCACACTCACATTTTTACTGCATGCCTTTGGTAAGTGCCGGAGTGAGAAGAGGTTTTAAAATAATTAGCGCATGCTTACTTTTACCGCATGCCTTTGGTAAGCACAGGAGTGAGAAGAGATTTTAAATTATTTAGCGCCCCGGCGGCAATTCAAGGAAATACGGTATACTGTTACTAATGTTCCATGTACTGCATTATGTTTACGTAGCTTTATTGTTCGGTTACCCCAATACAGTGTTTTATTTTAACACTCAGGGTTAATTTCTTTATATTAGTTGATTTCCATGCATCCTTTTGCCCGTTTTTCACTAAATTAGACCCTTGTCTCGATTTAGTGCCTAACTAGCAAAATACTTAACGATATAGAAGCTGTCACGCCAAATTTCTTCCCCTCTACACAAACCTTCCCCCCTCCATTTACTTCCGTGGTCATGGTTAATAGAGACGTTTTGTTAACGCTATATTACTAAAATATAACGCTATATTATAAAAAATACAGACGTTTTGTTAACGCTGTATTATAAAACAAAAAAGAAAGAATTAAAAAAAAACAATTTACAAACACAAGCTATGGGATGACGTAAGAGGAAACGTGAGGAAACGTGACCCCGGAAGTAAACACGTCATCCCATAGTTTGTGTTTGTAAATTGTTTTTTGTTGTTGTATTTTTTATAATATAACGTTAACTGAACGTCTATATTTTTATAATATAGCGTTATATTTTTACAATATGGCGTTAACAAAACGTCTGTATTAATCATGACCCCAAGCGATGACTTGCGAACTAGCGCCATTGTAAACATTTGGAGTCGTATTAGGTGACGTCACTTCCGCTGGGCATCGCTTGAATGGATTATTGACCCATTGGATTGATAGATTGATACTTTTATTAGTAGATTGCACAGTTAAGTACATATTCCGTACAATTGACCACTAAATGGTAACACCCGAATAAGTTTTTCAACTTGTGTAAGTCGGGGTCCACGTTAATCAATTCATGGATTTGCCGGTGAACTTCATTATTTATTTCCGCGTCGTCGTGGGCACATCGGTTCGATGACGACAATGGTATATAAATAAATTCGTTGCTGTAGGCTCTGTTATTTTAAATACAAATAAGCAATGATTGCGGACTAGCATCATTTTTTATTTATTTATTATTATTATTTTTTTAAATGTTTGACTAGCACCAATGTAGTAGTCTTAAGTGACGTCACTTCCGCTGAACTATACTACAAATGATGAAGGACACATTGGAGTTGCCGTAGAATTTCATTATTTACCTCAGCGTCCTCTTGCACACGTCATTTCGACAACAACGATGCTATATAAATAAATCCGATCCTGTGGGCTGCGTTATTCTATACTTTATTTGGAATGAGTTGGCATCATCGCCATTTCACCGAGAACCGTCTCGTTAAAAAGGAGCATATCCAAGCACGCTTCGGTACACAACTTTAAAAAAAAGCCTGGAGCCCAGCAGACTGTCCAGTAGTCTACTGTAAGTGTCTCTTCTTCTTCTTTGAAGCTGCAATGTTGTTGAAGTATGATTATATTAGTGTTGTCCCCACACCAATATATTTGTACGATAACCAAAATGTATTTCGATATTTTTTTAACTAAAAGGGACCACAAAAAAAATGTCCTTATTGGCTTTATTTTAACAAAAACAAATCCTTGGGTACGTTAAACACATGTTTGGTATTGCAATCGAAGAACAATTTTGTCCTTAAATAAATAAATGTGTGTGTGTGTGTGTTTGTGTGTGTATATATATATATATATATATATATATATATATATATATATATGTGTGTGTGTAAATATTGCTGCTAGCGGGGTGTATAAAATAGTCAGGTTGTGTCACGGATACAAAGGATTCTGGGTATTTGTTGTGTTGCGTTTATGTTGTGTTACTGTGAGGATGTTCTCCCGAAATGTGTTTGTCAATCTTGTATTGTGTGGCTTCACAGCGTGGCGCATATTACTAAGAGTGTTAAAATTGTTTATATCACAACCATTAGTGTACTCTGTGTCACCCAGTATGCCTTGCTGTCCTGTGCGTGTTGCTGCGGAAGCCACACACAACATGTTGCTGGACTGACAAGCAGATCGTACATGTTGTAGAAGGCGACCAAGGCAATGGCTTCATAGCACGCCCTACTACTTATTATCTGGGTGATGGACGGCAGTCATTCTAGTGAATATTAGCGTCTCCTACTGTCATCTTCGCTTTGTGACACGGGTCTCAAATGGCTCTTTGAACGGTAAAGGATACCGATCCCAGAACCATGTATATCAAATATTTCCGGATGGTTCAACCGCCACCCGCCCGAATCTAATTAAAATCTATTTTTTCGTCATGTCACCCGCCCGACCCGCCGTTTATCGGCGGACTCCGCGGATGAGACCGCAAACTGCGCATCTCTAGTGTGTATATATATATATGTGTGTATATGTAATGTGTATATGTATAAATGTGTGTGTATGTATATATATATATATATATATATATATATATATATATGTATATATATATATTAGGGCTGGGCAACGATTAAAAATTTTAATCGAAGTTAATCACACTATTTCTCCGATTAATCTCGATTAACTGCATTGTATACACAAAGCCCAATAATGAATTCAAAAGTAGTGTGTAGTGCACCTTTATTAGAATATTCTCCCACATGAATAAAAGCGCCAAAACATTTGTTGTGCAAACACAATTTAAATCAGTCTTTGTTAAACAGTAGCAGTTAAATAGCATATTTTATGAAAATCAACTCAAAAAATGTAAATACAAACATTTAAGCTTATTGCCACTGCCAGGGTATTTAAGTTATCCTGTTTGTTATGGAAAATAAATATAATCTACATATAAATCTCTGAGCCACAATCATAACATCTGAACAGGCAATTTCTGAGGTAACAGCAGAAACATTTTTTTTTATCAGGGCTCTTATGTTTAAAAAACCTATATCATAGGTAGTGGGCTGTTTTAGGGAATTTTTGATCAAATTATCCGTAGTAGCAATATTAATAATGTTGTGTTTATTCTGCGTAGTGCACTTAAAATAATTATGACCATATCCGATTGTTTGCTTGGTGCTTTGATAAACTGAACGCACCATATACATGGTACTATATTGTGATGTTATGAGCCAGGGAAAAAAAGAACTACCCTACCCAGCATGCAACAGGAGTGACGAGCATGCGCGGTAGCCCGGTATAGGTTGTGTCGCCATGACGGCATCTTGTATGTTGTGATATGCACGCTCTGAAAGCAAACGTTAAGAACTCAGCCAACACTCCTCGTCTGCATTATTCATAAATGGACAGACAACACATATACTCCGCTGCTTCACAGGCCGCTGGATGTGCATATAAATATATATATGTGTGTATATATATATGTATATATATATATATATATATATATATATATATATATATATATATATATATATATATATATATATGTGTGTATATATATTGTTCATTTACTGTTAATATCTGCTTATTTTCCATTTCAACATGTTCTATCTACACTTCTGGTAAAATGTAATAATCACTTATTCTTCTGTTGTTTGATACTTTGCATTAGTGTTTAATGATGCCACAAATTTAGGTATCGATCCGATACCAAGTAGCTACGGGATCATACATTGGTCGTCATTTAAGTTCTCGTGTACAGGGACATATTTTCTGAGTTTATGAATATAATGTGAATTTAAAAGGAAAATAGATGTTTCACTCTTACACTCCTGTACTTGGTATCATTACAGTTGTCAGGTGTAGATCCACCCATGGCATTTGTTTACATTGTAATGCCGGTGAGCTATTGTATCCTCCTACGGTGTGAAGTGAAGCATGTTTAGCTATTTCTCGTCCTCCAGTGATAATGCTAGATGTAAAAAAAACATACTTTATTTGTCGGCATGGTAGGCGAGGATTAGTGATTTAGAAGTAGCTAAAACACAGATGGACATAAGCCGCTGACTAGCTGGCCATGTCTTAAAGCACCGCTTCCTGTGGGGGTTTCAGTTGTATAACTTTACCTTTATCTTTACTTTTTAGGCCAAAATGCATCCATTCTCCCTTTTTTGTCTACACACTTGTATCCGTGATTGTGCGCTGCCGAACATGCTCCTCTACTCGTAAAACCAGCAATGTCATGACGCGCCGTGATGTCTGTAAAGTAAAAATATATTGCGAACGAATATGACTTTTCAAACAAATTATTGTACCGTTTTTTTATTCATTAGTACCCCAATACTTTACTAGTACCGGTATACCCTAAAACCCTAGATTTTATGGTTTGCACTGTAGCTAAAGGAAGTACAATATTGTCTCAATCATGTTATATTCCTGTCTTTGTGAACTTGTTTCTCTCCAAGCAGGTCCAGTTCATCATCTGATGTAAACCCCAGACAAAGAGCAACACTCTGAGGGCTCACAGCTGTCTTTCGAGGCTCTTCAGGTATATACATCTTATATATAGAGTGAGTACAAAGTATTTTTATGATATTGTATCTTGCCGAGGGATAATACTACGGTTGCAAAAAATGTGAATCACGATTTATTTTTAAACACACACCATGTTAGATAAAACATAGATTAAACTCCTCTAAAATGTGATTCCATGTTAGTGTAAATTGAGAATAGGACTGCAAAAAAAACCAATTGTGTATATCTAAGGGATATAATATTAAAGGCCTACTGAAACCCACTACTACCCACCACGCAGTCTGATAGTTTATATATCAATGATGAAATATTAACATTGCAACACATGCCAATACAGCCTTTTTAGTTTACTAAATTGCAATTTTAAATTTCCCGCGGAGTTTGTTGTTGAAAACGTCGCGGAATGATGACGCGTGGAAATATTAGCGCAGCACCATTTGTGGCTGAAAGTCGTCTCTTTTCATCGCGCAATCAAACAGTATTCTGGACATCTGTGTTGCTGAATCTTTTGCAATTTGTTTAAATAATATTGGAGAAGTCAAAATAGAAAGATGGAGTTGTGAAGCTTTAGCCATTAGCCACACAAACACACGGTGATTCCTTGTTTAAAATTCCTGGAGGTGAAGCTTTACTATGGATCAGAGCGGTCAAGCAAACATGGTTCCCGGCCACTTGTCAACCGGCAGGTTTCGGTGAGAAAATTGTGTTAAAAAGTCGCCTCTTACCGGAGATCTGTGGAGTTTGCGCCGTCCTTGTATCTGCCGTGACTTCCCTCAGACACTGGCCTCAAGACACCCGTGGAAACACCCCTCCGACTATCAGGTACTATTTAATAGCACTAAAACACTAGCAACACAATAGAAGGATAAGGGATTTCCCAGAATTATCCTAGTAAATGTGTCTAAAAATATCTGAATCCGTCCCAATGCAATCGCCTTTTTTTTTAACTTTATTTTTATTTATTTTGTAAGTCCTTCGCTATCAATATCATCATCCACAAATCTTTCATCCTCGCTCAAATTAATGGGGAAATTGTCGTTTTCTCGGTCTTGCTGCTGGAAGCTCCCATTAAAAACAATGTGAATACGCGAGGAGCCATCAAACATGTGACGTCGTTGTCTGCGACTTCCGGTAAAGGCAAGGCTTTTTTATCAGCACCAAAAGTTGCAAACTTTATCGTGGGTGTTCTCTACTAAATCCTTTCAGCAAAAATATGGCAATATCGCGAAATGATCAAGTATGACACATAGAAGGGACCTGCTATCCCCGTTTAAATAAGAACATCTCATTTCAGTAGGCCTTTAATAACAACTGTAAAACTCCCGGCAGTTATTATTACAGTAGTAACTTTTTATGATCAAAGGAATGTGATTGATAACCACACTTGGAAATATTGCTAAACCGTTAGCTTGCAACCTAGCTTGACTGCCAATATGAAAACAAGAGGCATTACCATCTTTCCCCCTTAAGAAATGTCATAGCCCAATCTAAACTTGCATAAACGCATTACTGTCTAAACAACTATGATACAGTAGTCAGATTAGCACACAGTGATCGATTTATAGCAGAGCAGGGCAAATATTTTGACTTAGGGGCCACATGGAGAGAAAATATGTGTCTGGGGGGGGCCCAATGTGAATGTGTGTATAAATGATATATACACACTTAGCTGTAAAAATCTGCTGTACAGGAACACTAATACCAAAAGTCACAATGAATTCTACAGACCACCTCAAAAAAACTGAATGGAATTTTACAGTTTTTTACTGAGTGGAACACCCAAAATGTACATGAAAATAAAGAAAGTGGGATTTTCAATATTAACTATGAACAATAAAGTACTGAATATTAACAACATATGAACATTGCTCCTCTTTTACGTAGACTTTACAAGATTTTTTAATTAAAAAAATGAAGACAATAATGCCATGTTTTGTGGTCCCCTTTGTTTTGAAAAGTATCAAAATACATTTTGTCACCGGCTCCAAAATATTGGTATCGGGACAACCCTAGTACAGGTATTTATTTTTAGTAATAAGTCTGACCTAAGCCTTGGTAATAATTCTTTGTGATTAACACATAATTTCATATCATCTGACAATATTTATCCTGTAACTGTAAGTAGGGTAAATTAAACTCGATTAAAACCAAGAGAACGATTGCTAATTCCGTGTTAAAGGGGAACATTATCAGAATTTCAGAAGGGTTAAAACCAATAAAAATCAGTTCCCAGTGGCTTATTTTATTTTTTGAATTTTTTTTCAAAATTTTACCCATCCCGGAATATCCCCCAAAAAACTTTAAAGTGCCTGATTTTCGCTATCTGTGAAGCCATCGTCCATTTTCCTGTGATGTCATCCAGTGATGCCAATATGGATAGTACAGTAAGATATAGCGACATTAGCTCGGATTTCAGCGGCTTAAGCGATTCAACAGATTACGCATGTATTGAAATGGATGGTTGGAGTAAGGAGGCAGATAGCGAAAATGAAATTGAAGAAGAAAGCGACGCTATTGAGCGAATAGCTAGTGACGCTATTCGGCCATGTTTGCCTTCGCATCGCCGGTAAAATGTGCAGACCAACAATCGGGACTTTTGCATCTTGTGACACTGGATCAACTTAAAATCCGTCGATTGGTAAGCGTTAGGCATTAAATGTGGGTGGAGGGAAACGTTGGATGTAAATATAGTTTCAAATGTACATACAGCTAGCCTAAATAGCATGTTAGCATCGATTAGCTGGCAGTCATGCCGCGAACAAATATGTCTGATTAGCACATAAGTCAACAACATCAACAGAACTCACCTTTGTGATTTCGTTGACTTTATCGTTGGAAATGCATCTGCAGGTTATCCATACATCTCTGTGCCATGTCTGTCCTAGCACCGCCGGTAAAATGTGGAGACACTCCAGCACATTCAATGGGGGTCAGGCGGCAGATTTCTTTGACTTCATCGTTGGAAATGCATCTGCTTTGAGTGTCGCAGGATATCCACACAATCTTGCCATCTCTGTAGTAGCATAGCTTTCGTTGGTAAAGTGTGCGGAACAAATGATTGACCATTTTGTCGGCTTTCCCTACACCCTCGTATTTTGAACAAATTTCGTCCAATTTCTTGCCACTTTCCCATCTTTGGGCCAGTGGTGCAAATTGAATCCCTCCCTGTTAGTGTTGTTACAGCCTCCGACAACACACCGACGAGGCATGATGTCTCCAAGGTTCCACAAAATAGTCGAAAAAATGGAAAATAACAGAGCTGAAAGCGGTGTTTGAGAAAATTACCTAGGTGACGTCCTCGCTCCGTTTAATTCACAAAAAATTTACCCATTTAGAGTTCGGAAATCGGTTAAAAAAAAAAAAAGGTATTTTTTCTGCAACATCAAGGTATATATTGACGCTTACATAGGTCTGGTGATAATGTTCCCCTTTAATATTTGAGTGCTGACAAAGTTGGGCGGTGAAGAAGCCCTGCTCTGGAGTACTCCGGCTGAGAACCAGAAGGAGCTTTTATTTGACGTGAACACAGAAGTGACACTCTAAGGCATGGGTGTCAAACTCTGGCCCGCAGGCCAAATTTGGCCCACCGTGTAATTTCATTTGGCCCTTTAGGCAATATCAAATTAACATTAGAGCTGGCCCGCCGGTAACACCACATTCACCGCTAACACTCATACTTGCCAACCCTCCCGATTTTCCCGGGAGACTGCCGAAGTTTAGTGCCCTTCCCGAAAATCTCCCTGGGCAACCATTCTTCCGATTTCCACCCGGACAACAATATTGGGAGCGTGCCTTAAAGGCACTGTCCTCTACAACATGCAGTCACGTCCTCTTTTCCTCCATATAAACAGCGTGCTGGCCAAGTCACATAATATATGCGGCTTTCACACACACATACTTGGTCAACAGCCATACAGGTCACACTGAGGGTGGCCGCACAAACAACTTTAACATTGTTACAAATATGCGCCACACTGTGAACCCACACCAAACAAGAATGACAAAACACATTTCGGGAGAACACCCGCACCGTAACACAACATAAACACAACAGAACAAATACCCAGAACCCCTTGCTGCACTAACTCTTCCGGAATGCTACAATATACATCCCCCGCTACCACCAAACCCCGCCCACCTAATTTTTATTTTATTTTCGAATTCATTAGCTTGTGGAAAAAGTTTATGTTGATATTTACCTCAGAAGGCTGCAAATAGAAAAAAGGCATTAATTTGTTTAATTACATTTTATTTGATATACCACTGATGTTTTTTCGTTAGTTTTTTGACAGTTGATTTTGCACTATCACATTATATAAGCTCTGCCTGTTCCATGGGAGGAAGCCGGAGTACCCGGTGGGAACCCACGCAGTCACGGGGAGAACATGCAAACTCCACACAGAAAGATCCCGAGCCTGGGATTGAACCCAGGATTACTCAGGACCTTCGTATTGTGAGGCAGATGCACTAACCCCTGTTCCACGGTGCTGCCCTATTTAAGCCTTGCTTGTTCAATATTCATTGCAAAACTTGTTTGGGTCCCTGTTAAAAGGTTAATTTGTTCAACTTTGGCCCGCGGCTTTGTTCACTTTTAAATTTTGGCCCACTCTGTGTTTGAGTTTGACACCACTGCTCTAAGGCATGGGTGTCAAACTCTGGCCCACGGGCCAAATTTGGCCCGCCGTGTAATTTCACTTGGCCCTTGAGGCAATATCAAATTAATATTAGAGCTGGCCCGCCGCTGTAACACCACATTCACCGCTAATACTCTTACTTGCCAACCCTTTCAATTTTTTCGGGAGACTCCCGAAGTTCAGTGCCCCTCCCGAATTTCATCCCGGACAACAATATTTGGGGTGGCCTTTAAAGGCACTGCCTTTGGCGTTCCCTACAACCTGTCTCCACGCCAGTGTTAATTTTGTTGACGAAAAATTTTCGTCATAGTTATCGTCAACGACCTTTTTTTTCTGACTAAAACGAGACAATAACTAAATAAAAAATAATTGATGTGGACTAAGACGATGACGAGGTGTATTGACATATTCGTCAACGAATAAAAACGAGACGAAAATGTCCAATCGGAACTCATTTCGTTAGGAAGAGGCGGGAGGAGTTGGGAAGAGAACCCATCAGAGCGACATGGTAAGGAAGTTACGTAAACGTAGTTTGCGTTTGAGACTGACCCGGGAATGCGCTGCAGAAGACAAAGTGTCAACGCCGGGGAGGAAGAGGAGAGAGGACATATGGGGAAATTTTATATTTGACGTCAACGATAACAAGACGCAGTGTAAGAAATGCACCGCGAGGATTCCGGGGAAAAACACAACAAACTTGAAGCGACATTTACAGTCCAATCACCCCGAAATCCACACACAGGTAAGCATTTTCCACAACATACAACTCACTCGACGTTATCCCGTTTATTACACGGCTTACTCGTGAAATACTAAATTTGAGACATGATTTTCATCAAAATACGACTTGTATCGGTGATTTTTCCGCTGTTTTGCTTTGACTTTCAGAAACGGAACGGAATGTTTACATATTACCCTTTAGTCGACTAAATCTACTGTAGTTTTCGTCGACTATAATCTTATGATATTTCGTCAACTAAAACTAGACTAAAACTAAAACAATTTAAATAACTAAATTATGACTAAAACTAAATTACATTTTAGTCAAAAGACTATGACTAAAACCAATTCAAATTTTGCTGTCAAAATTAACACTGCTCCACGTCCGCTTTTCCTCTATACCAGGGGTCGGGAACCTTTTTGGCTGAGAGAGCCAAAAAGCCAAATATTTTAAAATATATTTTCGTAAGAGCCATATAATATTTTTTTTAACACTGAACACAACTAAACACGTGCATTTTTAAGTAAGACCAACATTTCTAGAGTATAATAGGTCTCTTATTCTTTGTAATAACATTGTTATTCTGAAGCTAACTGTGGAGGGGTCGTGGTCTGCAGGCCTGCAGCGACAGGTGCGTAGATGGCCCACCTGGGCCTTGTTATCTAATCACCTGTCGCTCTGTTATAAGCAGCAGCCAGGAGGAGGGACTGGGTTGAGGCTGGAAATACTATTAATAAAACAATATTGTAACCCTGAAACAGGCTCTCATGTCGGTGCTTGGGGGTCTGAAGAACCCCCAGGAGGGCAAGCCCCACACTAACCAATAATACATAAATATCTTCTTACCATCAACGCGACTTCTTGAACAGGTGCGGTAGAAAACGGATGGATGGATTAAAAATGCATGAGAATGTTTTATATTTTGAACATTATTTTTAACACTGTGATTACAAGTGGAATTATTCATTACTTATCGTGTTAAGCAACGTCAGCTAAGATTTATCAGAGAGCCAGATGCAGTCATCAAAAGAGCCCCATCTGGCTCTAGAGCCATAGGTTCCCTACCCCTGCTCTATACAAACAGCGTGCCGGCCCAGTCACATAATATATGTGGCTTATACACACACACACAAGTGAATGCAATGCATACTTGGTCAACAGCCATACAGGTCACACTGAGGGTGGCTGCATAAACAACTTTAACACTGTTACAAATATGCGCCACACTGTGAACCCACACCAAACAAAAATGACACATTTCGGGAGAACATCCGCACCGTAACACAACATAAACACAACAATACAAATACCCAGAACGCCTTGCAGCACTAACTCTTCCGGGACGCTACAATATACACCCCCCGCTATCACCAAACCCCGTCCACCTCAACCCCACCGCCGAAAAGAGGCATTCATGTTTTATTTAAATTTTATTTGATATGCCATTGATATTTTTTAATTATTATTATTATTTGAAACTTGATTCCGCATATCACTATAAAGTTATATAAGCCTTGCTTGTTCAATATTCAATGCAAAACTTGTTTGGGTCCCTATTAAAAGGTTAATTTGTTCAACCTCGGTTCGGTTTTAAATTTTGGCCCACTCTGTATTTGAGTTTGACACCCCTGCTCTAAGGTGTGTTTTAGTGTGGCAAACGTCTCCTTCACTGAACATGGACGCCAGAGGACTCTTCCAGAGGCTGGCCGAGGCCGAGCAGTCCCACCTCCTGCGGTTCTGGGACCAGCTGAGCCCTGAGGAGCGAGCGGGCTTGGCCCTCGACCTTCAAGAAATAGACTTCCAGGAGATCAACGGCTTCTTCAGGAAGGCCACGGACGTGTCCCGCAGCAGCGGTGAAAAGATGGACGGCCGCATGGCGCCTGTCCCGCGGGAGGTGCTGGGGAGCGTGACGAGGGACGAGACCAGCGTGAAAAGCTGGGAGCAAACGGGTCTGCAGTGCATCTCCCAGGGGAAAGTGGCGGTCGTGCTGCTGGCGGGCGGTCAAGGAAGCCGACTGGGAGTTCCTGTGATTCTGCGTGCAGCACCATGCCGACTGCGGCGCCAAGGTGGTGGAGAAAAGCCACCCGACAGAAGCGGTGGGCGTGGTCTCCAAGGTGGACGGCAAATACCAGGTGGTGGAGTACAGCGAGATCGCCATGGAAACGGCCCAGAAGAGAGGCGCCGACGGACGCCTGCTGTTCAACGCCGGGAACATAGCCAACCACTTCTTCAGCTTCTCCTTTCTCAAAGACGTGGTGGAGAAGTATGAACCCAGTCTTCAGCACCACGTGGCGCAGAAGAAGATCCCCTTTGTGGACCACAGGGGTCAACTCTCCACACCGGAAAAACCAAACGGAAGGAAGATGGAAAAGTTTGTGTTTGACGTTTTCCAGTTTGCAGAGACCTTTGTGGTGTACGAGGTGCTGAGGGAGGACGAGTTCTCCCCGCTGAAGAACGCCGACCGCCAAGACGAGAGGGACACGCCCACAACCGCCAGACACGCCCTCATGTCGCTCCACCACCGCTGGGTGTTGAACGCCGGCGGTCACTTTATCGACGAGAACGGCACTCGCCTACCGGCCATACCCAGCCTGAAAGACAGGAGCGACCTGCCCATCAAATGCGAGATCTCGCCGCTGGTGTCATACGCCGGAGAAGGCATCCGAGCGTTGGTGAAGGATCGAGAGTTTCAGTCGCCGCTGGTCATCGACGAGAGCGGCGTCCACCAGCTGGTCAGGGACGGGAAATAATCCCAGTCTCTGCGGCACTAATGGAAAATACCCACATTTTTTTGTTTTATATACAGTGGGGCAAAAAAGTATTTAGTCAGCCACCGATTGTGCAAGTTCTCCCACTTAAAATGATGACAGAGGTCTGTAATTTTCATCATAGGTACACTTCAACTGTGAGAGACAGAATGTAAAAAAAATATCCAGGAATTCAAATTGTAGAAATTTTAAATAATTTATGTCTAATTTTTTTTGGGGTCAACCATTCAAAGCTGTCACTGATGGAAGGAGGTTTTGGCTCAAAATCTCACGATACAAGGCCCCATTCATTCTTTCCTTAACATGGATCAATCGTCCTGTCCCCTTAGTAGAAAAACTGCCCCAAAGCATGATGTTTCCACCCCCATGCTTCACAGTAGGTATGGTGTTCTTGGGATGCAATTCAGTATTCTTCTTCCTCCAAACACGACGAGTTGAGTTTATACCAAAATGGATACATGGATGATACAGCAGAGGATTGGGAGAATGTCATGTGGTCAGATGAAACCAAAATAGAACTTTTTGGTATAAACTCAACTCGTCGTGTTTGGAGGAAGAAGAATACTGAGTTGCATCCCAAGAACACCATACCTACTGTGAAGCATGGGGGTGGAAACATCATGCTTTGGGGCTGTTTTTCTGCTAAGGGGACAGGACGATTGATCCGTGTTAAGGAAAGAATGAATGGGGCCATGTATCGTGAGATTTTGAGCCAAAACCTCCTTCCATCAGTGACAGCTTTGAATGGTTGACCAAATACTTATTTTCCACCATAATTTACAAATACATTCTTTAAAATTCCTACAATGTGAATTCCTGGATTTTTTTTCACATTCTGTCTCTCACAGTTGAAGTGTACCTATGATGAAAATTACAGACCTCTGTCATCATTTTAAGTGGGAGAACTTGCACAATCGGTGGTTGACTAAATACTTTTTTGCCCCACTGTATATATATATATATATATATATATATATATATATATATATATATATATATATATATATATATAACATACATATGTTTTATCTAATTTAAAAGTGAATTAAAAATATATTTTTGATTTTTATTTAAAAAGTAAATATTATATGTATCATATAAAAAACTAGGATTACAATGATACAAAAAGTTCTATTTTGGTTTCATCTGACCACATTACATTCTCCCAATCCTCTGCTGTATCATCCATGTATCCATTTTGGTATAAACTCAACTTGTCGTGTTTGGAGGAAGAAGAATACTGAGTTGCATCCCAAGAACACCATACCTACTGTGAAGCATGGGGGTGGAAACATTATGCTTTGGGGCTGTTTTTCTGCTAAGGGGACAGCACGATTGATCCGCGTTAAGGACAGAATGAATGGGGCCATGTATCGTGAGATTTTGAGCCAAAACCTCCTTCCATCAGTGAGAGCTTGGAATGGTTGACCAAATACTTACTTTCCACCATAATTTACAAATAAATTCTTTAAAATTCCTACAATGTGAACTCCTGGATTTTTTTTCACATTCTGTCTCTCACAGTTGAAGTGTACCTATGATGAAAATTACAGACCTCTGTCATCATTTTAAGTGGGAGAACTTGCACAATCGCTGGCTGACTAAATACTTTTTTGCCCCACTGTACATAACATTTGAGCCCAGGCGCATGTGAGTCAACACACACACAAAGCACTTACAAGTGGAGACAGAAGAGAGAATCGACGCTTCAAATAACGATAAATGTGAAGCTGTCCCACCACAGTGTTTTAGCTACTTCTAAGTCACTAATCCTCCCCTCCATGGCGACAAAATCAGTTTCTTACATGTACCATTATCACTGGAGGACGAGGAATAGCTAAACATTAGGGGTGTAATGGTACGTGTATTTGTATTGAACCGTTTCGGTACGGGGGTTTCGGTTCGGCACGCCGGCGTACCGAACGAGTTTGTAAGTCTTCACAAGCTGCTCTGCTTTCTGCCTCCGTCCCAGCAGCAAGCATTGTCCCGCCCACACAACCATATGATTGGTTACATACAAAGCCAATCAGCAGTGCGTATTCAGAACGCATGTTGTCAATGCTTTTGCGTCGAGCAGATATGAGTTTAGCAGGTGAGCAGCGTACTCTCCCAAAATAATAATAAACACTTCCAAGTCAACTACTTTCTAAACATCACTCTGAGCCCTTTGACCTTATAGAACTTTAAACTGCAGCTCAGCTCACTCACAGTCTTGGCTTTAGGTGAAGGCTAGTTAGCTTTTAGCGTAACGTTAGCTCATTTTGCGGTGCGTGTGTGCGCGTGCGTTTGTGTGTGTGTGTGTTAGGGGCAGCAAAGCCCTGTGTCTGTTATTGCATTGAGCTCCATGGTGTACAGGGATGAATAGTCTCTCCTATTGCTGTTGTACTATTTTTTTCTGCTATAGTTACATGAATCATTAATAATGTAGCAGCATAGTTTTGAATGGCAGGGTCCCTGCTATCACATGTTGACAAAAATATAACATTTACATAATAAAAGTCAACTACAGGCTTCCCAAATGCTGTAATAAATTAAGCATGATGAGTTGACTTGAAACAGTTTAATGTTGCACTTTTATCATGTAGAAGAAAGGTTTTGTCATTTTTTTTAATCAAAGCAACAACTTGAGGCAGTTTAATGTGGATTAACGTGGGTAGAATTATTATAGTGTTCCCAATGTTAAAAAGATAAAGCCTTTGTTTAAAAATTTGGTAAATAAATAACCAAAACATGTACATGTTGTTGTTTTCTTACTGTACCGAAAATGAACCAAACCGTGACCTCTAAACCGAGGTACGTACCGAACCGAAATTTTTGTGTACCGTTACATCCCTACTAAACACGCTTCACTACACACCGTAGGAGGATACAATAGCTCACTGCAAGCTCGCGCTCCTAATTGTAAACAAATGGGTGGATTTGTACAAATATCGACTAAGTACTAGAGTCGTATATAGTAGAGCAGTGTAGGTACAGTCGTGGTCAAAAGTTTATATACACTTATGTCCGGGCCTGTTTTGCTGCCAATGGAACTGTTGCTTTACAGAGAGTAAATGGGACAATAAAAATGGAGGATTACCTTCAGGACAACCTAAAATCATCAGCCAGGAGGTTGGGTTTTGGGTGCAGTTGGGTGTTCCAACAGGACAATGACCCCAAACACACGTCAAAAGTGGTAAAGGAATGGCTAAATCGGTCTAGAACAGGGGTAGGGAACCTATGGCTTTCGAGCCAGATGTGGCTCTTTTGATGACTGCATCTGGCTCTCAGATAAATCTGAGCTGACGTTGCTTAACACAATAAGTAATGAATAATTCCAATTGTAATCACGGTGTTAAACATAATGTTCAAAATATAAAACATCCTCATGCATTTTTAATCCATCCATTCGTTTTCTACTGCACCTGTTCAAGAAGTTGCGTTAATGGTAAGAAGTTATGTATTTATTATTGGTTATTGTGGGGCTTGCCCTCTTGGGGGTTCTTCAGACCACCAATCACCGACATGAGAGCTTGTTTCAAGGTTACAATATTGTTTAATTTTTCAATAAGTCTTTCAGTTGCTTTCCAGCAATTGTATTTTTCTCTTTCGTTCTCGCTCTGGCTCTGGCTCCAGCCCCAACCCCGTCTCTCCTCCTGGCTGCTTCTCATAACAAAGGGACAGGTGATTGGATAACAAGGTCCAGGTGGGCCATCTACACACCTGTTGCTGATTTCTAGGCCGGTCCTTTCACACCCCAGTTCGCTGCAAGCCCGAAGGCCACGCCCCCTCCACAGTTAGCTTCAGAATAACAATGTTATTACAAAGAAAAAAAGACCTGTTATACTCTAGAAATATTGGTCTTACTTAGAAATGCATGGGTTTAGTTGTGTTCAGTGTTTAAAAAATATTATATGGCTCTTACGGAAATACATTTTAAAATATTTAGCTTTTTCGCTCTCTCAGCCAAGAAGGTTCCTGACCCCTGGTCTAGAACAATGGTTCTTTTGTGCAAATATATTTTATTAGATTTTACAGTTAAAATGACAAACAGTCACATCCACTCATACACACACACATACACACCTGAGGAGAGAGGTGCACATGAACTTTAACAACTCAAGGTTTACAGTACAGACATTATTAGAAAATATACCCATATATTGTATATATATATACATACACACACACACATATATATATCCATACATATATATATATACATATATATCCATCCATCCCGCTGCGGCTCACGATCAGCAGGCTATCGAGATCACAGCAAAATAGATGAACATACCTCGGCATCAAGGATCCTCAGGAAGTGTTCACAAGATCACCTCCCGAGGGCCTGTCCACCGTACACACTTAGAGGGAAAAAAAAGGAAAAGTTACAGGGCTTGATCAATACAAAACAATAATCACAAAAAAAAAAAAAAAAATGAACAAAAAAGCAAGTAAACCATGACAAAACCATATCAGAAGTGACACAAGAAAAACAAATGTAGTGTTGAATCAGTACAAAAGATAATAACAATAAAAATAAAAAATAAAAAAGGAATACAACTACAAAAAAATGGCAGTTTAGTTTTCCTTTAAATGTCTATAAGTTATGCTTCAATATATGTCAGTAAAGGTTTCCAGGTTAATTCCCATTTATTCATATTTGTAGAGTTTATAAATCTTATTTTTTCAAGAGTCATTACATTCACAAGTTCATTTAACCAGTTCCTGAAGTTGGGTGCAGATAGAGTATTCCAGTCCCTGAGAATGAGTCTTTTGGCCAAAACCGTCCCAAGCAGCAACACAGTTCTAATATGTTTTGGAAGCTTATGTGTTTCTGAAGACCACCCAAATAAGATCATATCCCTATCAGGGACAATTTTTCTCAGATATACCCCCGAGTAAAAAAAGAAAATGCTGGACCAAAATGATTGAATAATTGGACATCCCCAAAACGAGTGAGACAATGATCCTTCAGCAGATTTACATTTATCACAAAGTGGAGATGTATCCGGATAAAATTTGTGTAATAAAACTTTAGAATAGTAAAAACGATGAATCACTTTAAACTGTATGAGCCTATGTCTGCTGTTAATTGAGCACTTGTGAATTTGAGAGAGTGTCTGTTCCCATTGCTGATTGGGTATTGTTGTTCTTAGTTCCTGTTCCCATGCTCTTTTAACACTGTCTGCTGATGTCATAGACATAATGAAGCAGCTGACAAATTTAGCGATAGACTTTTTACTTGTGGGTGGTAAATTTCATAGTTCTAAAAGAGGATGTTTTTCATTTACCAACTGAGACTTTGAAATGTTTTCTTTAATAAATGTTTTTACCTGCAAATAGCAAAACCAACTGAATTGGGACAAATTGAATTTGATTAGCAATTGCTCAAATGACACAAGACTGTCCTCGACATAAATGTATTTTATGCATTTAATTCCATTTGAGTACCAGTCAAAAAATGTTTTATCTGTTATCGATGGAGTAAATGCATGATTGTGATATATTGGTGAATACATAGTTACATTGGAAATATTCAATTGTTTTTTAATTTGAGAAAGAATTTTGATAGAATTTCGTACTACAACACTATGACTTATTGATTTAATTGAAGAGACTGGTTTAGTAAAAAGTAACGATAGCAATGATGTATAAGGTTTCACTAATGACTGCAGTTCCAATTTCAGCCATAAGGGAGCAGAATTAAGAGATTCATTATTTGGGGACCCCATCTTCCAATAGGTCAATGCGTTCAGATTTGATGCCCAATAATAATTTTTGAACATTGGAAGACCCAGTCCCCCTTCCTCTGTAGATCTAAATAAGTGCTTTTTGGATATTCTGCGTTTTTTACATCCCCACACAAAATCTAGAACTAAAGATTCAAGTTTTTTGAAAAAATCTACAGGAATTACAATTGGTAAATTTTGAAAAAGATAAATAAATTTGGGCAGAGTGATCATTTTAATAGCATTCACCTTGCCTAACATAGAGAGAGGTAGGTTCTTCCAATACTCAAAGGCTTCAATAAAGTTCAACTTTAGTAATGATTCATAATTTTTAGATATTTTTAAGCCAAGATAGGATATGTAATTTTCTGCGACTTTAACTGGATTTTGACTGATCTCAACGTTATCTCCTAGGAACATAAGCTCACTTTTGGACCAGTTTATTTTATAACCAGATATTCTACCAAAAGAGTCTACATATTCTAAAAGAAGTGGTAGTGCAACTTCTGGCTCAGTGAGTGTAACAAGTACATCATCTGCATAAAGGGAGATGAGACTCTCTGATGAGCCCACTGAAAATCCTTTAATATTAGAGTTCATTCTTAAACCAATAGCCAGTGGTTCGAGGGCCAAATTGAAGAGTAAGGGCGAAAGGCAGTCACCCTGTCTCACACCGCGATGTAATTCAAAACTATCCGATATTACATTATTAGTTATGACATATGATTTTGGTGCAGAATAAATTATTTTAACCCATTTTATAAAATTTTCTCCCAATCCAAATAATTTGAGAACATGAAAAAGATAAGCCCACTCAATTGAATCAAAAGCTTTATGAGCATCCAGAGTCAGGACGGCAGCCTTTTTGTTTCCTGTGCAGTCTGAGTACAATACGTTCAGTAATCTCCGTACATTGCCAAAAGAAGGTCTGTCCGGGATGAAACCGACCTGATCTGGATGAATAATTTCTGTTATGTGGTTGCTTAACCTTGTTGCGAGTACCTTAGTTAGAATCTTATGGTCTAAATTGAGCAGGGAGATAGGTCTATAATTGGCTGGATCAAGTGGATTTTTTTCCCTTTTTTGGTATTATACATATATGGGCTTCATACAAAGAACTTGGAAGTTTGTTGTTCACAAAAGAATCATTTAACATTCTAAGTATTATAGGGGATAGTATTTCACTGAAAGCTTGATAAAACTCCGCACCAAATCCATCTGGACCAGGACTTTTATTCAAGGAGAAAGATTTCAGTGCTTTTTGCAGTTCTTCAGTTGAAATAGTGTTGTCTAAAGAATTCTGATTATTTGGACTCAGTTGAGGTAAGTTTAATGAGGTAAAAAAATCATTTAAATCATTAACCGATATAGCTGAATTAGATTTATATAATTCTGAATAAAAGTCTTTGAAGACTATTGATATCCTTTAAATCTGTACATGTTTCACCTGTTTTTGAGCATATTTTGTGAATAGCAGCTTTGGCTTGATCTCCTTTGAGCTGTCTAGATAGAAGTTTTTGTGGTTTATCGGATATTTCAAAATGTTTTTGTTTATTTTTCAGCAGGAGTTTAGATACTTCCCCATGAAGAAGAGAGTTGTATTCATTTTTCAGTTTCAGCATCTTATTGTAATCAGACTGCAAAAGAGAATTTATATGAATTTTTTCCATTTCTTTAATTTCTTTTTCTAATTCTCTTTGCCTTTTTCTTGTTTCTCTTTGTTTTGAGATTTCAAATGAAATTATATATCCTCTCACAGTAGCTTTAAGAGCTTCCCACAATGTGGAGTCTGAGACCTCTCCGTTATCATTCACCTCAATAAAATCTTGGATAATCTTGTTTATATACTCTTTAAAATCTTCATATAATAATAGTTGTGGATTAAATCTCCATTTTTGTTTGATTTTAAGGAGATCAATTTGAATCTGCAAACTCACAGGACTGTGATCTGAGATTATTCTACTATGGTACTCAGGATTACTGACATTGGAGAGGGAAGAGCCTTCCACTAAAAAGTAATCAATTCTCGTGTAGGAATTGTGTACAGTAGAGTAAAATGAATACTCCCTTTTCTTAGGGTGTTTTACTCTCCATATGTCTATGATATTTCTTGATCTCATAAGATTATTAATAGTTTTAGTTGAGTTAGCAATTACATGAGATTTAGTTGACAATCTATCTAAAGTGGGGTCCAAAAGGCAGTTAAAATCACCACCAATGTAGATATGAGAGGAGCTATCATCAGGAAGTAGACCAAAGACTCGATGATAAAAGTTTGAGTCATCAGTGTTTGGTCCATAGATATTCAAAAAAGTTACTGGATAGGATGTAATATGACCATCCAATAAAATAAATCTCCCATTAGGGTCAATTATTTTTGATGTAAGTATGAAAGGCACATTTTTATGAAATAAAATAGCTACACCTCTAGCTTGTGAAGTAAAGGGTGCGTGATAAACCTGATATATCCAGCTTGTTTTAAGTTTGTGTTGGTTGTCTTTACAGAGATGTGTTTCTTGTAAGAATACAACATCTGCTTTTAATGAATTTAAATGTGAAAAAACCTTCCCTGCTTTAATATTTTTGGCTAAGCCCCTAACATTCCATGAAACTAGTGTGATTTTTTTCTTACAAGTTGACATTATGGTGTTTTAGGTTTTTTTTTTTTTTTTTTTTTTTTTTTTGTCCTTACATGAAAAAAAAACCTTAGTAATTAGTAAGTTGAAATATGATTGTACATCTTTTTCCTCCACATTCATGCTCAGATTCACACATACACAACACTCACACCCCATTGTTCCCCCCTCCCTCGGTTCCCATCGTGTGTAGTTCAATGTTTTGGAGTGAAATCTCCATTGTGGTGATATCCATAAGATGTCGTTTTGGACGATTCCCCAGTCCATGAGTCCCCCACCCCCATCTTCAGGCGCAGGGCACATGCTCGTAGCTGCGTTCATTGCCCCAAGCAATTAGTAGCTCGGCAGTGAAGTGTTTTTTTTTTTTTCCTGCGACCTCCGGTGAAATAAACCTCAGTGAAAAAGTGTATTTCTGCTTTTATACTTATCATAAGCCTTGTGTGGTAGAGCCATTATTGATAATTAGTCACTAAAATGTTTTATAATAAAGGTCTTAGTGTCTGCAGGAGAGGTAAACACCTTTACCTGGTCGTTGTACTCTACATGCAGGCGAGCTGGAAAACGCAGCATAAACTTGATTTCCTTCTCCCGCAGCATGTTCATTGCCTCTCGAAAGGCCCGTCTTTGCGCTGTCACTTCGGCAGTGTAGTCTGGAAACAGGAACACGCGCAGGCCGTTGTAGATCAGCTCCTGGCCGCGGCTCAGTCGAAGAAGTAGCTCCTTATCCTGGTAGAAGTGTATTCTTGCGATGATGCTCCTGGGTCCCTTGCCGTTACCATGGCGAGCGAGCGGGACACGGTGCGCGCGGTCCACCACCACTGGCTTGGAGAAGTTACTCGCTCCAAACAACTTTGGTATCAGGTCCGCAACGAAATCCGTAAGTCTTCCCTTTTCTTCTTGCTCTGGTATCCCGACTATTTTTATATTATTCCGTCTTGAGCGCCCTTCCAATTCGTCTATTTTAGCTACCAATTGTTCGTTCCTCTTCTGCGTTTGAGCCAATTTTTGTTCGAGCGCTTCAATGCGGCGCTCATGTTCAGAACCTTGCTGCTCCATGTCCTGCACTCGGTTGGTCAGTGCCGACTGCTTGCTTGAAAGAGCCTCAAGCTTTTCCTCAAGCATGTCAAAACGTTTGTTTATAGACTCGAGTATCTTATCCAGCATCTTCTCCAGAGTTGATGACGCCATCTCAGCGCTAGCCTCAGGCTCGTTTACGGCCACAGGTGACTCTGATTGCTTCCCTCTTCGTGTCTTGGGCATAATCGTTGTTATCTATATCTTAATAGGGTCGAATTTACCCAGAGGGATATGCATGCATATAATTGACCAACGTTGTCAGTTTAAAAAAAAAAAAAAAAGCAGAATTAAGATTAAATTTTATAGTTTTCACCGGAGTAACTGCAGAGGCAAACTACTGCATGTGCATTTTAGCCACGCCCCGGAAGTCTCTCTGCCCTAGAACAATGGTTCTTAACCTGGCTTCGATCGAACCCTAGGGGTTCAGTGAGTCGGCCTTAGGGGTTCGGCAGAGGTCAAAACACACCCAACTCATCATCTCAAATAAAAACTTCTCCCTATCGGCGTATTACAAATACGGCAACAGCAGAAGTCACACCGATTTGCAGGTGTGTCATTTGTTGTAAGTTTATGCAGTCTAGTGTGAGTTTAGTGTCGGTTTTGTTGTTTGAACAAGGTGATGTTCATGCACGGTTCATTTTGTGCACCAGTACAAAAACATGGTAACACTTTAGTACGGGGAACATACTCACTATTAATTAGTTGCTTATTAACATGCAAATTAGTATCATATTGGCTCTTAACTAGTCATTATTAAGTACTTATTAATGCCTTATTCGGCATGGCCTCATTATAACCCTAACCCTAACCAAATAACTCCAAATGAGGTCTTTGATACTTAGAATAGGTTCCCCTGGTGTCCAAAAACTCTAAATTAAGTCTTTACTTACTTTTCGGACATGATGTATTGTGTATTGTGAAATGATGAAATTGCCTGATGTATAATGTTGTAGGTATGTCATGTTTGAAATAAACTAAGAAAAGAAAAGAAAGAAAGAATATGTTCTCCATACTAAAGTGTTACAAAAACACATAACTTTGTCTTGAATTTGAAAAAAAAAAATATATATATATATATTTTTCACTAAGAAGGGTTCGGTGAATGCGCTTATGAAACTAACGGGGTTCGGTACCTCCAACAAGGTGTCAAACCGCGGTGAGGGAAGTCTTGTTTGTTTTTCTGTCTTGTGATCTATGTGTTTTATTTTGAAAAGCTACCCTCTTGTTTCAGATCACGGGTCCTTCCTCTTGTGTCCCCAGTATGCCGTCATCCTTGATTCCTGATTGTTTCCACCCGTTCCCCATCACTCCCACATCCTATTTAAGCTCACTTCTCCGTTTGTCCTTTGTCAGATCGTCTCGTCTATGTCCTTGATTCCCTCCTTGCCTTGCTCCTGTTTTTTCTTGTTCTCTTTAATTTTTGATCATAGCAGTTATTTTTTTGCTGAAATTTTGAGTTTACTTTTTCCTCCTTCGAGCGTCCTTAGTTTTCCTTCGTCGACCTAATTGGTAAGTTTATTGTTATTCCAAATTTTGTTTTATTTCCTCATTGATTGAGTGATTTTTTGTTTATTCATAGATATTGTATTTGTATATATTATTGGAGTTTATTTTTCCTCTTGTTGGAGCGCTTTTTGTTAATTCTTCTTGATATTCTATTTTTGTTAGGTTATTTTCTTAAAGTAGTATTCCTCCTTATTTTTTGGAGTGATTTTTGAGTTAAGTGTTTATCCTCGGATTTATTTTCCGTACGTTGTATTTATTTTTGTGAAGTACTTTTTTACCGGAGGTTAAAAAGTTATTTCAAAATAAAAGCTGTTATTTTTGGAAACTTCCTCTCTGCATCTGGGTCCTCTCATTTCCAAGTCGTAACACAAGGTTAAGAACCACTGGTCTAGAATGAAAGTTTTGGGATGGCCTTCCCAAAGTCCTGACTTAAACATGTGGACAATGCTGGAGAAACAAGTCCATGTCAGAAAACCAACACATTTAGCTTAACTGCACCAATTTTGTCAAGAGGAGTGGTCAAAAATTCAACCAGAAGCTTGCCAGAAGCTTGTGGATGGCTACCAAAAGCGACTTATTGCAGTGAAACTTGCCAAGGGACATGTAAGCAAATATTAACATTGCTGTATGTATACTTTTGACCCAGCAAAAAAATAAGAATGTTGAAATTGTTGGAAACTCAAGACAGCCATGACTTTATGTTCTTTACAAGTGTTTGTAAACTTTTGACCACGACTGTATATTATCCACTGAAAACACAAAAAATTAAAATTGACAAGAGTTATGGTACTCCTTAGATCAGGGGTCGGGAACCTTTTTGGTTTAGAGAGCCATAAAAAGCTAAATATTTTTAAAATCGATTTCTGTGAGAGCCTTTGCGTGCTGGCCCGGTCACATATCATCTACGGCTTTTCATGCACACACAAGTGAATGCAAGTCATACTTGGTCAACAGCCATACAGGTCACACTGAGGCTGATCGTATACACAACTTTAACACTGTTACAAATATGCGCCACACTGTGAACCCACACCAAACAAGAATGACAAACACATTTCGGGAGAACATCCGCACCGTAACACAATTCCAAGTTGCTGTTTTGAAGCATGTTAAAAAAAAAGAATGCACTTTGTGATTTCAATAATAAATATGGAAGTGCCATGCTGGCATTTTTTTCCATAACTTGAGTTGATTTAGTTTGGAAAACCTTTTTACATTGTTTAATGCAGGGGTGCCCATTACGTCGATCGCGATCGACTGGTCGATCGCGATCGACTGGTCGATCTCGGAGGGTTTGTCAGTCGATCTCAAGCCAGGCATTAAAAAATAGACATAAAAATCAGCAATCATCAATCATACCAAGACTTCACTTTCGTCAGTTGTTTGACATTCTCGTCACCCGAGGATCTTGTGAGATGACGCTGGCTGCTGCGAGCTCATATTTAAGAAAAAAATCACTTACAGGGCGGACGCAGAGAAACACATTTTATTTCTAGAGACTCCGTACCTACTGTCAAAACTCTAAAGACCGACTGCACAGTTCCTGTCTTCACCATAAAAGACCTGTTTCATCCTGCCTGTGCTAACAAAATAAGAGTCTCAGAAAGCTAGCGTGCACAAGCTAGCAAGCTACGGAGTTTGATGCCAATGTATTTCTCCCCTGCCCTCAGCGACCGCTTTCTCACTTGCTTGCCCACCCGCACACTCACTGACGTCACTCACCTGCTGCCAGACATTAAAGGGCCACACACATATGCTACTCTCATAACAAAGTGTTTAAAAACGAGTATGCAAGTTGGACAAATGAGATGCCAAATCCAACCACTTTCATGTGGTATTGGACAGAAAGGAGGACTTTTGTTTCCCTCCATTTGAAAATGCGGACGTTATCGGCACCACTGTCTAATTCCAATCAATGCAAGTCATCAGAATCAAATACACCAACTTATATTCTTGTCTTCATGAAAGAAAAGAATCCATCGATCCATTTTCTACCGCTTATTCCCTTTCGGGGTCACGGGGGTCGCTGGCGCCTATCTCAGCTACAATTGGGCGGAAGGCGGGGTACACCCTGGACAAGTCGCCACCTCATCGCAGGGCCAACACGGATAGACAACATTCACACTCACATTCACACACTACTATGTGTGTTAAACATGCTTGTATTATCATTAAACACCATTAACTTGTTAACAAAAATGTCTCTTTCATAAATAAATAAATATAAATTATAAATAGGAATGAGGTAGATCGCCTCGACTTGGTCAATTGAAAAGTAGCTCGCCTGCAGAAAAAGTGTGAGCGCCCCTGGTTTAATGCATCCAGCGGGGCATCACAACAAAATTAGGCACAATAATGTGTTAATTCCACGACTGTATATATCGGTATTGGTTGATATCGGTATCAGTAATTAAGAGTTGGACAATATCAGAATAACGGCAAAAAAGCCTTTATCGGACATCTCTAATAACAAGTCTATTATTCTTTCAAACAACGTTGTTATTCTGAAGCTAACCAATGATAAACAAAATACTTTTTACAATTAATGCGACATCTTGAACAGGTGCGGTAGAAAAAGAGACGGCTGGATTAAAATGCATGAGAATGTTTTATATGTTGGACGTTATTTTTAACACTGTGATTATCAGCAGGATTACTCATTACTTATCGTGTTAAGCAATGTCAGCTAAGATTTATCCGAGAGCCAGATGCTGTCATCAAAAGAGCCACATCTGTCTCGAGAGCCATAGGTTCCCTACCCCTGCCTTGTTGTTGCTCACAATGTGTTCCGTTGTTTTTGTTTGAAATTGTAGCATTGTGTTGTCCACACAGTGAAATAACCACCTGTTCATTCACGTCCAGTGTGGTGCTCGCATGAAGACATCCAACCATGTCTCGTGTGTTAAAGAATCACTTTTAGACTGGAACACCTGCCTGCAAACACAAGTCAAGTATTTGGGAGACAATATATGTATTTTTTTACACGTACAAAACCCAAAAGCAGTGAAGTTGTCACGTTGTGTAAATGGTAAATAAAAAAGAGAATACAATGATTTGCAGATCCTTTTCAATTTATATTCAATTGAATAGACTGCAAAGACGAGATATTTAACGTTTGAATTTGATGCCTGCAACAAGTTGCAAAAAAGCTGGCACAAGTGGCAAAAAAGATGGGGCAAAGGTCACCACTTTGTGAACAAACGCATGAGCAAATTGTTTAAGAACAACATTTCTTAACCAGCTATTGCAAGGAATTGAGGGAGTTCACCATTCCACCAGGTAGCCCGTAAGGACCAGATGCGTCGCACGTTGGCCTGTTCTAAAATTAGCTCAAATAGCAGCACTTACCTGTGAGCTGCATCTATTTTTTTAATTCTATTTATTTACTAGCAAGCTGGTCTCGCTTTGCTCGACATTTTTGATTCTAAGAGAGACAAAACTCAAATAGAATTTGAAAATCAATGAAAATATTTTAAAGACTTGGTCTTCACTTGTTTAAATAAATTAATTTATTTTTTTTTACTTGGTTTCTTATAACTTTCAGAAAGACAATTTTAGAGAAAGATACAACCTTAAAAATAATTTTAGGATTTTTAAAACACATATACCTTTTTACCTTTTAAATTCCTTCCTCTTCTTTCCTGACAATTCAAATAAATGTTCAAGTAAATTATTGTTTTTATTGTAAAGAATAATAAATACATTTTAATTTAATTCTTCGTTTTAGCTTCTGTTTTTTTGACGAAGAATATTTGTGAAATATTTCTTCAAACTTATTATGATTAAAATTCAAAAAAAATATTCTTGCAAATCTAGAAAATCTGTAGAATCAAATTTAAATCTTATTTCAAAGTCTTTTGAATTTCTTTTAAAACTTTTGTTTTGGAAAATCTAGAAGAAATAATGATTTGTCTTTGTTAGAAATATAGCTTGGTCCAATTTGTTATATATTCTAACAAAGTGCAGATTGGATTTTAACCTATTTAAAACATGTCATCAAAATTCTAAAATTAATCTTTATCAGGAAAACTTATTAATGATGTTCCATAAATTATTTTTTAAATTTTTTCAAAAAGATTCAAATTAGTTAGTCTTTCTCTTCATTTTTTTCGGTTGAATTTTAAAGAGTCAAAATTGAGGATAAACTATGTTTCAAAATTGAATTTACTTTTTTTCCCCCTGTTTTCTCCTCTTTTAAACCGTCCAATTAAGTGTTTTTTTTTCATCATTTATTCTCTACAAAAAACCTTCCGTAAAAGGAAAAAAAATGTACGACAGAATGACGGACAGAAATACCCTTATTAAATATATATAGAGAGAGAGAGAGAGAGAGAGAGAGAATTTATGTATTAAAGGTAAATTGAGCAAATTGGCTATTTCAGGCAATTTATTTAAGTGTGTATCACACTGGTAGCCCTTCGCATTAATCAGTACCCAAGAAGTAGCTCTTGGTTTCAAAAAGGTTGGTGACCCCTGATCTACGGTCTGTAATATCATCAAAAAGTTCAGAGAATCTGGAGAAATCACGGCAAGGCAGAATACCAACATTGAATTTCCGTGACCTTTGATCCCTCTGGCGGTTACTGCATCAAAAAGTGACATCGGTCTGTAAAGGATATCAATACATGGGCTCAGGAACACTTCAGAAAACCACTGTCAGTAACAACAGTTTGTCACTACATCTGTAAGTGAAAGTTAAATCTACTATGCTAAGCCAAAGCCATTTATCAACAACACCCAAAAAACGCTGCCAGCTTCACTGGGCCCGAGCTCATCTAAGATGGACTGATGCAAAGTTGAAAAGTGTTCTGACGAGTCCGCATTTCAAATTGTTTTTGAAAAGTGTGGTGTGTGGACCAAAGAGGAAAAGAACCATCCGGACTGTTCTCGGCGCAAAGTGTAAAAGCCAGCATATGGGGGTGTATTAGTGCCCAACGCATGGGTAACTTACACATCTGTGAAGGCACCATTAATGTTGAAAGGTACATACAGGTTTTGGAACAATATATGTTGCCATCAAAGCAACATTATCATGGACGACCCTGCTTATTTCAGCAAGACAATGCCAAGCCACGTATTACAACAGCGTGGCTTAATAGTAAAAGAGTGCGGGTACTGGACTGGCCTGCCTGAAGTCCAGACCTGTCTCCCATTGAAAATGTGTGGTGCAATCTGAAGCCTAAAATACCACAACTTAGACTGTTGAACAACTTAAGCTGTACATCAAGCAAGAATAGGAAATATTTACACTTTAAAATTGTGTCTCCTCAGTTCCCAAAGTTTACGTTACCACTAAGTTAATGATTATTTGCAAAAACAGAAAAAGTTTCTCAGTGTGAACATTAAATATCTTATTTTTTCGGGCTATTCCATTCAATATAAGGATTTGAAAATGATTTGCAAATCATTGTATTCTCTTTTTATTTACCATTTACACAATGTGACAACTTCACTGCTTTTCAGGTTTGTACATGTATTCACTGCTCAGACTTCACTTGAACATTTTCTTATAAACAAGTTAGTGTCATAATGTGCACAATGACATCTTAATGAGGTTAGCTAATAGCAAACATTCTTTCTCTGTGGGCTAAGTGTTCTTTTCAGCCTACCTTTATTCATGTTATTGTTTTTACAATAAAATGTATATTTCTAATACTAATGTATATGTTGTTTTTTCCCCTAAAAAAGTTAAATTGCAAGATTTTGGCACACTTTTTCCGCAGCTGCACCACACTCAAATAGCCACTGTGGGGCGCTGCAGCAGACCAATGGATTGCATGCAAAACACTATTGTTGGTGGTTCACATTATGTATTATTGACATTTAATTAAAAATGGGCTGCTTTATTTTATCATGTAAGGTGTAAATCAGGGGTCACCAACGCCGTGCCCGCGGGCACCAGGTAGCCCGTAGGGACCAGATGAGTCGCCCGCTGGCCTCTTCTAAAAATAGCTCAAATAGCAGCACTTACCAGTGAGCTGCTTCCATTTTTTTAAATTTTTATTTATTTACTAGCAAGCTGGTCTCGCTTTGCTCGACATTTTCAATTCTAAGAGAGACAAAACAAAAAAAATTGAAAATCCAAGGAAATATTTCAAAGACTTAGTCTTCACTTGTTTAAATAAATTCATTTATTTTTTTACTTTGCTTCTTATAACTTTCAGAAAGACAATTTTAGTGAAAAAAAATACCAACTTCAAATGATTTTAGGATTTTTAAACACTTATACCTTTTTACCTTTTAAATTCCTTCCTCTTCTTTTCTGACGATTTAAATCAAATTTCAAGTATTTTTTTTATTTTTTATTATAAAGAATAATAAATACATTTGGATTTAATTCTACATTTTAGCTTCTGTTTTTTCGACGAAGAATATTTGTGAAATATTTATTCAAACTTATGATTAAAATTCAAAAACATTATTCTGGCAAATTCAGAAAATCTGTAGAATCAAATTTAAATCTTATTTCAAAGTCTTTTGAATTTCTTTAAAAAATGTTGTTCTGGAAAATCTAGAAGAAATAATGATTAGTCTGTTAGAAATATAGCTTGGTCTAATTTGTTGTATATTTTAACAAAGTGCAGATTGGATTTTAACCTATTTAAAACATGTCATCAAAAACATATATTTATAGTGAGAAATCATTAAGATGATCAGTGTTTCCACAAAGATAAATATCATTAATTATTAATAATAACAGAGTTAAAGGCAAATTGAGCAAATTGGCCATTTCTGGCAATTTATTTAAGTGTGTATCAAACTGGTAGCCCTTCGCATTAATCAGTACCCAAGAAGTAGCTCTTGGTTTCAAAAAGGTTGGTGAGCCCTGGTGTACATTGTATTGTGTTTTAACGATGTAATTTAAAATTACATCCAAACTTCCATCCATCCATCCATCTTCTTTCACTTATCCGAGGTCGCGGGGGCAGCAGCCTAAGCAGGGAAGCCCAGACTTCCCTCTCACCAGCCACTTCATCTAGCTCTTCCCGGGGGATCCTGAGGCGTTCCCAGGCCAGCCGGGAGACATAGTCTTCCCAACGCGGCCTCCTACCGGTTGGACGTGCCCTAAACACTTCCCTATGGAGGCGTTCGGGTGGCATCCTGACCAGATGCCCGAACCACCTCATCTGGCTCCTCTCGATGTGGAGGAGCAGCGGCTTTACTTTGAGTTCCTCCCGGATGGCAGAGCTTCTCACCCTATCTCTAAGGGAGAGCCCCGCCACCCGGCGGAGGAAACTCATTTCGGCCGCTTGTACCCGTGATCTTATCCTTTCGGTCATGACCCAAAGCTCATGACCATAGGTGAGGATGGGAACGTAGATCGACCGGTAAATTGAGAGCTTTGCCTTCCGGCTCAGCTCCTTCGTCACCACACCGGATCGGTACAACATCGGCATTACTGAAGACGCCGCACCGATCCGCCTGTCGATCTCACGATCCACTCTTCCCTCACTCGTGAACAAGACTCCTAGGTACTTGAACTACTCCACTTGGGGCAGGGTCTCCTCCCCATCCCGGAGATGGCACTCCACTCTTTTCCGGGCGACAACCATGGGCTCGGACTTGGAGGTGCTGATTCTCATTCCGGTCGCTTCACACTCGGCTGCGAACCAATCCAGTGAGAGCTGAATATCCCGGCCGGATGAAACCATCAGGACCACATCATCTGCCCAATCCCGCGGCCACCAAACCGGAACCCCTCAACGCCTCGACTGTGCCTATCTCAGCTACAATTGGGCGGAAGGCGGGGTACATCCTGGACAAGTCACCACCTCATCGCAGATGTTAAAAACAGTAAAGAATATTTTTTTCTTAAATATACATTGTGAGCATGCCCACTGGATTAGAGATAGTCTTTATTTCCTTCAGTTGGAGAAAATTAGACTGACATTGAATGGTTGTTCTGTGAAGTAAGGGGTGGTTTCATAAAATATGTATAAGAGACTGATGAGAAATTTAACCCCGAAAAAGGTTTATAATTGATGAGCCTTGTGTCTGATTTTGTGTATTGCTGCAACTGTGTTGGGGCACTCGGGAGTGCAGTTGTCTGTGGCTTCATGTCCATATTTGACTGACTAACTAACTATATATATATATATATATATATATATACATATATTTATTTACGTATATACATATATTTATATACGTATATACAGTCGTGGTCAAAAGTTTACATACACTTGTGAAGGACATAATGTCATGGCTGTCTTGAGTTTTCAATAATTTCCATAGAAGTTTGGTTCTTATGTGAATTTATTATGGGTCCACTGAAAATGTGACCAAATCAGCAGGCCTCATAACTTCATGTGAGTGATTATGATTGAAAACATCTGTTGACTTCTCTGAGCCCATTTAAATAGGGCTCATGTGATGCAGT